>NW_027223752.1:42975902-43555916 GCF_028538775.1 Myotis yumanensis
TCTGTTACTTAAAGCCAACAATTTTAAAGCAGTAGTTTTACTGGCCATTTGAACTCTTTGTATACAGTGTCAATTTGTAAAAAATGGGGAGGAGGGACCTCAAATAAAACATGGGAGAACATTTTAAGACTTCCAAATCAGAGAAGTGCTTTAAATTATTTTGTTTGGATTAATTTTTTAAATGTACAGCATATACTTGTTGCATAGATATTTTGTTTATTATTTCCATGCTTGAGTTCTCTGCAGTATTTTCCATTATGTCCATTGACAGGGCAGTGACAAAACTCAAAAGTGAATACTTAATTTAGAAGTGTTAACATTAATGCTCAATAAACAAATTCCCTGCAATTGTTTTTTTTATTTTACTTCATATTTTACATTTAAGAACACCCATACTGAATTTCATAAATTATTTTATTTAAATTTTTAAGATGTTCCTTAGTTTTCATAGCATAGGTCTTCTCACTTTCTTTTTTAGTAGAGAAATACTTCACTATATAATCAAGATTAGAAATTTCACCTGAACAGATTAAGAAAAAAAAATTTTTGTTGTACAAAGCAACGTGCATTCTTCATATTCCAATTTTTAAAATATTTTTATATTCACAGCCACTATAAAATTTTGCCCAAAATTTATGCTCAAAAGAGATGATTATTGAGTAAAATGTACATGGTAAAATTTCGGATAGCAATATGGAACTTTGTATATTAGTAACTTTAGCCAACGTTTGAATAAGGATAATCTTTGCAATTTTCTGCAGTTTCACATGAATTAACAGGCAATATTTAGGTAATATTTTGAAGTTGAAAATATACTCTAAAACATCTTTCTTGCTCACTCTATGTTCTGTATACAATTCTCTTTAACATTAAATAGGTCCTTTTGTATAGGCTCAATAGTTTTGGTTAATCTGATTTTCTTTTCATCAAATGTTTATTTCTCATTGTAATGTTTAGATTATGAAGTGGACATACAGTATAGCCAATTTAGTATTGGGTTTTTTAAATGCTAGGCAGATAACTGTGGGCTTAACAAGATTGGTCATAGTTTTTAAATTTGTTTTTAAAAATTTTATAAGTGGTCATGAAATTTTAATTGAATATTAATTTTGTACCTAGTAGAAATAGTTCCATGAAAAAACTCTCTTTAGTGAGTATTATTTTACATAATCAATACTGTTTCTGCTTCATAATTTTGTACTAGAAAGAGTCCAGGTATTTTGTATCATATCTTGTAACATGGGAGTAAATGACACCTCTTTGGAAGATATGACGAAATCAGAACTCCTGCCTTCGAAAACAAGACTCTTTTAGTGTCATAAGTTTGCCAGTTCTGTTAGTTAGTGCATTGGTAGTTTTTAAATGGCTAATGCTGGAATTAAAATGTAAAGGAAAATGTACTCAGTTTATTAAGGCTAGCTAGTCATTTTTATGTATCAAAAATTGCATGTTTAATCTTTTTAAAAATTGCCTTAACTCTTAACTTTTACTTCTGCCACTGATCAGTTCTTTTTCTCTCTCCAAATTTAGGGGAGAAACAGCCCCTCAAGAGCATATGAGAGAGAAACCTGATATATTAGAGTAAGAATTTTAATTGGAGATTTGGAGCAGCTAGGCAGATAACCATGGGCTTAACAAGATTGGTATTTTTTAAACTAGGTCCTGTATACTTTAACACTGTAGTATGGGAGCGAACAGTAAACTTCAGTTCTTGTGATTAATGTCACTTTTGGGGGCAGAGACAAGTAATTAACCACACTTGCTCATTTTCTAAGTGGTTTAGAAGGCTGCAGTCTGCCACATCATACAAAGCCAATTTAAATATGAGTATATCACATCATACTCCAACAGCAAACAACCTCAGAGGAAAGTCATTTATTCAGAAGGCATAGATGTGTGCTAGGCAGCAGTGATGCATTACAAATATATAATTATTTGCACTAATATTTGAGCAGGTGGAATGGATTAGAACATGGTCAACATTATGCTGCTGATAACATGTATTTTTCTATATTAATATGTACTGTGCAACATGTATTAAATTTGTCAATAATTCATTTTAGCCAAGATACTAATATTTATATTACCGTGTTGAAGAGACAGTATCCAACTGAGCCATTTTTAATTTAAAAGTCTGAAACAAATTAAGTTTACTTTCAAAAACTACTTAAATTATAATCACTGGAAGGTCAGTACAACAGAATTATCAGTGTCTAGTCGTGACTAGTAGGAAGGTGCATAGAGGGTTAAGAATAGGAGTAAAAATCTGGAATAAGTAAAGTTTCACTTGTATCTCAGATGAGTGACTTACTCTTGTTTTCAGCATTGGCAATTTTAAGTGAAGGAAAATGTTTATCCCTTCCAGAGTGTCTTCATATTAATAAACTAAGCGTGAAGATTGGATGGAGCCAACACCAAGGAATTAATTTCCAATGGTGGACTGTCAAATTTTTTAGATTAAACTTGGGAGACTTAGGAAGCGTTCTTGATGCCCCTGTTATCTTAAATAGGCTGGCACTTTTGAAAGACCTTCCCTTTTTACCTGCCTATCATTTTAACCTTTATACTGTGGGTAAATTTGAACTCTGGTGTTTTGTTATGGCAGTTCTGTTAAATCTGTAGCCTTTTGCTCTAGAGAATATTATCCAAATAGGATCTGGAAAATGCTGACCTAAAGAAAACTGTAAAACTACCTCTAAGTATATTGTTTGCAGATGCTTTGTACTATTTAGAGGATTCACATGGAGTTACCAGTATGTGAAAAACTTTATATGGAACAATACTAAGTGCCTCTATATTAGGATTCTCCAGTGGGATGTATTTTTAATTTTTGCCACATGGGGGAGATGTTATTTTTATAGTAATACCTATATTTTTGTTTGATTTTAAAAATAGAACTCACATAGCTTCTCTCTACTCAAAGGCACCTATGAACATGTCACTATCCTAACAGAATTCGTGTGTACGTGTGTGCACTTGTGTGCACGTGCTGATTTTTAAATGAAATTCTGAAAGCTATTTGTGAGAAAAATTTTGGGCAATTTAATGACAAAACTATAACAGTTTTGAAGAACATATGTACACACTGGACACAGGAGTTGGACAAAGTCCATTGTAATTAAAGTTATGTTTTTTTAGTTATATATCTCATGAATTCCTTTATCAACTCTAAGAATCTGTGGATTGGTTCTTTGCATTCTGCTTTTTAAAGAAAAAATTTGAAACAGTCTCAAACTTACAGAAAGGTGGTAAATACAATACAAATAAAAATGTTCCACTTTGAGAGTACGTTGCTGTCATGGTGCCATAACACCCTTTGGTACTTTTGTATTCCCAGGAAGAAGGAATTCTATATAACCACAATACAACCATAAAAACCAGGAAGTTAACATTTCTCCCATGTAATCCTCAGACACCATTCAAATTTCACTAATTGTCCCAATAATGTTTTGTAATGATTTAGTTCAGAATCATCTGTCACCTTAGGTTTTAGGCTCTTTTGTTTCTTTCACTCTGGAACAGTTCCCTGTCTTTCCTTGACTTTAGTTAGTTACCCTGGCACTTTTGTAGGCCAGTTATTTTGTAAAATGTCTGTCCCTAAATTTGGATTTACTCCTGATTAGATTCCAGTTGTGCTTTTTTGGCAAGGATATTACAGAAGCAAATTTGTGCTCTCATTGCATTGTCAGGTAGTACACAGTTTCAATTTTCCTCATTTCTGATGATGTTCATCTTGAACAGTTGGTTAAGGTACTACCTATCAGGCTCCTTTACTGTAAATGTACTGTTTTTCCCTCTGTAATTTTTTTTGCAGGGAGGGGTAGTTTTAAGCCATCTATATATATAAAAGCCTAAGCAACCATTAGGACTGAATGACTGGTCGTCCAGTCACTATGATGTGCACTGACCACCAGGGGGCAGACTCTCAATGCAGGAGCTGTCCCCTTGTGGTCAGTGAGCTCCCACAGCCAACCTCCCATGGTCCCTTCCCCAGGCTGGCCAACCTTCCAAAGCCCCTTCCCCCGGCTGGCTGGCCCGATCACTCTGATCGGAACCTCCTGCGGCCCCTCCCCCACACATCATCCGGCCAACCTCCCCAGCCCTAATCAGGACCGGGCGAGATGCCCCAATTGACCCCAATCACCTGCCAGGCTGAGGGACCCCATCCGTGCACAAATTCGTGCACTGGGCCTCTATAATAAAAGGCTAATATGCAAATAGGTCGAACAGCAAAATAATCGAACAACCGGTTGCTATGACATGCGCTGACCACCAGAGGGTGTGTGTGGAACATGGCGGGCATTGGCTGCGGCGGGATGGTGGACCAGGTGAGCGGGGGTGCCAAACCAAGGCGGGGCACTTGTCACTGTCATCAGGGCAAGCCTCTGGTGGTTACTGAAAATTTTTTGCTCCCACACACCGCGGTCTTGTCCAGTTCTTGTACCTGCAGCCGGCACCAGAGTCGCCTCTTGCACCCGCTGCTGGTGCCCGGTGCCAGTCCCAATCATCGGCGCCATCAGCGGGTGTGAGTGGCGGCTGCCGGCCCTGACCGCCCCTGAGGGCTTCTCCACCTCCCTCTGCTCCTGAGGGGTGATCGGGGCAGCAGTCGCCACTCATACCCACTGATGGCACCGGCCCCACTCGCACCCACTGCTGGCAGCTGCCCCAGTCACTCCATGCCATCAGCAGGTGTGAGTGGGGCCAGCGCCGTCGATGCATGGGAGCTGTGGCCACAGGAGCGGGGCTGCCAGCAGACAGAGGACTTGGGGCCATGGTGCGGAGGATGGGCCAAGACCCACCCCTGTGCCTACTGCAGCCTCGCGGCCCACGGTTCCATTCAAGGTGCACGAATACATGCACTGGGCCCCTAAAATCTTATCTAATAATAGACAAACATGGTAATTGACCATACCTTCGCTACACCTCCCATTGGCTTATCAGTGCGATATGCAAATTATCCGCCAACAAAGATGGTGGTTAATTTGCATAGGTAGGCGCAAAGTGGCGGAGCGAAGACTGAAGGGGGCTCTGGCCGGAGCGAAGGCCTGGGTCCCGGGTGCTGGAGGAAAACCGGTGCTGGCAGCCAGGGGGAGGGAAGGCCTATTGCACGAATCTTTTCGTGCAACAGGCCTTTAGTATATATATAATTTGAAGATAAATATATATGTTGCTCCTAATCAAAATTTAATTTATTAACATTAGCAGAGATTTGTGGTTTTCTAGTCATTGGATTATCTGTTATTTCTTTTGACTCTTAAATTATCCCACATTTGGCCAGTGGGAGCTCCTTCAAGTTGGCTTCTGTGTCATTTTGACATGTCAACATTTTATTAAGCTCTTTCTTTTGTGCACACAGGATTTCCAAACTCGTCTTGTACTTGCCTTGTCCAGCTCTGGAATCAGCCATTTTTACACCTTTTAGTGAAAATTGCTATTTAGAAGCCACGATTTGTGCATGAGATGTGCTTATGATTGGGATGTCACTGCCCTCACTCCTCCTCAGTGGACAGTGCTAGAGGGCTTTGTGTGTGTGTACAGCACACACATGTATATATTTTAAATGTACACACACACACACACACACACACACACACACATTCCTTTCTTTGTGTGGTACCTTTCTCACCCCACTTGAACTCCAATGGGTTTTTTTTCCTCTCCACTCAAGGAGGGTTTGATCACCCTATTCAGCCCCCAAAGCTTTGGCTTTAGGATAAAGCTAGAATGAAAAGAGTCATTACAGAAAATGTAAAGATTTTTAAATTCTGAATAAAAATTACTCATAATTCCATTATTCAGAAACAACTATTTTTGGTGTACTGGTATTTTTCTTTTGCTGTGGTGAGCAAATTAGTAAAGCTGAATTGAGAAGGTTAAAGTGTTCATGCCCAAAACATGGAATTTATATTTTGAAGGAATTAAATTTCAAATGTATACAATATGTTGTTCAATAATGTATCTTCTTGCTACTATGAGTAGTTGCTAATTAATGATAGAGAACATCAGAGAAACTGATTGTGTGAATGGAAATCTGACCACTAAGGATTGAATACCAAGAGGGTATTTTTACTAATAAAGTTCAAAGAAAATATCATTATACAATTGTTTTATAAGCCAAAGATAAAAATACACTTAAGATCGACTTTATGTGAGAAAGGAGTCTATACCTTGATTGTATTAATGCATGTAAACTTTTTATGAACTAGAAGTCTACATACATGGGCAAATTACTCAACTCTGAGTTTCCTTATTAGGTCTCAATGATCATTGTTAGGGCTAAAATTTTATAATTCTAAATGCAGGCTTTCTATTAGGAACTTATGAGATGTCAGAAATAGATTAACTGAAGAAGTCATATCTGAACCAACTGAGACTACCTGAGAGTCAAATCCTCCCACAGCACTACCAGCATGCAGTGACCATATACCATTGTGATTAAGACCTAAGGCTCACGAATCAAACAAGTGGCAGATATATGCATCTTGGCTTTGTTACTAATTATATGACTTTGTGCAACTGTTGTAAAGTGAGGAAAAAAGACCTTTGTGGTCATTTATCATCCTTACCACTTTTATCATTTTTTTGAAGGTGCTTCTGTTCCCATGTGGGATCACTTCATTCAGTCATTCTTCATCTGACAAACATTGAAATTCTTTTTTTTTAATTTATTTATTGAGTAAGGTATTACATATGTGTCCTTATCCCCCCACTCATGAAATTCTTTTTATTTTTTCCAGACACTGAATTAGAAGGTAGGAATATTAGGGTAAATAGAAAGATCCTGCCTTCGAGAGTCTAGCCTAGTGAGAGAGTTAATGCATGCAACAGATTATAATACTCTCGAATAAGTGCTATAACAGCATGAATCCAGGTGCTCTAAGAGGCCAGAGAGTTATTAAATTTGTGGGCTAGAGTTGAGATAGGTAAAGCTGTTAAAGTTACCTCTTATTAAACAACTACTAAGTGTCAGGCATCTTGCTAAGAACATATTACACTTAATTCTCACACTGGGACTTGGTACTATTATCCCCATTTTGCAATTAAGGGAACTGAGGCACAGAGACATTAGATAACCATAGGTTTAGGGGGAATATCAGTGAGTGAGAGAAGAACATCTATTTTCTTACTAGGAGAAGTTGGTTAGGGTCATGTAAAAATTTTAAAACTATTTTGCCTGGCTAGTGTGGCTCTGGTTGAGTGTTGACCTATGAACCAGGACATCATGGTTCCATTCCTAGTCAGGGCACATGCCTGGCTTGTGGGCTCAATCCCTAATAGGGGCCATACAAGAAGCAGCAGCCGATCAATGATTCTCTCATTATTGATGTTCCTATCTCTCCCTGTCCCTTCCTCTCTGAAATCAATAAAAACATGTCTTAAAAAAGTTTAATCTGCATTTTTCTCAATAATACTAGAAATGTGGCAGAAGAAAAAAATCTATGTTCCAATCCATGTCTTTGGAACATAGGGGAGTGGTTTTGAAATTTAAATAATACATTATTTGATAGATGTATAATAATTGAGTTTTTTTAAAAGCACAAAAGAAAAAATCTTTCTAGCATTTTAGTGTATGTATATAATGTGTAGACTCAAAAGGAATGACAGCTGGAGTCAGTCCTTCAGAAAGTTTAAATCGGGAAGTATATAGATGACTTCCTGTAGTTGGACTGTTTACAAGCTAGGAATGCTTTACATCTTGATTCCCACTTCGGAGCTAGAATATTCCACTTTAATTCTGAGGATGTCAGGTAGCTACTTCTTGGAAGACACCGTAGATCTTGAGATACTGGAGATCTATAACATAGTTCTTAGCTATTATACTTAACTGTAATCCCAAAGAAAACATGTTTATCTCAGCAAGGTTAACAAAAATGACTGCTTGACAATAGTATGTGGAAAAGTGTAATTGCAAATTATGGATATACCACAACTAATTTTCTTATATTTGATGGATCTCAGGTGTTTGAAAGCATATTTTTGGGGTCTTTTAGAAGTTTGACATAACTAGGTTGTCTAAAGCAAGCTACCAGTTAACCAAAGGGTTAGCAAAATTCTCTAGAGGTAATTTATTTCTAAATCTGAAAGGAAAAAAAAAAATTGTCATTCTTATATTTCAGCTGCCTTTATTCTGCTTCAGCAATTTTATTAACAATGAAATAAAATTATTTTTGATCAAAAGAACATTTTTACAATATTGAATATTAGAAATTTATGGATACAAATGTCATTAAAATTCTGGAAAATTTTAATTTTAATACAAGTTTTACTTTCATCAGTAAAGAGGTCTTTAAAATATATTTTAATAATTTGATTTTTCTATAAAGATTATATAAAAGTAAATGGTGGTCACACATAACCCCAGGATGCATGTTTACTTAAAGTGCACTAGAAATTTACAAAATTGATTATGTACTAGACTGTAATGTCTTAACAGTTATAAAAAAAATTTGAAATTATTCAGAGTATGTGCTGTGATTACAGTGGAAGTATGCTAGAAATAAAAGTTTACTAAAACCTTTTCTTATGCTTGGAAATTTTAATAATTTCTAAGTAACTCAGCAGTCAAAAAATTACTATAAAAGTTAGAAAAGATTTGAACTGAATGGTAAAAATACAGCTTATCAGAACTTGTGGGAGCCAGCTTAAGTAATGCATAGAGAAAAATTTAAAGCTTAAATGAATTTATTAGAAAAGAAACAAAGGTGAAAACAATTATTTAAATATCCATTTTAAAAGGTTAGAATAAAATATCAAAATAAACACACATAGGATAAAAGGAAAGTAGAGTAAAATATAAAATATACAGGAGAAAGGATTAGTAAAAACTTTTATATCCCACATATGAGTGAAGTTATAAGATTCTTGACTTTTTCTGAGTTAGTTTGCTTAGCACCATATTCACAAGATCCATCCCTGTGTTGCAAATGGCAGTTTTATCTTTTCAACAAATGAACACTCAACAAAACTCATAGACACAGACAACAGTATGGTGGTTACCAGTGGGAAGGGGATGGGAGGGTAGTAAAGGGTAAAGAGGGTCAAATATATGGTGACCGAAGATTTTATTTTGGGTGGTAAGCACAATGATATACAAATGATGTACCATACATAGAGTCGGACACTGGCAACCTATATAATTTTATTAACAAATGCCACCCCAATAAATTAAATAATTAAAAAGTTGGTTTTCTGAAAAGACTAATGAAACTGATAAACCTCTGCAAGAGCTGATCAGAAAAAAAGAGAAAGCACAACCAACCAATATCAGAGAAGAGGGAAACCTATGTACATGTTCTTCAGACATTAAAAGGAAAGCAAAAGGTTAATATGACCAGAACTATTTGCCAATAAACTTTAAAAATTAGATTAAGTGGTTATACTTCAAAAAAATTTTTTAAAAAACGGAATAACAATCATATAAAATAGAAAACAATTTATGTATATTAAAATAGTGAATCCTTAAAGACTTTGCTGTGAAGAAAACTTAGGCTCAGATGACTTTCTTGATTCCTGTAAACATTAAAGGAAGAAGTTAATACCAATTTTTCACAAACAATAGAAAAGGAGGAAGAAATTCCCAACACTTGTGATGCCAACATAACCTTGATGCTAAAGCAAAGATATAAGGAAGGAAAATTATAGAGTAATCTCTCATAAGCCTAGATGCTAAAGTCCTAAATATTAAAAATCCAAACTCAGTGACATATATAAAAAGGGAACTATATCACAACCATATTAGGTTTATATTAAGAATGCAAAGTTGATCAAATATTTGAAAATCAGTGCAATTTACCATATAAACAAGGGAAAAATCTCAAGCAGAAAAATGTTAAATTCAATATCCATTGTTAATATCACTGCAAATTAGGAATCAAAAGGAATTAATCTCACCATATAAAAAATTATACAGGTAGGCAAAAGTAGATTTACAGTTGTAATATAACTAATGAAATAAACTCGTGTACTCAACTGTAAACTTACTTTTGCCCTCCCCTCTATACAGCAAACTGGTAAAACACTGAAAGTAATATTCCTGAGATCAGCAATGAGGGAAAGATGCTTGCTATGACCACCTCTGTTTAATATTATAATGGAGATTCTAGTCAACACAATAATGCAAGAAAAAGAATTGTTAAGGCAAATAGGAAGAAATAAAACTCATTAGCAGATGATGTGATTATGTACTTAGAAAGTCTAAAGATTCTACAGATAAGTTATAAGTGACTTTAGCAAGGTTGTTGGATTCAAAAATCAATATACTGCAAATTATACAAATTAGTCTTTATAGGAATAAATTTGAAAATATTTTAAATGATACCTATTACAAAAACATCAAATACCTAAGAATAAAGCTAGTGAAAGACATGTATGAATAAGACGAAAACATTAAGAGAAAGGTATTGAAATGCTGTATTTATGTATCAGAAGACTCAGTATCATAAATCAATTTTCCACAAAGTAATCTACAGATTTAATAAAATCCTAATAAAAATTTCAGCTGGCTTGTGGAAATTGACAGACTGACTCTAAAATTCATATTAAAATGCCAAGGTCCAATAATAGTCAAGATATTCTTAGAGAAGAAAAAGTTGGAGAACTTGCATCACTAGATACCAACACTTATTAAAAAGTTACCATAATTAAGACAGTGTAACATTGACAAAAGAATAGAGAAATAGACCAATTGAGCAGAATAGATGGTTTAGAAATAGACTGACACATATATGGATACTTGATTTATGGTAATATTAGTGCTGAGGAGTATCCTATATAATAAAAGGGTAATATGCAACTTGACCCTAACAGTGAAATGACTGGTCACTATGATGCACACTGACCACCAGGGGCAGATGCTCAACACAGGAGCTGCCCCTGGTAGTCAGTGTGCTCTCACAGGGGGAGCTCCGCTCAGTCACAAGCCCAGCTAATGGCTGCAAGCACAGGAGTGGTGGTGGGAACCATCAGTTGGACATCCCCAGAGGGCTCCCGAGCTGCCAGAGGGATGTCTGACTACCAGCTTAGGCCCGATCCTCTGGGGAGCAGGCCTAACTTGGCAGGTGGACATCCTCCGAGGGGTCCCAGTGCAGGCTGGGCTGGGGGGACCCTGCAACTGGAGTGCACAAATTTTCATGCACCAGGGCCTCTAGTATGTATATATGAATCTTGATTCCTCCTACTTAATACCATACACAAAAATAAATTCCAAAAGGACTATGCAGCCAAATGTAAAAGATAAAGCTCTTAGAAAATAGTAGGTAAAAATCTTCATGATTGTATAGGCAAAAACATCTTTGCAAATAACAAAAAGAATTAATTCTAAGTTGGATTACATTAAAATTAGAAACTTCCAATCATACTAAGATATGAAAATGAATGGACTTTGCAATTAGGAGTGAGAGAGTTAGAACAGAAATCCTCTGAATCTCTGGGGTCTAGAGGTTTGAGAACTAGATTTAAAGAGATGAAGATTCTTGAAGAAATTGTTGGTGGGAGTTGAAAAGGCAGAAGAGTAAGAAAAATATTTGCACAATGCAGAAATTTAAAATATTCATATTTAAAATATATGAGAAACATCTACAACATTATGAAAAAGACATTCCAGTAGGAAATGGGCAAGAGATTTGAAACAGTTTACAAAAGAGGTTACCCAGTGCTCAGCAGGGATATAAAAAAGTCCTCAACCATATTGTTTATCAGGGAATTGCAAATTAAAACCACAATAAGAGACCATTACACATTCCCAGAATGGCAAAAATTAAGAAGCTTTGACAATTCCATGTGTTGGCAAAAGTGAGGCAGGTGGAATTCATATATACTTGTAGTGGGAACAGATATATTGCTTTTTGGATAATTATTTGCTATTTTATACTACACTAGAGGCCCCGTGCACAAAAATTTGTGCACTCGGGGGTCCCTCAGCCCAGCCTGTGTCCTCTCCCAGTCTGGGACCCCTCAGGGGATGTCCACCTGCTGGCTTAGGCCTGCTCCCCGGGGGATTGTGCCTAAGCTGGCAGTGATACATCCCTTGGGGGATGTCCACTTGCCAGCGGGCCGAAGCTGCAGCTGAACATCCACAGAGCTGCTGAGGAGGCAGGAGAGGCTCCCACCATTGCCAATGTGATGCCTTCAGCCTGGCTTGTGGCTGAGCAGAGCTCCTCCTGTGGGAGTGCACTGACTACCAGGGGGCAGTTCCTGCATTGAGCATCTGCCCCCTGGTGGTCAGTGTGTGTCATAGTGACCAGTCATTCCCAGTCGTTCTGCTGTTAGGGTCAATTTGCACAATGCCGCCCTAACAGGTTTGGCTCAGTGGATAGAGCATCGGCCTGCGGACTGAAGGGTCCCAGGTTCGATTCTCGTAAAGGGCATGTACTCCGGTTGCGTACACATCCCCAGTAGGGGGTGTGCAGGAGGCAGCTGATCGAAGTTTCGCTCTCATCGATGTTTCTAACTCTCTATCCCTCTCCCTTCCTCTCTGTAAAAAATCAATAAAATATATTTGGGGAAAAAAATTGCATGTGCACATTACCCTTTTATTATATAGGATAGAAGCCTGGTGCACGGGTGGGAGCCAGCTGGTTTGCCCTGAAGGGTGTCCCAGATCAGGGTGGGCAGGGGACCCCCAGCTCCCTACGATCGCCCACGCCGCCCCTGCTCACGATCGCTGGCTCTGCCCATGCTCACCCCTAACACCTCTGGCCAAGGCATTAGGCCTGGGCAAGAGACCCCCAGCTCCCCACCATCGTCAACTTGGCCCCTGCTCCCTGCAATTGACCGCTCCGCCCTAATGCCTCTCGCCCAGGCATTAGGCCTGGGCAGGGGACTCACAGCTCTCCAAGGGACCTCCTGCTCCACCCCTTCCCAGGCCTAATGCCTGTGGCCAAGGCATTAGGACTGGGCAGGGGACCCCAAGCTCCCACCATCAGCGACTGTGCTCCTGCTCCCCATGATCGCTGGCACTGCTCCTGCCCAGGCCTAATGCCTCTGGCCAAGGCATTAGGCCCGGGAAGGGGACCCCCGCAGCTACAGCCTCCCAAGATCATGGGCTCCACCCCTGCCCAGGCCTTACGCCTCTGGCCGAGGCGTTGGGCCCGGGCAGAGGGGACCCCCAGCTGCAGCTGTCCCTGCCCCAGCCTAACACTCCTCTGGCCGAGGTGTTAGGCCTGGGCAGGGGACCCCCCCAGTTGCAGCCGCCTGCGATTGTGGGCTCCACCCCTGTCTGGGCCTTACTCCTCTGGCTGAGAGTGAGGCCCGGGCAGTGGGGACCCCCAGCTGCAGCCGCCCCTGCCCAGCCTAACGCCTCTGGCTGAGGCATTAGACCCAGGCAGGGGACCCCCGCAGCTGCAGCCGCCCCGATGGTGAGCTCCGCCCCTTCCCGGCCCTACCGCCTCGGCCAAAGGTGTTAGGCCCGGGCAGCAGGGAGCCCAAGCTGCAGCCGCCCCCCGATTGTGGGCTCCGCCCCTACCCGGGCCTTACGCCTCTGGCTGAGGCGTGAGGCCCGGGCAGTGGGGACACCCAGCTACAGCCGCCCCTGCCCAGCCTAACGCCTCTGGCCAAGGCATTAGGCCCCGGCAGGGGACCCCCCAAGCTGCAGCCGCCCCCGATCGTGGGCTCCGCCCCTGCCCCAGCCTTATGCCTCTGGCTGAGGCGTTAGGCCCTGGCAGGGGACCCTCGCTGCAGCTGCCCCTGCCCCGGCCTAACACCTCCTCTGGCCAAGGCGTTAGGCCCCGGCAGGGGAACCCCCAGCTGCAGCCGCCCCCCGGATCGTGGGCTCCGCCCCTGCCCGGGCCTTACGCCTCTGGCCGAGGCATTAGGCCCGGGCAGGGGACCCTCGCTGCAGCTGCCCCCCGATGGTGGGCAGGGGACCCCCCCCAGCTGCAGCCGCCCTGCCTCCCGGCTCTTAGCTCCCCCCTGGGAGTGCCAGGGGGCTTCTTCTGTGCTTTCCATTTTGCCTCCCTGCATTGTGCCTACATATGCAAATTAACCGCCATCTTTGTTGACAGTTAACCACCATCTTGGCTGGTGATTAATTTGCATATCTCGCTAATTAGCCAATGGGAAGGGTAGCGGTCGTACGCTAATTACCATGTTTCTCTTTTATTAGTGTAGAATATGCATACCCAGCGATTCCACTCTTGTCCTTTGAGAAGGACAGAAGGGTAGTGTCTCAAGAGCATAGCTTCTGCGGTGCTGTTTACTTTCCTGGCTATAGTTACGTGAGTGTGTTCACTTTGTAATAATTTATAGAGAAGTCCATTTATAAATTGTGCACTTTTCTGAATTTAAGTTATATTTTAATAAAGAGGGTATTTGAAAGAAAGTAATTGAATTTAACAGAACTACTTCAATTTTATATCCATAGCCTTTAATGGTGCTGTTAAAAAATACTGTAGAATTCAGAGGCACCTAGAACTTTCTGGATTGTGCTGTTTGTTGAATAATTAACATCGTCTGACCTCAAAGGATAAGACCCCACTGTAGTAATTTTTGTGTAGATAGATTAAAAAATGTGTATATATGATATTTTTTTCTTTTGTCATTTCTAAAGTAATGTACTAGTATACATGTTATAAATACTTCAAACATTACAGAACTAAGCAATGTGGTATAACTAAAATATGTAGTGTTGTGTACTCCTGCTTTAGTGGCTTGGTCTACAAAAAGTCAATTTTTAAAAATTATTAAAATGTTACATCTCACACCAATCAGAAAGGATATATGCACCTATATGTTCATAGCAGCACAATTCACCATAGCTAAGATCTGGAAACAGCCTAAATGCCCATCAGTAGATGAATGGATTAGAAAACTGTGGTACATCTACACGATGGAATACTATGCTGCTGTAAGAAAGAAGGTACTCTTACCATTTGCAACGGCATGGATGGAGCTGGAGAGCATTATGCTAAGTGAAATAAGCCAGTCAATGAAGGAAAAATACCACATGATCTCACTCATTCATGGATAATAGAGACCATTATAAACTTTTGAACAATAATAGATACAGAGGCAGAGCTGCCTCACACAGATTGTCAAACTGCAGCGGGAAGGCCGGGGAGGGTTGGGGGGCAGGAGGGAGGGGGTTAAGAGATCAACTGAAGGGCTTGTATGCATGCATATGAGCATAACCAATGGACATAAGACACTGGGGGGTAGGGGAAGCCGGGGTATTGTCAAGGGCGGGGGAAAAAAAAAAAGGACACATATGTAATACCCTTTGTAATGCTTTAAGCAATAAAAAAAAAAAAAATGTTACATCTCCAGTCTAATATCTTGAATTCCCCCCAATTAAGGTCCTAGTGGTTAATAAAGCTTTACTGCATGCTTAGGGATAACCAAAAGACAGCTCCAAAAGTGATTTATTCTGCCATTGGCTGTAATTTTTCCCAGGTTCAAGAGCCTGAAATTCAATATCAGGGACCCTGTGGAGTTTCTATCAGGCTCCCAGATACTGAGGCCAATTTAACGCCCATCAACAAAACTCTCCAAGAACTTTCATGCTCCAAATCCAGACTCAAAGAGGCTCTTTCTGCCCCACCCCCTCATTCTTGATTCCAAAACCCATTTAGTTTTCTGCTTGAAAATGATTGAGAGAGGGAGTGGAAGGCTAGTTACAGTAGAGTAGATTTCTCAAAGCCCAAATTAGTTTATCTTAATAACACCACATGGGAACACTGAGAGTCCTATCTAAATTTACTTTTAGGAAAAGTATTTCTCCATTGCTTCTTGAGCTCAGCACAGTCAACACCATGTCTAGTTACTAAGCAGAACTAGTGATGATAGTTAACACTCAAGGAGCTTTTACTTTGTGCCGGATGTTATTTTAATAATACATTCAATCTACGCAAGAACTCTATGAGGTATAGTAACATTGTCATCACTTTTGATGGAGGAAAGAGTTGAGTCATGGAGAAACCCAATGTAAATCCACCCAGGTAGGGGCAAGTAGAGACAGGATGGAGCATGGGCAGTTAGACATTAGTACCTGTACTCTTAACCACCATGTTACATTTCTTGAAAAATCAGCTGCTGATATTGTAACATCTGGACTTGGACTTATGATGACTTCACATGTTCCTCCAAGATCGACTGATGAACTCTTAATTTCGTGTAACAAAAGATCCTATTATTGAAAATTCTCCCCAGAGGGTGCACCTCAGAATATAATGGATTTATCTACTACCAGAAATCCAAACTACCCAGCAACACCTCCCACCCCCAAGCCAGATCACTTCACAAAACAAACCAGAACAGTGAAAAAGTGAAAAATCCCAATACTGCTTAGAGCTCAACTCTGTTAAAAGCCATACCATAGATTTTGATTGGTGTAGCTTCTCAGACTCGTTCTTACATTTAAAGAAATCCATACTTTTCATACTTTAATATGCAGCAAGTTGATATTGATGTGGCTCTTCATAGCATGAGCAGAGGTTGGGAGTACCTGAGCCAGCAGAAAGAATTGAGGGAGCGAGCCTTTCCTTTGTTATTTAGAGCCAGTGGGTAAGAATTAGTAGGCCAGTTGGTAATGTTGCCTAAATGTGGGGCAAGGCCACACCCCAAGCTTAGTTCAGATTCAAAGATGGGCAATATAACCAACTTGGGACCATTTTAAGGTTATTTTTACCCAATTAACCTGCAAATGAACAGCAATACAAGCATGTGAGTGAAGGGCCCAATGTCTCCCTTGCTCTTCATTGATGTTCAGAAGTCAATGCAGCATATGTCCAGTGAGGAATCACCACAAAACTCTACCTCAGCGATTTTCAACCTTTTTCATCTCATGGCACATACAAACTAATGGCTAAAATTCTGCTGCACACCAAAAGATATATTTTTTTGTTGATCTGACGAAAAGTAGGTATAATTTTGATTCATTCATACCAGACTGCTATTGTGTTGAGTATTGTCATTTTTAAAAATTTGACAACCTAAGGGAAAAGAGGAAAATAAGTATTGCATATTTTTAAAATTCTTGCCGCACACAACTTGAAAATCACTGCTCTACCTCATAGAGTTTTATTAGTCTAGGATAGAGGCCCTATTAGCACTTGAGGGTCCATTTTATCATTCAACTCAATAAATATTTACTGAACACCTACAATGTTACAGGCACTGTTAGAGGCACATGGGATAATATATCAGTGAACAAAATCCCAGTTGGTGTTGAGCTTACATTCTAGCAGTAGAAACCAATCAATATACTTAACAAATAAATTCTGCAGTACATGAGAAAATAAGTGCTTTGGGAGAAAAAAGAGATCAGGATGTAGAGAAAAAGAAGAGATGGTAGGGATCGTTTTCATTTTAAATATGGAGATGGGGATGGCGGGGTTGGCTTTGTATGTGTGCAATCTCTGGAGTTGCACAAGGCCCATGCTCAGAAGGGACCACAGTTGGTTTAATACTCCACTGATATCTTGGAATTCTTAATGATTTCATCTTTAAACTTACGTTTAAGTGAAGTATGATGGGATAATGGAGTATGTGTATAAGCAGAAGAGGTATGCACAATTCGCATATCTGCCATTTCTGTGGTGAGACTAATAGAAACTGCATTGCATTGGTATATTAATTTGGGGAGAATTGGAATTTTTAGAATATTAAGTTCTTTCCATCCAGGAAGATGGATCTGATTTTATGTCCTTCATTGATGTTATATAAAGGGTGGGGCAAAAGTAGGTTTATAGTTGTTTGTATGGAAAATAATACAATAATCTCTCTATATAAAAAGCCAGCGACCAGAACACCATAATGACCAGAATGACCGGTCGCTATGATGCCTACTGTGGCCAGCAAACCAGCCCAATCGGGGGGTGGGGCTGGCCCGCCAACCTCCTGCGGCCCCTCCCCCCATCTGGCCCACCCCTGATTGGCCTGCAGCCTCTCCCCCTGGCCAGCCCTGCCCTTGATAGCCCCCCTAATAAGGGGTGGGGCCATCTGGCCAACCTCCTGCAACCCCTCCCCCCAGCTGGCCCCACCCCCGATGGGCCCCCATCACCTCAACCGGCCCATGGCCCCTCCTCCCAGCCAGCTCTGTCCCCTATTGCCCCCCACACACACACCAATCGGGAGAGGGCTGGCTGGCCAACCTCCCATGGCCCCTCCCCTAGCTGCTGACACCCAATTGGCCCCCCTCACCCCATTTGGGGGTGGGGTTGGCCAGCCCACCACCCATAGTCCCTCCCACCTCCAATCGCCCCCCCCCCACTCAAATTGGGGGCAGGGCCCACCAGCCAATTGCCTGTGGCCCCTCCCCACAGATGACCTGGCCCTGATCAGGCCCCGATCGTGGTGGGCTGGCTGGCCAACCTCCTGCCGTCTTCTACCCTGATCCACCCTGATTGGGGCGGGGCCAGCTCGACCCCACCCATGCATGAATTCGTGCACTAGGCCTCTAGTTAATAAATAATAATACAAGAATAAACTTGTGTACTCACAACTGTAAGCCTACTTTTACCTACCCTGTAGATATTTTCTATTTAGGGTCTGCACATTTCTTTTGTATTTATTTGAATTAAAATTATATTTGAATGTATTCTTAGGACTTTTCTGGAGGTACAGCAAGGCATATTTTTGGTATTACTTTTTGTCCTTTGACTTTTAATCAGAATAATTGAAAAAGTTTTGGAGAAACATACAACTACAAAAAAAATAGTTTATTGTTTTCTGCCACACTGTATTTCTAGCTGTCTTTTGCTTGTGAGTGTATTCTTCTCACTTAAATCCAATGAAATAGGATAAATAATCCCTTTCAGGGGAAAACAGAGAGTCTCAAAGTCAGTGTAGTAGTGGATAAGACAAGGCCTGCCCTGGCCATGGGAACAGGCTGCTCTGTGTGGTTACTTGTTGGGATAGCCATGGTTGTCAACAAGACCAAAGAGAAGTAGCTCTAGAGGTCAGTGACCCCGTGGCCTCTTGGGTGGGGTCTACATATTTACCTTTGTCACCAACGGTCAATGAGGACTGAATGCAAAGATCAGCACAAGCAGGGACCACAGGGGCTGATGTGATGTGTGGTCCAGGCCTGATTTGTGCAGACCAGGGAAATGGAGCTCATCCCACATCCATAAGGCTGTAAATCTTATAAATCACAACAGATACATTTAGTCAGCAGAAACATTTTCCTCAGCCGTGTAGAATGTGCAAATGCACAGAGATTTTTCCTAGCAGGTAGGTAAAAATTAAGAGCAAAGTCTGAAAAACAGCAACAGCATCATGCCAGAAATAGGAGGGCATTCTAGACTACAATTAAGGGGACACAGATATTTGGTATGCTGCTATAGCCCGGCAGCATATTACTGGAGACACTGTCACTCACAGAAGGCCATCAGCCCAGCAAGACAAGCATGGCTCCCAGAGGAGACAAGGCAGAGAGGAGGTACAAGACCAGGTCTGAGACTGCTTCTACCCTCTTTGGATTATAGCAAAATACCTAGCCTTGGAGAAAATACATGGAATATAGTGAATTAGTGGTGCCCAAATGAACCAGTTCAGTGGACCCGCAAGCCATTTACTCATAGAGATGTAGTTTCTTAGCAATTCATTCCTTTGTTTATAATGGCCAAGGAGATCTTCATTTAGGTATTAGAACACAATAGAAACAAATTTAGCACCCAGCTAAATTTCAAGCCATGATATTGGTTTCTACCAGAACATTTCATTGTCAGTCCCCTGTTTCGTACACCCCTGCAATTTTGAGGTTACCGGAAAGTAGCATGGAAACTGTTGCTTGGACCAAGAATGGCAACACTATAATTCTTGAGCATTCATTTTTCCAGCTGAGCATTGTGTGAACCACAGGCAGGGAAAGAGTTAAGTCTGTCAAACTATATGCAATAAGAAAGAGGGAGAAAGAAATGTTACTAGCATATTTTAAAACAAAAGACATGGAAATGGCAGCTCTTCTGAGTAGGAAAAAAATTTCCTTTTCATACATACTGACAGCCAGAGGGGGTTATTATTGAGAATATGAGTAAAGTTACTGCCAGCTTCTGCTGGTACTCATGTTTAAAAAGAAACTATGGAAACCAGGAGAAGGAATATTAATTAAGTTCAAATTTGGAATGTCTTTGCCAGGAGCGGATGAATGAATTCAATGAAGCAACCTGTTGGGTTGTAATTCAGTGTTTTGTTAGCAATTTAATAAAATGCTGAACTTTTCATAAATTAATACTTTGTTCTAATAATCTTACTAAAAGGTTATTTCTTGATAAGATTAGTGCTGGAATGTGATTTTGTTTTAAATTTAAAGAACTAGTATATATTTTTTACAATTTTAAATAACCACACGAGTGATCATTACTAAAAAATGTTTAATACATTTACATGTTAAAAATAAAAGGCACAAAATAATATAGATAAAGAAATGTCTCTCCCATTTTAGACTCTCAGTCTCCCCTCCCCCCTAATTGGAGAAACCTGTTATTAGTTTCTTGTGTAGATTTTAGAGATTATTATTTGGACATCTCTTTCATACAAATTCACAAAATCTGTTGCTTGTTAGACCTGTTATAACTCTTTTTAAAAGTTCCCTTTTATAAATTTATATACAAATATATATTTTTATTTTTAAAAATATTTTTATTGAATTCAAAGAGGAAGGGAGAGAGGGGGAGAGAGAGAGAGAGAGAGAGAGAGAGAAACATCAGTGAGAGAATAACTAATTGGCTGCCTCCTGCACACCCCACACTGGGGATCGAGACTGCAACCCGGTCATATGCCCTGACCGGGAATAGAACTGTGACCTCCTGGTTCATAGGTTGATGCTCAACCACTGAGCCATGCTGGCCAGGCTATAAATATATATTTTTAATTGAATATATATATATATATATATATATATATATATATATATATTCAAGACCCTTTTATGATTACATCTTTGGGCTATTATTCACTAAGAATGCATGCCTTAGAAAAGAATGTTTTCTAATAGTGAAAGTAATATGGATGTCTAGAGAGGGTAATGCTAATGAGAGAATACAAAATGGGAAAATTATTCACCTGAGTAAAACTGGAGAGGTTACAAGTAAAGCTTCACTGGTTGCTGCAGGATTTAAAGGGAGTTTCCACTTTACAATGTGAATACGCTTTGGCCGTCTTAGTTCTGAGACTAATTTGCTTCTTTCTGGTGGGGAGGATAGCAGTGTTGAGAAAACACTGACTAAACCGAAAATCAGCTCCATTTAAATGTGAAGCTGCATTCTAAACACAAGCATAGTCTGCGAAGGGCTCTGAACCCTAAGCTGCATGCCTTGCTGAGTTTTATTCCAAATAGTCAACAGCAGATGGTAACAATGCACTTCTCATAGATGGTAGGAGGGAGGCAGTCTTGTTTCAAGTAATGCTATTTCTGGGCGATAATCCAAAATGCACAGTAGTCAGAAGTTAAAAGGAAGCTCTTGCTTTTAGGTTTTTAAAATATATCCCTTAATCCTGGGTGATGATTGACAATCATGATTTATGAGGGGCCTCTCTTTAATCTGGCAAGTTTGATGTTATTTGCGTATCTAGTAGGGCTTTTATTCAACTAAAACTAAGTGGAAGTCTGTGCAATTGATGCTGCATTTCAGAATTGATTCCTAGCCTGGTACTCTATTTACAGATTAGTAAGTGCTCAGGATCTGTCCTCCTCCTCTTCTTTTCAAAATTTAAAGGCTCTGAAAGGCACATTTACAATGAAAATGTTTCTTACTGTGTAAGACTATGACCAGGGGATGACTTTTTTCCTCTATAATTTAATTTATTGAGGAAAGGAGGAGTTTATAAAATTGTAATTGTCCTGATTTGATTCTTAAAATATAATGTTAGCTATTGGTATTTGCAATGATCAAGATGTCAGTTCTGGCTTCATGTGGGTCGTTATAATTTTAGTGAATCACCTCCAACCCCCCTCCTCCTGTTACAAGTTTTCAAGTGAAGCTTTGGTAAGAAATAGATCAGTAATTCAGCCATTGTATGCCTGTTGTTTTACCAGCTGTGACAACAAATCGATTTAAAAGCATGCATTATTAAAATAAAATTAATTAAATCATAAACTCTAAAACAAGATGCAACTGAGAAAAGAAAATGCACAGGAATGAAAGTTACCAGATGCATTTTACAATAGTCAGAGTCATGTTTTTCGAGGAGGCACTTAGGCACTGGCATTAATGTCACCAGCACAGTTGCAATTAAACACAGCAAAATGGGCTTATGAGAGGTGACAAAGAGCTATATATGAAGAGCAAGTAATTTAGTGTTTGACCTATGTTCTCATTATTATGTATTTAACTAGAGGCCCAATGCACGAATTCGTGCATGGGTGGGGTCCGGCCAGCCTGGCCTCAATTAGGGCTGATCAGGGCCAGGCCTGTTGGGAGGAAGAGACGGCAGGAGGTTGGCCAGCTGGCCTGCCATGATTGGGCCCCCAATCAGGGCCAGGTTGGCTGGGGGGAGGGGCCGCAGCGATTGACCGGTGGGCTCCGCCCCTGATTGGGGTGGGAGGGGCAATTGGGGGTGGCGCTGGCCATGGGGAGGGGCTGTGGGTGGTGGGCCAGCTGGCCTACCCCCAAATGGAGTGTGGGAAGCTGATGGGGAAGTCACACCTCCGATTGGTGTGTGTGGGGCGATCAGGGGAAGAGCTGGCTGGGGAAAGGGGCCACAGGCTGATTAGGTTGATGGGGGCCCATCAGGTGTGGGGCCAGTCTGGGGGAGGGGCTGCAGGTGGTTGGCCAGCTGGCCCTGCCCCTGATAGAGGTGGGGGGGGAGCCGGTCTGGGGTGGGACAAGGCAGGGGGAGGGGCTGCAGGAGGTTGGCCAGCCAACCCTACCCCGTATTGGGGTAGGGGGGTGATCAGGGGTTGGGCTGGCTGGGGGAAGTGGCTGTGGGCTGGTTGGGGTGGTGGGGGCCCATTGGGGGCGGGGTTGCAGGAGGTTGGCCAACTGGCCCTGCCCCCTATTGGGGTGGGGAGAGCAATCAGGGGTGGGGCCGGCCAGGGGGGAGGGGCTGCAGGCCGATGGGGTGTTGGGGGCCCATTGGGGATGGGGCTGGCCAGAGGGAGGAGCTGCAGGAGGTTGGCTGGCCGGCCCTGCCCCCTATTGGGGTGGGGGGTATGATCAGGGGTGGGGCCAGCTAGGGGAAGGGCCATGGGGGCGGGGGTTGGCCGGCCAGCTCCACACCCCAATTGGGCCTGTTCACTTGCTGCAATGGGCGTCATAGCGACTGGTCATTCTGGTTGTTACAGCGTTCTGGTTGCTGGCATTATATATATATATATATATATATATATATATATATATATATATATTATCTAACTTTGGGAAATATCTTAAGTAAAACATTCATTTAAAAATCTTGGAAAATCCCAGGTTTTATAGATAATCACAGTCAAGTACAGTTGTCAGTCCCCCTTCCACCCTTATCTTATTGGACTGCAAAGATCTGAGGGCTAAAATATACTTCCCAGAGACTTCATGGCTGCTGGGAGCACGAAGCACTGAGACTTTCTTGCAGCCTCTGCAGTGGGGGCGAGTGGCACAAAGTGCTACAGGTTAGGTCTGTGTTTTGTAGCTGCATCCACAGAGCTTTCTTCTTACAGAAACCCCAGTGGTGGAATCCTGTGTGTTTAGAATATAGTCTAACCTAATAAGTGAATGTTAATAATAACTCTTTCTGTTAACATTTCAAAAGCCCATATTTTGCTGCAGAATCATGTGTTTGATATTTAAAGGCTAATAAAAAATAGTATTCAAATTCATATTGGAATATCCATTGCAAACAGCTATTAAACCCAAATTTCCTTTTTGCCTTTGGACTTGCAGTTTCTTGCCAGTGAATGACTGAGTGATTGCAAAAATGGAAACACTACTTTCCTTCAGCTTTGCTGAATTTATAAGAATCACATAAGTAACTCATCAAGTCTTAATGAGGATTTTCTGAAAAGGATAGTAGGCAAACCTAAGTCTACAGGCTCAAAAATTAAATACCAACCCCTCAGAATGCCAAATCCAGGGGAAAGTCAAGGGCCTTGCTCTCCCGTCAGTGATGGCCATGGTCCCAGAAACCTATCCTGTCATGTGGCTTTCCCTCTGCCTGGCATGCCCGTGCCCTCCCTACCTCCCACCCTCATGTGACTGCCTGCACTCTTCCTTCGAGATGCTGCTCGAATGTCTCTTGTGCCACGAAACCCTTGCCTCCTGCCTTTAGCACAGTCCCTGGCCCCTCCCTCTGCACTGCCAGGGTACTTCCCACACACACCTTCACAGCAGCTCTCATCGCTAGTTATTTAGTGTCTATCTCCCCTTACCTGTGAGCTCCCACCGCCTAGCATAGTGTTAAAAAATGATGTGTTGACTGATTGAATTACTAAATAGATGAATAAACAGACAATGATGGGTGAATTTGCTCATGAAATAAAGGTGTCCAGCACTTGGCCTACCAGCTAGCTAATACGCCTCATAGCAAAAAGTCTCTGATGTTCATTTCTCTTACTGGATAGTTATTGTGTTCAGCACTTTAAATGAGTTACTCATTTATGGTGATATGCTTATCCATATTCTACAGAGGAGAAAATTCTGAGGCTTAAAAGGAATAAATCACTTGTTCAAAGGCGAAGAACCAGTAGTTCGCAAGGTGGGGGCTCACATTCATGTTATCCTTCCAAAGCCTTATCAATACTGCCTTTTTCTGCAATGGGCAGTCAATACTTGTTGAGTGAATAAATGCATGGATGGATGAATGAATGAATGAATAAATGAGTGTCTCTGTATGAGAGGACTTTTGGTAAAAAGTAAAAAGTTATAATAAGACTTAGTGCCAGAAATAGAATTAAGTGCTCAATAAATGGCAGTGCTATTGGCTTTGTTATTTATCATACAGAATACATGGAAACAACCAACCCAAATAGCATCAGTGGAATCTGACATGGAATGAGGGCTGGATTCACATATGTGAGCAATGTGGATGTTGAAAATACTTGTTCAACATGTGTGTAGTCAGGAGGGGTCAACAACTGGCAACAATGATTTCCTTCCTTTTACTTTCTTCTGAAAGGTCACCTACTTCAGTAGAAGTAGGGCTATGCTACATTTTGCCTTTAAATTAGGAGGTATGCATAGAGGCCTGAGTTCCCTGGCAGGACATTCTGTGGTATTTTTATCACTTCCAATGTATTGATACCACAGGCATTTATCTGGTTGGTTCACCCCATAATCTGGCTCTGTACAAAGATTGAAGTTATTACGACAAGTGCCAAAAGAGATCACAAATTCCAGGTGATCCACATGGCTCAGAAATTCTCAACCTTAGTTTTGAATCAGCTCATTTGTCGAGTTTTAAAGATCTTAGAATTTCTGATTAAGGAGACCTGGAGAGAGTTGTGGTTGGCATATATATTTTTAGGAAGCTCAGCTTATGTTCAGAACTAATGAGGCATATATGCAAACAGTGTCTGGCATATAAATGTAAATACAAATATAAGTATAAATATAAATCCTATATAATAAAAACCCAGTGACTGAACGGTGGAATGACCAGAATGACCAGAACTACTGGTTGACCAGTCGCTATGATGTGCACTGACCACTAGGGGGCAGACGCTCAATGCAGGAGGTGGGTGGTCAGTGTGCTCCCACAGGGGGAGTTCCCCACGGCTGACTGGGATGAGCGGAGCTCCCACAGTGGGCCAACCCCCGAAGGCCATGCCCCCCACCCCGCAGTGCACGAATCCTGTGCACTGGGCCTCTAGTATAAATATAAAAATAATAAATATAAGAATAAATGTAAATATAAATATACTTTCCTTACCCTGAACCCTCCTAAACAGGATTGCAGACAGAAAGGGGAGCTGGGGTTTATTTCCAGCCTTATCTGAGGGAGAAGGGAATCTGACTGTGGATATGCTAATTGGTTACACAGATGGAGTTCCGTAGTTCACACATTCGGCTTTTCTTTGGAATCGCCCCAGGGGAATTAAAAAAAAAAAATAACCTGAATTCATTGGCAACACATTTCTGTAGTATTATTAGAACTCCTAATACGTTGATGCCATGGGCTTCCATCCCTAGGGGCACTGATCTGATTGCTCTAGGGTGTGGCCTAGGTATCAGGATTTTTTAAAGGTCCCACATACTCTAATGTGCAGAAGACTTGAAAAACCATTGGTCCAGCGGTTCTCAACCTGTGGGTCGAGACCCCTTTGGCGGTCAAATGACCCTTTCACAGGGCTCGCCTAAGACCATCCTGCATATCAGATATTTACATTACCATTCATAACAGTAGCAACGTTACAGTTATGAAGTAGCAACAAAAATAATTTTATGGTTGGGTCACATGAGGAACTGTATTTAAAGGGCCAGAGGGTTGAGAACCACTGCATTGGTCTGATTGAAGAGACTACCGCAGATGTCTGACTCTCTGGCAATGTCCTATCAACAAAGGTATCCTCTTGGGCGGATTCTTCTGCCAATACCAAAGTCTAACTCTTAGAAAGCAGGTCTTTGTTTCAAAGGCAAAGAGACAAAGAGGCAGTGAGTATGGCTAAAATGTAGGAATCTAGTTTTCTAGAATTTCTAGGTAGGATCTCAGGGAGAATTTTGTGGAGGCCCTTCTTTGTTTTATACTTCTGCTCTTTCTTATTCTCACTAAGAAAGCTCTTGCCCTGAATTTGATTTCCTAAGCTAAGGTGGAGGCTGGCCAGCAGGCGTAGTCCATTTGGCAATCAAAGCTCTCAATAAAAATGGTTACATTGGGTTATGACTTGTGGGGTAGGTTAGTATATGAGCCACCTCATAAAGGTCCAATTATCCGCCAGTGCAATGATAAAACTGTGGTGCAGAGCCCACAAAGCTGAGAAGCAGACCCTGCTTTCTCGATGATCCTACCAAACTGCCAGCCTATGACTCCCGGCCAGAGTCAGCTAGCTTTAATCCATCTCTTTATAGGAAGACCCAGAGACTGTCATCACAGCACTTACTTACCATGTTAACTAACAGGGGCCTCTCACTCCCTTAGCTGATGGAAATCCTGGGCAGATATTTGAATCAGGCCTGAGAGGAAAATAAGCTGACAGCCTGGAGATAAACAGAAATAACTGAGGATCTAAGTGTAGGAACATGAGCACCAGTCGAAAGTGTGTTGTATCTAAGAGGCAAACCATGAGATAGAATAATCCTAAACCAAAGGCACGTCTGCAGGACTCTCCAGTGACTAGTCCCACAAAGCTGACAGTGGAGATGAAAACCATAGGCTATCCACCCAAAAAGGGGCGATTTCAACACAGGGTTCCTCTCTTCTCCCTCCAGTTCTCCCTGTGCTCTGCGTGTCTCATGGCCTGCTTGAATAATCCACTATTAAAGCTTCATTATGATATAAATTACAAATATCCCCAGAAAGGATACTATAATAAGCCTTCTCATGAATGGATATGCCATGAGTCTCACCCTGGCTACATGTTAGAATCACATGATGGATTTTTTAAAACACTAAAGCCAGAGCTCCATTGTCAAAGATTCTGTTTCAATTGGTCTAGGAAAGGGCCCAGGCATTAGTATATATATATGTTTAATAACATAAAAGGTGATTTTAATGTGTAGCTAATGTTGAAAACCATTGGTCCAGAATGTGAGAATTTTGATCACATCCTTTCTGGAGGGCAGGTTTTGATTGGAAAGGAGAAAAACCTGAGTCTTTGAGTGAAGGGAGGTAGGAGAAGTACCAGGGGTTTTTATAGGATGATGGGGAGAGTTGGGGATTAGGGTTGAGGAGGTGGTGCTGAAAATAAACTCCTATTTGTCAGTTTTGCCTAGGGCTGGCTCTGACCCAGGACATGAGCGAGATAAGAAGCGAGGAGGAGAATGAGCTTATGAGAAAAGTGCATCTTCATGAATACTTATTTTAAAAACCGTCTCAACAAGCATTCTCAACATCACTGGGTTTCGGAAATTGACCACCTCTAACAAAGCACTTTTAGTTCCTGTAGTACCGATTCTTCCTGGAAAATCCTAAAATAAAAACTAGTGCAAAATTGAGTATTAAAATAGGCCTATGGGAGTCGTGGTGAGTGAGGTGTCTGCTTAAGGACCCTTTTAATAGTTTATGTAAGAACTTTGAAGTGTGCCCTCAGGGAAATGTCTTATTTTATTATTGGGAAACTGCTGTGTAAAAGTCTCGAAAAAAATTCCAAACTTGATCTTGCTTTTGTTTGCCTCTCTATCATTTGCTGGCCAAACAGCTTGCCCCTTGTCTGTTCACTTGTCCCTTTGCTTGGCATGAAGAATTTTAATTAGTTTTGTGGGTTGTCCTACTCGTTTTTGTTTAGAACATTTTCCAGGGCTGCTGCTGTATGTGTGTTCCATGGCCTCTGAGAGGCAGTGTGGTATCATGCATTGAGCTTGAGTGGCCTGGGTTTGAATCTCAGGTCTTTGACCTTGGGCAGACCTTACTGATTTCCACCTGTAAAATGGGATGAATGGTAAGAACCAAATGACAATACACGTGAAATTTAATTTGTAAAAGATAACAACATGCTGTGCGAAGGATCTCCCCCCACTCCCCGTACCCCCTCCCTAGGCCCATTCCACAGGGAAGGCTTGTTAAATCTCTTCAGCAGAGTGTAAACAGGCTGGGTTATTTGGAGCTATTTGAAAGTCATCTGCTCTTGGTCTATGGATTATTTAAGAACAAATGTGCTGAGATCATCCTCTGGCCTGTCTGAAGCCTTGGCTCAAGAGTCATCGTCACCGCCTCATGGGGTGCTCTGTCCCAGAGAATCTGGCACCAGAGAGATGTTCAGGGACTGCTGGTTCGTGGATCTGACCTTGGGGAGGGCTCTAGATGAAGCCACTTCAGTTTGTGATAATCAGAGTGAGCCATGTGGCTCTGAGGTTATTGGACTGGAATTTCCTCTCAAGATCACCATTTTAGCTTTGGGTCCATCAGTCTCTCAGTCCTGAAAGACCCCGTTCTTGGTCCTAATTCCCTGGGCATGAGAGAGTCTCCTAAATCATCAATCCACGGCAACCTCTGAGTAGAACTTGTGTCTGTTCATCAATACTGTGTGATGGAATCTGCTATGCAAATACAATCAATAGGAAACATAGGGGTTTGTTTATCCTTTCCTGGTCTAAGACGGTCCTTGATTCTCCAAGTGTTATCCCCAGACCAGCAGCTGCAGCATCACCAAGGGGACCTGTTAAAAATGCAAACAAATCATCAGCTCCTCCCCAGGCCTTCTGAATTACAAACCTGGGGGTGGGCCCAGCAATCTGGGTCTTAACAAGCCCTCGGGGTGATTCTGATGCTCATTAAAGTTTAAGAACCACTGATCTGAAAGAACGTGAATGTGTATATGCATAACCCATGGTCACAGATAATAGTGTGGTGAAGGCCTGGGATGGGGGCTGGGGAGAGCTAAAAGGGTCAATGGGAGAAAAAGGGAACAAATGTGATTCTTTCAACAATAAAAATTAAAAAAAAAAAAAAGAACTGATCTGGAAACCAGCTGCCTAAGAAGCTGTGACCACCTGTGTTCTCTCCTGGGTTCGTTACTAGAAGGAGTGGCGATCTTCAGGGGCTCCTTTTAGGAACCCTCATTGTAGTCACCCAATGAAGGAGCCATTATGAATGGCCCTCACCGGCTGCCGTTGGGTTCCCCGTCCAGCTGGCTGCACTCTCAGACCTTGGCTTCATCGACTTCCTGGGTTCAGGGGCTTTTCCTTTCAGATCTTACAATTTTGGGAAGCGAAGCCTATACTTTTTCTTCCTGGGTAAGTGTGCATTTTGTTATCTGACCTCAAGAAATAGCATGAAATTAACTTATTTCCCCTACCCTTGGTTAAAAGAAATGTAATTTTGTTCTGTGGCTCTTCACACGTTTGGTAATATCTGACCATAAATAGTTTTAGGACTACAGAGGGTCAAGCAAATAAAACCTCCTTGCCCATAGGCTGGGGGGAAAAATTCTGCCCAACAAATTTAAATTGCCTTTCCTTTGATCATAATGCATATTGGTGGCCTGAAGGAGGATAGTGCCAGTGTGCTGAAGGCTAAAATTTCCATTTCTATCACTTTTGCTCTACCCACTGGAGTGGCTATCTGAGGGACTGCTGGTCAGACTCTCTCTCTAAGTAGGGTTCTGTGTCAGCGTCTGCTTTCAAAATGTGCTGGAGATCTGTGTAAAAATGGCACTTTTTACTAATAGCCAGTAATATATATTTTCTTGTTTTGCATATTAATATCTGAGTAGGTACATTAGGAAGACATGGGGAAAATACTTTCTTATCTTATTATTGGTCTTGGGCCCTAAAAGATTGATTCTAATTGATAAAGGCTGAGAGACATTCAGACCCTACAAGTCCAAAGGCGGTTTCTGACTGTTATTTGACTGTAAGATTCAATGAGAATGGTTCCATGCTAAGCAAGATCCCCTCTTCATTTGGTTACAACTCAAGATTCTGCTATGTGGCAATGAGCCCTTCACCAAAGCTTTAGCAGTAGGGCCAATGGGCTGGGTCTTTTCATTTCCTCACCACCAAGTACTTCAGCTGAACATCAGTGATATTTGGCTTTTCACCCCATTTTAAGCCAATTTTGTCAGCATTACTCATCTCATGGGACAAGTGGGGGCTGAAAAAATAAATAGGCTGAAATGCAAGTGACAGAATTATAAGGAAATGGTCAGGGCAACCCTATACCTAGCTGCTGGGTCCTGGGTAAAAATGAACCACCCCAAGCCATCCCTTTCCCAACTTGGGTTGGCACAACCTGTAGTGACTTTTCACTCTGGCTTATATGTCAATGTGGATAATTCTGGGTTTTGTGGCTGTCTGGTACTGACAGGACAATGACCGTAATTCCAAAAATCTCCCAGATAATTACCTCTGCTTGCATTGGTCCAATGGCGGGAGATTGGGCTGGGAGGATATGGGAACGTGGGGCCCCCTCAGCTTCCCTGCTTCCCATTGCTTTCCCCTAAAACATCACCCCATCTCCATAGGAGTTAGAACCAGCACCATTGGAGAATGAGGGCTGGGGGAAGACAGGAGTCAATTGCTAACCTTGGTAATCTACACTAATTGGTGTTTTCTGTATTAACATGGTCAGCACACTTGAGGTAAAAAAATGTTCAATCTATGTCTGATAAATTGAATTGAAAACAAAGACCCCCCCTGGGAGAAAGTGCTAATTTTTATTAAAACTTTAACTTTTTAAGAATTAATCTTTATCTTCTACTGCATTTTATTTCTGCAGCATGGCATTTTAGTACTTTAGAGCCTCTTTCATAGTCTATATTTTTCAGGCGAGGAACCTGAGGCCCAGAGGAGGCCTGAGATCACACAACTAGACAGAGGTAGAGATGAGACCCACATCCCTGCTTGTGATTTCCAGCCAAATCCTTTCTCTCTCTCCCTTGAAGCAATGAGTGTTCCACAGTATGTTAGTTACGTGACTGAGACGCTGCGGGCAATATTCCCCTTCCCCTCAACCAGACGGGTAAGCCAAACAACAGGCTAGCATTCAGCAAGACAGAAACACCTTTTTAAAACAGAGTCAAATGAACAAAATGAGAATCAGACTCAAAAGAGATGAGATTTTGGTGCAAGTACCCAAGGTTTTGGGAGATGGTTTCATGCACAGTCATGAGCCCAGTACACGCTTTATAGTATCAGCCTCCCAAACTCCGCTTCCTCAACACCAGTGCAGTGTGGGCTTGAGGAGCGCCCTTCAGCCTCTCGTAAGTTCACAGGTAAATAAGTACATTTCAGTTAGTTCATTGTGCATGTTTTGGAATTATTTTCTGTGCCTAGAAGAGCTTTTAGAAGGGCAGAAACCACCAACTTACATCCCCATCTCATTATTGCACACAATGATATTTAAATGAGTAATTACTTAACGTAGTTGAAAGCGGTGCTGTTGTTTCTTTTCCCCCTCTAAGGAAAAATAAATATTTATCACTATTTCTTTCCCCAACTCTTTTCACCTTCAAGGAATTGAAGATTTTCTATTAACCCATGAGCTACTGTTATTCTTCATTATATTAATCAACCAGGCAACTATGTACTCTTGCTAGTCTGACACTATGAGAATACAGGATGATGATTTTATTTTATAACTTGAGTACCCCCTGGAGAAAGTAACTGGCAAAATGTCTTGGTATTTTCAGTTCAAGTTTTAGTTTTCCATAATTGACTGTGAAGTGTATGGATTTAAAAATCAGATAGCTAATTGGAACAGTCTGTCCTGATTTCTGGACCTCAGAGGTGGTATAGCCTTCAACTAGATCTACCAAGAGGCTTCTTTTTGGTGGTAAAATCTACCTTGTCGGCTGATATGCCCATATTATTCATCTAAGACAGATCGGCATACTTTTTCTGTAAAGGGCCAGATAGTAAATACGGTAGGTTTTGTGGGTGTGGTATAAGAAATATACTTGATCTTTGTCCTCAGTTCCTGTACCGAGCTCCTAAAACCCTTGTAACTTCCTGAGTGATAGTTGGTGCTAGGAGCAACTTTTGTTCTCATATTTGATCATTGATTCAGGTTCCCGACATAAGAACATCTAAGGCCCTAGGAGTCTCTGGAGTGTAACAGTGTCTTTTGTATGCCAATGAGATGACTGGTGGCAGCTACATAGCTTTAAATGGCGGTTGATCATCAAAAAGAACAACCCATGATTAGAACTTCCAGCCCCACCTCCTATCCTCTGGGGCTGGAGATTGAGTTAATAATCAATCCAACCTACATGATGAAACCTCCACAAAAATCTAAACTTCAGGGTTCGGGGAGCTTCTATGTTGGTGAACACATCATGTGGTGGGAGGGTGGCACACCCCAACTCCACTAAGGACAGAAGCTCCTGCACTCAGGACCCCTCCAGGCCTCTTCATCTGGCTGTTCATTTGTATCCTCTATGATTTTCTTTATAACAAACCAATTAACCTAAGTCTTTCCCTGAGTTCTGTGAGCTGTTATAGCAAATTACCAAACCTGAGGAGGGGGTTGTAGGAACCTCAATTTATAACTGGTTGGTCAGAAGTACAGGTGAATACTGGGGACTTGCAATTGGTGTCTGAGGAGGGGGAAGTCTGTGGGACTGGGCCTTTAACCTGGGGATCTGCACGAACCCTGGAGAATTGGTGTCAGAATTGAATTGTAGAACATCTGATTGGTGCCTGGAGAGTTGGAGGATTGGTTGGTGTGAGAAAAAACACCCACACATTTGGTGTCAGAAGTTATAAGTAGAGAAAGAAAATAATTTTCCCTTTAAGGGGCCATACAATCTTTGTCACAACTACCCACTCAGCTCAGCCATTGCAGTGTGGAAGTAGCTGTAGACAATATGTAAACAGATGAGCATGGCTCTGTTTCATTAGCACTTGATTTACAAAAACGCAGCGAGCTAGATTTTGGACCCTGGACTTTGGTTTGCTGAACTCTGATCTAGGAGCTTCTTGGAATAAATTTGTTATTTTGAACTGTAGAACATGATATCACCTAAAAAATAAAAAGGTCATTTAGTTATAGACAAGTAAGCTATGGTTTTATGACTCCTGACTTTTATGATTCAGTCTCTGCAGCTATACCTTTAAAAGAGGGACTTCCTATCCTCACATCAGGAGTTAGGATGAACAATTAAGAGAACTTTATTTAAGTGATTCATGTTAAAATACAACTTTTTATTTTTATTTTAATGTATTTTATTGATTTTTTACAGAGAGGAAGGGAGCGGGATAGAGAGTTAGAAACATCAATGAGAGAGAACCATTGATCAGCTGCCTCCTGCACACTCCCTCCTGGGGATGTCCCTGCAACCAAGGTACATGCCCTTGACCAGAACCAAACCTGGGACCCTTGAGTCCGCAGGCTGACGCTCTATCCACTGAGCCAAACTGGTTAGGACTTAAAATACAACTTTTAAATGCGGTATGTTCCTCTTGAAAATGTATGTTATTTATATGCATGTTTGCATAGTTACATTCGTATATATTGTATCCATGTATATAATGCATCTATACTTATGTCTAGTATGCTGTGAAACCTTGCTACTTTTTCAAACTTTATTTTTAGTAACTATTTCCACAAATAATAAAACTTCTATAGACTCCAAGTCGAATAAGCATCCCAGATCCGCCACATGTCTATGATTGCAGGTGGTCTCTCAGGTGAGAGCTATTTCTGGGGGCGGTGAATGTGTGGTATGTGTGCCTCTAAGGCTAGCCTCTGCCAAAGTGATTGCTTGCCAGGTTGTTTGGTCAAGGTAAAGGGATGGCAATCAGAGCGCAGGCCATGAAGACCACAGCTGGAATCTGGTAAGGGGCATCAAATGGGCAGGTTAGCGCTCAGCTGGCATGGCTCAGTGATTATCGACCTATGAAACAAGTGGTTCCAGTTCAATTCCCAGTCAGGGCACATGCCCAGGTTGTGGGCTCGATTTCCAGCGTGGGACCTGCAGGAGGCAGCCAATCAATGATTCTCACTCATCATTGATGTTTTTCTCTCTCCCTCTCTCTTTCTCTCTGAAATCAATAAAAACATATATTTTAAAAACTGGGCAGCTTAAGTAGGTAGTAGGTAGACAGGAGAGGTTTAGATCATTGAAAGAGAGATGGAATGAGGTGTAGAACAGGCAAGAGGGCAATTTGGGAGTAGATCCTATGACCCCTGAGTATCTGCCGGGACAGCCCTTCTCAAGGACAGCCTGGAACCCTTTGCTGGATGGAGGCAGGCTTTCACGCTGACTGACTCCTGTGGGTTACTCAATGACCCATTCTGGGGATTTGTAGAGTCCTGAAGGGTCAATTCACCATGGATCTGACAGCATAAAGTTGACTGGCCAGAATGAAGGCGAGTAAAACTGTCATCAAACCAGTTTCAAGCCCAGAATCTCCTTTAATTATTTGATAAAGTGCATTTCAACGTGTGTTAGGGCCCCAGATATCCTTGGAGGCAGTTAAAAGAAAAGGGCTCTGAGTTTCAACTGCCAGGGTTCACACGTCAGCTCCAGGCTGATTAGCTGGGTGATGGTTCTGTGTAAAAGAACCCAATCTCTCTAAAATTGTTGACTCTGTAAGATAATCTATTCTTCTTTCTAAAATGGTGTGTGCCCCTGCCTGCCCACACTGCTGTCCCTACCCCCACCCCACATATTTTCCGCTGGCTGCCACAAATTGCTGGATGGAATCATCTGAATTCTAAATTGCTTTTTAAAATTGACATTACTTTGCTGCAAGCCAACTACTTCATAAGCTGTGTCAGCTAAAGGTCTCCCCACCAGTTAGTCTGAAGAAGTTTTTGCTGTCATATCTGTCCTGTTAATTTAAGCAGAAACTGTAATTAGATGTAAGTGGTCCTGTTCCCACAGAAATGAATGGCAGCATCTGTAGCGAGACAACCGTTCCAAACCCTTTTGGCTACCAGTGCTCTACAAGTTAGCAGTATGGAATGAGGCCCAGATCCAGACTTCTGTCGGCCTAATTTTATATCTGGGGACGCACAACACTAAATCCAATATTTCTAATGCCTTGCTGTGATGGGTGCAAAGCCAAGCACATTCCAGACTTTTATGCTGGTGGCTCCTCCTGAGAAGGACACACTACCAGTGTGTGTGTGTGTGTGTGTGTGTGTTTCTATTTTCACCAAACACTTAGCATAAATAGGAAACATAAATAGAGGTTTGATAATCAGCTAGGTACAAAACCAGAAAATCAGAAAAGAAAACTAGAAAGTTGTGTTTATTATGAAGCAATGGAATCACAAAGGTATTTTGAATAAAGATGCTTTGTTCTTTTAGTTTACTTTTCTGATAAGGGATTGAAAGGATTGCACCCTCAGACTGTGGCCATTGACAGAGTCAAATGTGAGAGCCCCTATGTGTGTGGGAATGTCCATGGGGGAGGAGTATCTAGGGTAGACAGTTCTGTATCGAGGAAGTTACAGAAATCTATATTGAGCCAATTTATACTCTCCTAAAGCTGCATCAAAACAATAAAACAGAAGTTGTTGACTATTTACACCTCCTCCATATCACACTAGACCCTGGGGTATGCAAGAGCGATGGAAAACATGACTCCCCTGCCCAGTGAGCTTGCGATTTGGCTGGGGGTGGAAAAATGCAAACTCAAAATTAACACTGTATAAAGTTAACTGCAATAATAAGTAAAGTTCTCTTCATGATGAGAGAGGCATGGTCCCAAAATTCACTTGCTTAAAACCTGGCATCGTATTGGAAGATTAATGAAATGACCAGAGTGAGGTTGCCTAACTAGCCATCTGGGAGTTGCAGAGGTCTGTGCCATCTAAATCCGCCCTGGTCCTGGCCGCAGTTTGGTGCCACCTGGTGGCAGTTGTCTACTCCAGCTTAAATACACAGGGAATGATGATTCTGGGCCCTGTGGTTAACGGGACTTCCAGGAAAGAGACAGTAATTCCAGGAATCTCCCAGCTAGTTGGCACCCATTTCATTAGCTTGATCTAGGAAAATTGGGGACATGGAGACCACCCTTGGCTCCCCTGCTTCCTGAGGGATTACCTGCATAGGTTCCCCTTTCCTCTCCAAGCAGCCAGTATTCCCACCAACCAACATCTTTGAGAGCAGTGCTGGGCAGGGAGTAGCTGTCAATCATTACCCTATTCAAATTTGCCTGTTAGTGTTTTTAAAACATTTTGTTATATTTTTACTTTATAAATCTGGAGCAGAGTTATTTTAATATAGTTGGTAGTAGCCAAGGTTTCTTTTTTTTAAAATATATTTTATTGATTTTTTTACAAAGAGGAAGGAAGAGGGATAGAGAGTTAGAAACATCGATGACAGAGAAACATCGATCAGCTGCCTCCTGCACACCTCCTACTGGGGATGTGCCCGCAACCCAGGTACATGCCCTTGACCGGAATTGAACCTGGGACCTTTCAGTCCGCAGGCCGACACTCTATCCACTGAGCCAAACCGGTTAGGGCTAGCCAAGGTTTCTTGAAGAAAGTTAGGCGCGGGCCTTAATGGAAATGTGGAATGTGGTTGTCCCAAGGCGTAGTGAAAGCATTTCAGGAAAGACAGACTTTATATACATCAAGTAAAGACTATTCTCCTAGCTGATGATGCAGTTTTCCAGAAAACATGGACCTGGTTTAGTATGTATTTGACCGAATAAGATACACTTGGGGAACTTCGGAATCTTTTGGGATAGTGGTAAGGGACAAGAGTCTAGATTGGCACCTGACAGTGTTTTCTGCTTTCAAAATGTTTTCTGGCCCCTGGGCACGTTTGGCAGTGCTGGGGAGAAAAAGCTTCTTTTCATGGGTAGATAGAGATGTAGCTGCACTAATGCCTGACTTACAACACCATCAACTGTGACATGTTTGAATGTGAAGATCAACAAATGAGAGCGAGAGAAAGAGACAGAAATTCAGGAATGACAGGGAGGAAAAAAAGTGCCCCAATGCTTGCCTAAGAATTACGTTACCTTGGATTTTTCTAATTTAAAAAATGGGCTTGCCTTTATAGAAACACAGCAGCTTTGCCTGGAGATCTGATTTTAGTCTCAATCAGGTAAACTACAATACTCCAGGGATCAAGACAGGAAATTTGAGTTCATATCAATCGTGTAGCTCATTTTTAGCAAAGGCTTACCTTCTGGCTGATTCACTTGTTACTGACGCTCCCCTTGGTGATTTTCCTGTTCCTCCCTATGGCTAATGCTTTGCTGTTTTATGTAGTGCATTTTAATCTCTAAAGCACCATGCAGGCAAGAATTAATCTCCAGTGGAATTTTCCCATTTTGTTGATGGAAAAGATAGAGAAGAAGATGTAGATAGATTGTCTGGGACCCCAAAGTGGAATGTTTTCACAGCTATGATTTGGTGAGCAGTCAAAGCCCTAGAAATCCTGAGGCAGCACTAGCATATCTGTTTGCTCCTGGGTTGTAGATCCTCTTGACCCACATTTGTGAGTATATGTGCTGGTTGATAGGGGTAGGGGATAAAGAGTGACCAATGGGTAGAGTTAAATGATATATTGTCGATTGGTCCAATTATAAAAAAAAATCTACACCCAAACAAGAAATCTAATGGCCTCAAGGCAATTACTTTATCGCATTGGGGTACAGTGTCCTTATCTATAAAAGTAGAAACAAAGGCAAAAATGTTTACTCTGTGTGGCCATAGGCCTGAAACTGAGTTAGGTATATTCATAATGGTCATTGAATTTTCCCAAGTCCAGCATCTTAAAAAAGAGAGACTCAGAGTGACACCTTAATTGGTTCATGATTTATCATAGTTTATTAATTATGAACAGAAGAGTCTAGTCCTTGGATGTAGATCTAGTACTCTTTTTGTCACACCATAGCTGCTTCAAAAGAGAGAGGGAAGGGGGGGTTGGTGGGAAGAGATTAACCAATGAACTTATATGCATATATGCATAGCCCATGGACAGACAATAGTGCAGGGAAGGCCTGGGAAGGGGTTGGAGAAGGGGTGGAGGGGGTCAATTGGGGGGGGGACATCTGTAATACTTTCAACAATAAAGATAAATTTGTTAAAAAAGTAAGAGAGAGGGCAAGACTAACTGGGCTTGTAGGACCTGGATGGATGTAACATAGTCCCATGATGATTGAGAGGGTACAATTCAGTGATGAGAAATGATTAAAAGGCAGATTGTTGTCTTGATGGCTCACTGAGTCTACAGAAGTGGTTCTCGATCTTGACTTCACATCAGCATCACCTCATGAACTTACTAAAAACCCTTATGCTCTTGCCAGACACACTGAATGATGGGAAAGGGGTCCAGACATCAGCCTTTTCAAGTCTCCCCAAGTGATTCCAATATGCAACCAAGGAGGTGTCCAACTGCTTTAGATTTAGGAATTCATACTAATGAACTTCCTTTTTTTTCAGGTTGTTTGATACACTCCTCTGACCCTGTCCTGTACCTCATCTCCCTTTGCTTTTGCAAGCCAAGGGGAAGGACAGCAACCTTCAGCTTCCTTGCTTGTTCTCCTTATCATTTACAACAGAGCGTGTTTGCTATAGGGGAGGGGAAGAAAGAAAATTAATAACAACAGGCATGAACAACAAACATTGGCAACAGGTCTATTTCTGACAAAGACTTAGCAGTGCATAATCATGACATGCCAAAACATTAGCAAGGAAACTACTCATGCATGACTTGCCCCGGTTGCTTTGCCAGCAGACATCAATGGGCTCTTGGGATAGCTTCCATCCAGTGTAGCTCCTTAAATGGAAGGTGTTGTGGCTTTCCTTTAGAAGAAGAAACTAAAGTGATGTGCAATGTCAAAGTATTCCCATGTTCAAAATGACCCAACACCATATGGGCCTCTATGAGCTAGAAAATAGTTGATTAAAATTTCAGTCCTCTTCACAGACTAAAAGGGATTTGATCCCCAAATCTGGCATACTTAAACTGGAGCTGCTTCTAGACTTGGATTATGTCCTCATGAAAATGGGTCTTAATGATTTCCGTGGGTTCTTATTCAGAGTTAGATCCCCTGTTTTGGAATCTGACTGCAAACCGTGACAGATGGAAATCCACACTTCTTGAAAGAATGAACATGGTAGTTATAAGCAAATATCCAGATCACATTAAGTTTAAAATACATATGTTTAATTATTAAAGTTTTTAACCTTTTTATTATGAAACACATAAGAAAACTGTGAAAATAAAAAATGTTCAGACCAGTGATCTATCACAAAGAACATTAATTTACCACCAGGCCAAGGAACTGAACAGAGCAGGCCCTCTGGTAGGAAATTTTTCATGCAAAAGAGGCCAGCATTTTGAAATTCTAAATTTCTTCCTGGGAAAGTAAGAAAGTAAATATTCAAAGCTGGCCCTGAAAGATTCCTAATAGGGAAAAAGAAGGAAAGCATGTCAGTGGGGAATGTTGACTTCATCTCAGTTGTTGAGGAACCATCTCTAGATCAACTAGAATGTTCACTGTTGCCTGAATATATTTTAGTGACTTTTCCCATTCTTCCCTCTGGGAATACTCATGTTAATAATATGCATTATCCAAGAACAGGGTCACACATGGGAATTCTTCGATGTTGTATATCACTTTAGTTTCTCCCTCCTAAATTGTCTTGAACTGAATTTAAAGAACAACATAAATTGAATGTGAGTAGAGGTTAGGGATACTACCTCTTAACTTCATATAAGAAAAAGGACAGTCTGTTAAAAGATTAAAAAATATTGAGCCTGGCCAGTGTGGCTAAGTGGTTGAGTGTCAACCTATGATCAGAATGTCATGATTCCATTTCCGGTCAGGGCACTTGCCCAAGTTGTAAGCTCGATCCTTAGTAGGGGGTGTGCAGGAGATAGCTGACTGATGATTCTCTCTCATCATTGATGTTTCTATTTCTCTCTCTGAAATCAATAAAAACATATTTAAAAAATTAAAAAGTGTTGAAAGACTGCAGAAAGCGTTGTGTTGACCCTGGAAGGTTCCTGAAGACTTGAATGGTGGTGGTTGGGACAGAGAGATCTGAAAGAAAGGAATGAGCTAAGTTATTTGTTCAGATGGGGATAGTCTTTCTCATAGTTCTTTGCTGAGAGCCTCTCCAGTCTGTGGGAAGCATTTCTAGACTCATCTCCTATAGGACAAAATCTGTCATTAGGATCAGTCAGACCAGCAGGACTGAGGGCATGAAAATGGACAGTGTGTGACCACCACAGACATTGGCTGTGACCACCTGGGTGGTAAATGTGATGAGAAAGAAAAAGGGACCAGTCAAACCATAGATGACCTGAGGCCAAGTAGACAGTAGTTGGTATTTTTTTGTAAAGTGTCAGGTAACCTAAGAGGAAAATGTAGCCTCAATATAAAATATAAGGAACATGAGGAAGAGGTCACCTGAGACCACATAATGTAAAACAATGCCTCGGTGCAAAGGCAGTGATTTTCAGAAAACAGTAATAGAAAATATTTAGAGACTTTAATAAAATTTGCTTCTAGCAATCACATGGTGTGACAGGAAAATTCTAAAACAATGCCTATATTCCTGAAATTTCAGTTAAAGAACCACACTGGAATTGTCTGTAGTAGGAACGTGTAAATATGATTCCATCCAGCATAATGTTCACCTCAGTCATTGCTATACAGTCCTGAAGGGAATGATTCCAAAGTCGTCATCCTGTTATTCCTGATTGATGGTTCTGATTCTGAATTTCTAGTTCCTCAGTGATGACTTCAGGTTTATGACTGATTGCAACTACTCATTCTCACCAGGCTTTAGGAAACAACAGATGGATCAAGTTGCCCAATCCAACTTCCCTTTTCTTGTCAGTGGGACCACAGTTTCATAATCTTTTTTATCCTTACATTTCCACTTTCTTTGCTTCCCCATCTTTCTTTGTATATTTCTGGAATCCAGAAATGCCCCTGTCACTTGAAGGACCTAGGGCAAGAGTGAAATAATAGTGGCCCACATATTCTGTGTCTAAATACTTAAAAATACTAAAAAATTGAGCTCACAAACTGGAATAAAATATGTTCCCTTTTGCCTGGACAAATAATACCTTCATAATGATACAATAGAATAATATAAGTAAAGCTATGGTTTATATGTGACTGAAAGTTGGCAAAATGTCAAAGACAACTGAATTTAATTACTATAATTGCTCATGTCTGGGTGTATTGTTGATGAGCTGACAATGTTTAGATGAGTGCTAAAATAAAGACATACATATTTTCTAAATGATTATGTCTGTACTTAATAAAATTTATTTTCTTGTTTTTTTTTCCAGCAAAGTCACCAATAATATTGTTATAATCAAGATTTTCACATAATTTGTATTCTATTAGCAGGGATGATTAAAAAAATAAAATGTAATTGTATTCAAGTGTACAAAATTTAAATATATTTTTAGCAAGAATGGAAATTCATTTTTAATGTGTTTTCAAAACATTATTTTCTTCTAAAATATTAAATTTAGCTATTAATTTTAAAGGTAAAATACAAATAATGAGTTACAATTTTTTAAAAACAAAATCACTTAGATAAAGCTAATCTTTTAATTTAATTAAAAAATTTAATTCAGGCCCTAGCCAGTTTGGCTCAGTGTCAGCCTTCGGACCAAAGGGTCCCAGGTTCGATTCTGGTCAAGGGCACGTATCCAGGTTGCAGACTTCTCCCTGACCCAGGCCCTGGTTGGGGTGTGCGCAAGAGGCAACCAATCAATGTGTTTCTCTCACATCAATATTTCTCTCTGACTTTCCCTCTATCTTCCACTCTCTTGAAAAATCAGTGGAAAAATAGCCTCAGGTGAGGATTAAAAAATTTTTTTTAAATTCAGTCTTACTAACTATTCTTGTCAAAATAAAACTATTAGCAGTAGTGAAAAATCTTTATTGCATACATATTAGATCCTCAAACTTAAGAGTAAATGAATTGTTTCATATTGCAAAGTATACTTCAGTTTCCAGGAGCAATTGTTTTAAAATATACACTAATTCATGAGGACTCTGGAACCACAAACTGAAATACAAAGAGAAGTAAGACGATGGTTGCTCAACTTTACTAGGAAATAGGTTTTTAATGCAACAATCTATTGCACTTATACTAAGAGGATGGCTTTTATAAATTGTTTGCACTTTTTTAGGTTTCTTAATTATTAATATTTTACCACATTTGCTTACTAATCTATAAATTTAAAAAAAATTAAATGTTTCTCTAACCGGTTTGGCTCAGTGGATAGAGCGTCGGCCTGCAGACTCAGGGGTCCCAGGTTCGATTCCAGTCAAGGGCATATACCTTGGTTGCAGGCACATCCCCAGTAGGGAGTGTGCAGGAGGCAGCTGATTGATGTTTCTCTCTCATTGATGTTTCTAAGTCTCTATCCCTCTCCCTTCCTTTCTGTAAAAAATCAATAAAATATATTTTAAAAAAATTAAATGTTGAGGGAGGACATTGGTTAATAAGATTATACAAGTTCCAAGTGTGCAATACTATAATACAATACATCATCTGTATATTGCATTGTGTGCTCATCATTCCAGATTTAGTCTCCTTCTGTCACCATATGTTTGACCCTCTTTACCCTCTTCAACCTTCCCCAACACTCCCATGGTCTGTTCTTGAATGTAAGCACTCCGGCTGCTCAAGCCCTCCTGTGCTCCAAAGCAGTGTGTGGAGTAGCCGACAGCAGTAGCACAACCGACAGCCTTCATGGTGTTGGACACAGGGGCAAGAAAGGTGCAAAAGCATTTCACTGGGACCTAAGAGGTGTTAGTGCAGGGGATGTTTAGAGTTAAGGGTTTGCTGTGTCAGCGCAGAGCATTGGATTCAGAAAGACATGTTCACTAAATTTATTTATTTTTTAAATTTTGTGATATGTGGGGCCCTCTGAAGCTTGAAATCTCATTCCTCTCGACTAGGTCTAAGAACGGGACCGTCCGAATATGTCTTTTCCTTTCCATTTCTTACTTCTGGTTCTAGTTATCTCATCCCTTGATATTGAAATAGCTCTAACCACCTATGGGTTCTTCTCCTGCCAGCCATGTGAATTGTCTACAAGATAAGTTTGTCTAATATTCTGTGGCCTACCAGGTAATTTCTTTTCTTAGAACTGACAATAGTTACCTGCTTCCTGGATCACTTCTCAGATGTAAATAGACTATCTCACCTTGAGACTATCTCAAACTGATTTCCTTTGTTTACTTAAATAACCTTTGTTTCAGTGAGCTATTCTCTTTGTACCCCCAAAACTTGTAGTTCTAGTTTTTCTTTGAATTAGTGTGCTCCTATGCATCCCTGCTTTTTAATCTGTATAATCTTGGCTCAGACAACACCAAGCATCTTTTGGCTTATACACTTCAACTTCTGCGAGGTGGTTTGTGGATAGTTACCAGCTGGGTTGTAGTTTATCTTCCTAAGTAGTAGTTGTATAAAAGTATGAGAATTTTATTCTTCTTTATTCTCTTAACCCATAATTATGTTTTAATTACAAGAGTAATTATTTTAATTACAAGAGTAAATGCTTAGTTTTAAATAAAAATTTAGAAGTATATGAAGTAAATATGACACTATCTCTCTTTATAACTATTTCCCCAGGAGAATTTAGTTTGTTGTTTCAGACCTTTTTTTTAATGTACAAATGCTTACAAATATTTTTGTATACATCTTTTTAAAAGCAAAAAAGATAATCACCCTAAATATTCTTTGTTATGATTTTTTTTTATTGGCACAACAATATATTATGGAAATCTTTCTCTGTCAGTACATCAGACTACCTCATTCTTTTTTTTTTTAATCCTCACCTGCAGATGTTTTTTCCATTGATATTTATTTATTTATTTATTTATTTATTTATTTATTTATTTTACGAAGTATAGGGACCAGAGATAGGCCCCCCTTTTTTATTTATTTATTTTTTAAAATATATTTTATTGATTTTTTTTTACAGAGAGGAAGGGAGAGGGATAGAGAGTTAAAAACATCAATGAGAGAGAAGCATCAATCAGCTGCCTCCTGTACACCCCCAACAGGGGATGTGTCTGCAACCAAGGTATGTGCCCTTTACCGGAATCGAACCTGGGACCCTTGAGTCCACAGGATGATGCTCTATCCACTGAGCCAAACCAGTTACGGCTTTTCCATGGATTTTTACACAGAGTGGAAGGGAGGGAGAGAGACACAGAGAGAGAAACATCGATGTGAGAGTGACACACCAATTGGTTGCCTCCTGCAGGTGCCCAGACCTGGAGCCAGGGATCAAGCCTGCAATTGAGGTATGTGTCCTTGACCAGAATTTAACCTGGGATCCTTCAGTCCTCAGGCCAATGCTCTATCCACTGAGCCAAACTGGATAGGGCAAGACTCCCTCATTCTTTAAGAGCTGGATATAGTGTATACAATCCTATATAATAAAAGGCTAATATGCAAATTGTCCTCTCAACTGGGAGTTCGACCAGGGGGCAGGGCCAGCCAGCCAACTGCCCAAGGATCCACCCCTCCACTCCCCCAGCCGGCCTGGCCTGATCGGTCCCAATCAGGGTGGGCTAACTGGACCCTACCCATGCACAAATTTGTGCACTGGGCCTCTAGTTTGAATATAAGATCCCAATTAATGAGAATAATAATAGTATATAGTATATATTTCAAAGAGTTATGGTGGGGATTAAAAAGGTCAAGACATTTGAAGTACTTAGTTAGAAGTGTGTTTAGCACATGGTAAGGGCCAATACATATCATTCATTTCAAAATAAAAACAACTATTATAATAATAACTAGAGGCACAGTGCACAAAATCATGTGGGTAGGGTCCCTAGGGCCTGCCCTTCTGCGATCAGGGCCATCTTCTGCCCATTTGCCAGTCCCCAGGCCCCTGCTGCCTCTGCTGCCCAGCTGTCAGGCCATTGGAATAACCAGCTCATCCCCGGCTGCTCAGGGGCTCAGGCCTGTGGGAAAGCAGGCGCCAGTGACCTCACCTCCATGTTCGTGGGCTGGGCGGCTGCTGATGGAACACACTGGCCTCTTGGGGCCGCTCACGTGGGCCCCTCTGCCACCACCACCATTGCCACTGCTGCTGGGGCTTGAGGCACTGACAGAAGTTGTGGGGTGTACCCGCAACCTACCTGACCCGGCGTGAGAGGCCCCGAGAAGGCAGCACGTTCCATCAGCAGCTGGCCCGGCGCACATGCATGGAGGTGAAGTCCCTGGCGCCTGCTTTTCCACAGGCCTGAGCCCCCGAGCAGCCGGGGATGAGCTGGTGATCCCAACGGTCTGACAGCCAGCCCGGTCCTCCCGCCACCCACCCCAATTCCCCTGTTCACCATCACCGATCCATCGGAGCCTGCGGGCCGGGGGCAGGGACCAAGAGGTCAGCCGTTCAGCCCACTGGCCAGTCCCTATCCCGCCCTGCACTGCTCGCAGGCTGGGGGAGGAGGGACCCAGAGGTGCTCAATTCACCTCATGGTGACCAATAGTTTGGTCATCATGGTCGTCATGGACACTGGCTTTTTATATATGTAGACAATTTGATCATTAATTTATTTGATCATTTCCTGCTGATAGACATTATGTTTTCTCTAATTTTTCACTTTTACAAATAATGTTTAAGTGAACATCCTCACATATACCCTTACATACTAAACAATGCAAATTCATTTTTCCAATAACAGAATAAAAGAATCCAGTTTGACAATTTTTAAAACATTCATTGTATTTCTGATTATAAAAGTAATACATGCTCATTGTAGAGAATTGGAAAAAATATTAAAAATGTCAAAAAACCAAACCTCTTCATAGGCCTACCATTCAGAGATAAAATCACTATTAGCATTTTAATGTATTTCATTGGGGATCATTTTATTGGAGAAATCTATGTATTTTTTTCACTCCATTTTATAGAGAAAACCATTGCCCATGGCATGAAATATTTTATCACATGAATATACTATCATTTTCTTAACTGTTCTCCATTGTTGGATATTTAAGTTATTCCTAATGTTTTACCACATAAGTAAGTCCGTTTTTGCTCCCAATCTGGAAGCTTCCTCTGGATCACTGCTTCTCCACCTTCCTAGTGCCAGCCCGTCCTGGCGAGCTCAGCCAGTTACGCTAACATTCTGTTCTTTCCTGAAGACTCTGACGATCCGTATGCTGGACTCTCGTTCTGTGTTCAGGGCTTATCTAACAATGTCATTTCTTGCTCTTCACAGTCTTCCTTTCTAATTCTTCATGGCACCACGTCATCCTCTTTTTGGGTAGATTGGCATCTCAGTGAATCCAGATTCTATTTTCTGCTCAGATGGGGACTAGCTGTGTGTCACTGGGGAGTGACTGTTCCTCTCTGTGTGTCAGTGTCCTAATCAGTGAACTAGGAGGAGGTGGAATAGGCCTTCTTGCAATATGGCATTTTTTTGCCATAAAGTAGTTATAATGATCACATATGGTTCATAGAGTTGCTGCCTTGCCAACGGAGAGGCCTAAGTTTGGATCAGGCTGATTTTAGCATTTCTGTGGGTTCTGGAGGAGACACTGGCAGGGCCTTTACTGGAAAATGTAACCTTACAACTAGGTCCGCAGTGAGAAGGGTGTGAAAGAAGAGAAGGGAGGCAGGTAACGCCTGAAGGAGCTGGAAGCACAGCCTACCTGTCAGGTGTGTTGATGGCTTAGGTCAAGAATTCACATACCAGGAAGTCAGGTACAAAATACTACAATTTCTTTAGCCACAGGCAGAGAGTTTGTGGGTTCCTTTCTTCCTGCTTTCATCCATATGCAAGCAAGTGATAACATGTACTAAGTTAAATAATGCATGGTACTTCAACTATTCTTACTTTCTGTCCTTTGGTTATTGTAATTACATGTAATTTTGTGACGGATTTTCTATTTTTTAAGAAATCGCACTTTTGTACTTGATCCAGCTAACAGGATTTTCTTACATTACTTCATAAAGAGACCATCTTTTAAACTTCTAATGTTATTTCTTATTCATTAGTACATTTGCCTGTGGGGTATGTTCATAAATGGGTTAAAGTTACAAAGTTATGCTTATAAAGGCTCATGGTAATTTAGAGTATCAGGAGGATTTATTAATTTTGAAATCTTAAAAGAGCAAAAGCTAAAATGAGATTGGATTAAATATATTCTTGCACACAGTTATTCTAAACACCCTTAAGGACCAAAGACTAACTTACAGAGGACATTATGCAAATGTGGATATATCTCTCAGTGCCTTGTAGGCTTGCTGATGTAATATTTTACATGGTTAGTTAAGTACATCCAGTAAAAAGGTTGACCTTGATAGAGTAGAAAGGTGCTTATTTCAAAACAACTCCGTTGTTTTCCAGGCCATTGCAGAACAATCAACATAAAGTGAGTGACACCTAGAATCTCATCATCAGTGTCTTAGTCAGCTCAGCATTTGCTTCACAGGAAACTGAATCCTTTCTTTATAACTCACCCATATCTTCTTTTTTTTTTTTTTTTAAATATATTTTATTGATTTTTTACAGAGAGGAAGGGAGAGAGATAGAGAGTTAGAAACATCAATCAGCTGCCTCCTGCACATCTCCCACTGGGGATGTGCCCGCAACCCAGGTACATGCCCTTGACCGGAATCGAACCTGGGACCCTTCAGTCCGCAGGCCGACGCTCTATCCACTGAGCCAAACCGGTTTCGGCCACCCATATCTTCTGTATTTGTGTTTGCCACCTACATGTCACACGTGCTGGAATGCTTCTTCAGGACCACACTGTTGCAATGTGAAGAAATCGCCACTAGACATGGCTGGTCCCATGAAAGAAAGTGTTGTGGTTTTGTTTTTTTGTTTTTAATCTAAAACCCCAGGTCTCACCAAGATTCAATCAAATTATTCTTTTTGAGAGTAAGCCCAAGAATCATGAGCTTTTTAAAAGAGCTTTCCCACATGAAACATGTGATCTAATTTAGGATCTACCAGAGGCCTCATAAACAGCAATTGGCAGTCTGCTATGGTATTTTTGTGTCTTTCCTTTTGGCCACATTATCATCTCACTATGATATGGAGGAGACATGCTTTTCTAGGATTTATAGCGTCTACATTAATATGAGAAGAAGAGAGTGTTAGTGGAGGTATCATGGCTTAGTCTCTAGAAACTTGGAACAAGTCATTGACCATTCTGGCACACTTAACTCACCCATTATTAGCTGGCATCATTTGTGATGCCCATTTCTAGGTTGGCTGATAGTAAGGAAAGCATTTAGAGAGGAGGAGAGAGGAGAATGTTACAAAGAAACCTAGACATTCATTACCTTCAAGTGGAGATTTCCCCCCATAGAACTTAAATAAATAAACTGATCACTAATTGATCACTAATTTATACAAGCATTCACTTTTTAAAGTTTGGTCAACAGCCCAGCCTGTGTGGCTCAGTAGTTGAGTGTCGACCTAGGAAGAGATCACTGTTTCAATTCCTGGTCAGGGCACATGCCTGGGTTGTTGGCTCAATCTTCAGCTGGGGGTGTGCAAGAGGCAGCCAATTGATACTTCTCTCTCGTCAATGTTTCTATTCCTCTATCCCTCTCCCTTCCTCTCTCTAAAAATATCAATAAAAACATATTTTTAAAAAATTGGTCAACAGACATTCACTGAGCATTTATAGGGTACAGAGCTTGCCAAAGGGTCAGCAGTTTTAACAACTTTTAAAATATTCTTTGAACTGTTCATCAGCAATGGGTGAGGAGAAAGCAGAACATAAATCTGATTAACAAAATATATTTTAGGAGAAATTGTTCTGAATGTGTCTGTACTAGGAGGGATGCAAATTCCTCATTTTGAGCTAATTGCTTTCCTCCCCATCTTCACAGAAAATGTTGGTGTTTCTTTCTGATCGTTTTAAGCATCACTAATGTCCCAGCAGATGAAAATGGGGACAATTGGCAGGTGGAGAAACGGATGATGGTAGAAGCAAGATGCAATTTCTTCCACTATAATTCTCCACAAGCGGTGGCAACTCTCCTCAGTTAAACAAACATTTTCAAAGACAAAGATTTTACATTTTCATCCAGACACCGCTGGTAACAACTGCTCACTTTCACTCTTTGGAGCGTTCCCAAACAGCCAGGAGATTTGCATTTTCTTTAATAGTCTCAGCAGTATGCTTCCTACCAAAAAAGAGAGAGAAAATGAGAACCTTGCATTTCCCTGAATGCTGAGTAGAATAGCATGACTGTATTCCAGGTGGCCTTGTGGATAAATATGCAACTATTATTATCATGCACTGATTTATACAGGAAACTTCCAAGCATTTCAACTTCACACACTACCATTTTTATTTATTTTTGTTAATCCTCACCTGAGGATATTTTTTCCATTGATTTTTAGGGAGAGTAGAAGAGAGAGGGAAAGACAGAGAGAAACATCCATTTGAGAGAAACACATCGATTGGTTGCCTCCTGCACGCGCCTCAACAGGGCCCAGACCAGGGAGGAGCCTACAACCAGGGTGTCCTTGACTGGAATCAAACCCAGGACCCTTTGGTTTGCAGGCTGATGCTCTATCCACTGAGCCAAACCAGCTAGGGCCACACTACCATTTCAAATGATATCATACCCTGCATACCAATAGGAGAGACCTTAAGCTGACTTCACAATAGGCGGTGGATCATGAGCAAATCCTCAAGTTGGAGGCAGTGGGATGAATCCTGGCAGAGCCAGTGGAAATTCAAAAGAAGGGCATATGCATAGGATATGGACTTTTATTTCTGTGGAGGGTTTTGGGTTTCTAAATTTCATGCTTACGTCAGGGGACATACTATATCTACAGATAATGAATGTAGATGTTTAATTTCTCATTTGGGAATATCAGTCACATTCCTAAAACGAAGGCCCACTGTGAGCAAAATGAATAGGAGGAGAATGGATTCTGAGCGACAATGTGGGTAATTACATCATCCCCACGAGTCAGTGAGCATCAGTCAGGTTTAGTACGAGTTTCAAATCTCAGTTCTCCTCCTTGTCTGCTCAGCCTCTTCCCAAACCTGCCTCTTGCTCTTCCCTGACTTTGCACATGACCAGCTCTTTATCTTCCTGCATGTCTCAACTCGTGTCACCTCCTCAGAGAAGCCTTCCCTGAACAGCCCAGATAAAGGGGCTTCCCTATCTCATCCTCATCAATATTCCCTTCATAGCACTGATCACATCAGCAAGTATTATTTTTGTTTGTTTATTCTCTTCCTTACTGTCTGCTCCTTCCCAGAAGAACAAACGCAGAGACCATGTGGTCTGACTCAAGGCTTTATCTCTGGTCCAAGCCATTGGTGAGCTCTCTTGCCTGCGGGGTGATCTCTTTCAGAGCCATCTGCAAAGCCAACTTCTCCCCCATGAAGCCTGCCTCGGGCAGAATTGATTTCCACCTCCATGGTGCTACCACTGTGCCCCGTGCTCACCTCAGTCACAGCACCTGCTATGCTAGGCTTCTCTCCACGCCCACTACTCTGCTAGCACACAGCTCCATGAGATCAGGGTCTGAGACGCCTCTGTAGACCCACAGCCAAGCAGTGGTACCAAACACATAGCATAGTGATGGAATGAAAGCAACCCCAGTTAATCAGCCATCCGGGCCTGCATGTTTGTGTACTCACCTGGGAAGGGAGGGGTGGAAAATCACAGAAAGGATCACCATCATTTTTTCGCGTTATTTTCTATTATAAAGGGGTAGGGGTGAAAGAATAACTGTAAACAATGGATGATGGGAAACAAGCAAACTTGCAAAGAAAGAGAACAAATACATTTTCAAGCATTTCAGACTCAATTAGCAGCCTCTGGTGGATAAGAGAGAGAGAGAGAGAGAGAGAGAACTACTAGGGAGAACCAGAAGACAGGTACTTGACAGTATTCCTTTCATGCTTTTCCTGTTCCTTGATGCATTGTCTTCTTGTGAAAGTATCAATACTGAATGTAGACGGGGGAAAAGCATCATCTTCAAAATGTAATGAATCTAAAATGCAAACAAGCCACACAGTTGGCCAACACTGCTTTAAAATTGCACATCAAGAACGCTCCCAGTGACAAACACTTTCAAGGCAAACAAACCAAACAGAAATTAAAAAATCTCTGTGGGGTATAAATATGTAATTACACTCACACAGGGAGCATTTTATCAGGTAAACCATCCCACTTTGTTAATTGAAATGCTCCAGCACTGGGCTTTTTTGACAAAGCGTCTGAATATGTATGTGTAGGGTGTAGACACGCTGCTTCGCTGTGGCTCTCCCGAGCTGGGGTGAACCGCCTCAAAGCCGTTTTCCCGTGCAGCTGGGAGGTCGGTTCTTAAGCCTTCCTTTTGTTTGTTTGCTTCTGTTCCTATCTAGCTGAATGTCGCCAGGATGCAGACTGGTTTGGAATTCTAAATATCTGTCCAAAACACAGCCATTTTAAAAAATTGAGACGCAGGCATTATTTTTATATAGCTCCCTTGAAATATGTAGATAAGCAAGCCTCTTTGGTAATTTAGAAATATTAAGATGACTCAAAAGAGACGTGTTACAGGAATATACATTAGTATGGGGCGGTGGAAGAATATTGGGCTAGAATTCCTGCTCCAGAATTCTACTTCAGGCTCCACCCCGACCAGATAGATGGCCACAGGCCATCAAGGCATTGTCACCTTAGTTTTCTCATCTAAAATAAAGGTTCGTCAGTGATTGGGAATATTGCTTTCCACCGCCAAGGCCTATGATGCAAAGCACTGCCTTTCCTTGAGAGGTGTTCTTCCTCTTTGAGCAGTTGGATTATTAATTGTTGGGGAAATCACCCAAATGAGGCTCCACCTCTCTCCTCTGGCATGCTTAGGCCTTTCTCCAGGGCCTGCCTTGGCCACTGCTGTGCCACAGGTACCAGAGCCACCGCTGAAGATTTGCTGGGTGCTCTCAACGCCCAACCTGTGAACACGCTGCCAAGGGCATCTGCAAAGGGGAGATGGAGGGCGGTTGGTGTCTGGGCCTTGGTGTTGACATCTAAGTCCCAGCATTCAGATCCTATAGTGTAGGTAGAACCCGCTGTGTGGATTTTCCAGTTCCCAAACTAATGTATTCGTTTCCCAGGCTGCTGTGACAAATTACCACAAACTTGGTGGTGTAAAACAATAGAAAGCTATTCTCTTACGGTCTGAAGTCAGAAGTCTGAACTCAAAGGCAGTACTTCCTTAAACGCTCTAAGGGAAATTCTGTTCTTTGCCTCTTCCAGCTTCTGTGGCCCCAGACATCCCTTGGCTTACAGCTGGCTCACTCCAGTCTTCACCCTCATGGCTACGTTGCCTCCTCCTCTTCTATCTCTCTGTGACTTTTCTTTTTTTTGTCTCTGATGAGGATACTCATCATTGAATTTACTGCCCACCCTGGTAATCCAAGATGATCTCATCTCAAGATCTTTAACTTAATTACATCGACAAAGATCATTTTACAGCTCCCTTTTGTAAGAAGGTGATGATAATAATTGTGTTCTACACATGTGTGTATAAATACCCATCATAGTTATGGTATATATTAATACAAGTTAATATATTGTTGAACATTTAGCGCAATGCTAGCCATTATTAATGTCCTCATTTCATTTTCACAGTCACCAAGTTGCCCTTGGGTGTCATCCTCTGTGAGGCTGACAATCGAGGTCTCTGTTTCTTCATCCTTGCTTGCTCTTTGTCATTAGTTCTTCTTAGGCTAGTTTTCCACCTCCTTTGTGGAGAAAGCCTCAATCTTCCCAAAGTACAGCCATCTTCCCCACCTCTGCACTCCTATAGAGCTGTCCTGAACACCAGTTTATCTTCTGTGGTGCATTAGTCATGATACTACATGTGTGATTTTGGTCTCTCTAGGATCAAGGGACATGATCATGGTCAGATTGAAAGGGAGAACAGACATTGGCGATGATGAGCGGAAACCCACAATATTGACACAATTATAAAAGAACAGGTAGCTGTTTGCAATGATTTCAAGTCTCCCACCCTAGATGAAATGTGTAACAATTGCTCTGTTCCTGATTTCATTCCTTTCCTTGCTTTTTCCACCTGGACAACATTTCCCAGAGATGCTTTATTGTCTTCCTTCTTCCCTTCTTCTCTAGATCCCTTTCTTCTCTGGCCCCCTCCTTACTTCCTTCATTTCTTTCTTTCACAAATATTTATTGAGCAACTCCCATGTGCAGGGCACTGAAGACCCATTGGTGAGCAGGACAAGTAAGGCCCCAGTCCTCATAGCATTTACAATTCCACAGGGAGGACAGAACCATGCAGCTACAATGCAGTAGGACATGTGCTTTCAAGGGAGGGTTGCAAAGGCCTGGGACTACGTGGCTAGACACTTGTTGCTCCTCGCAGGTGAGGGAGGAATTTCTCAGAAAAGCCCTTTGGCCTGTAAGAGAAAATAAAAAAGAGAGATAAACTGGAGACATAGTAGGTGGAGATAGGATGAACTTTTCTCAAGACCCTCCCAGTTTCTGATTTTCTATGCTTGACCTTTCTTCCACACTTTTAAAGACTTGGTTCCTGTCTTTGGCTCATTCAACAAATATTGAGTGACTGTTGTGTGTCAGGTGCAATACGGGGAGCATGGACTAGGCCAGTGAATAAGACGGGGGAACAGTTCCCTGCTCTCAGGTGGCTGGCGATTTTACCTTAGGCCTTGCGACCAGGCCTGAATTTGGTCATTTATAGGACAATATGTGACCTCTAAGCATTTCACATGTATTAAGTAATTTGATTAGTGTACCAACCATATGTGGTAAGTACTATTAATGTCTTTGTCTTATAGATTTTTTAAAACCCCACAAAACTGAGGAACAAAGAGGTCAAGTAACTTGCTTAAGGTTCTATAGCTAGGTTGAATCTGGACTCTGCCACTTATTAGTTATATGACCTTAGTCAAGTTACTTATTCTTTACAACAACCTTATAAGGTAGGGATTATTATTATCATGCACATTTTATAGGTTAAAAACTCAGACACAAAAACATCACATCAGTTAACTCATCTAGAACACTTAGCATGGTGCCCAGTGATGGCTGCTATCGTTATTATGAGGAAAAAAGAGGGGGAAATGAAGACTAGAGATGATCAAATGTGATTCCAAATTTTCATATTTGAATGATTCCACAAACTGGAACCTGATGAGCTCATATATGTACTGGGTAAGGTTCTGTTACATTTGGCTAAAAGAATTATTCATGAATCCTTTTTTAAAAAGTAGTATTGAGCATGCACTTTCACAAAGAGCAAGTCTCTCTATCTCTCTCTTTCTCACATAGCATTAGATATGTTAGGTAGACATAGCAACATATGAATGGGGAATAGGGATTTTGATCAACAGGATCATGAATTGGTCTGCTTATGCTGCTATCATAAATATCACAGACTAGGTGGCTTAAATGACAGACATTTACTTTCTCACAGTTCTGGAGGCTAGAAGTCCATAATCCAGGTGCCATCAAATTCAGTTTCTGGTGAGGCCTCTTTTCCTGCTTGCAGATGGCCACCTTCTCACTGCATCCACTCATTGCCTTTTCTGTGTGTGTGTGTGTGTGTGTGTGTGTGTGTGAGAGAGAGAGAGAGAGAGGAGAGTGAAAGAATCTCTCTTCCTCTTCCCCTAAAGACACCAATCCTGTCACATTAGGGCCTCACCCTATGAACTCATTCAACATTAATTACCGCTTCAAATACATTGGGGATGAGGGCTGCAACATACAAATTTTGGAGAGACACACTTCAGTCCATAAAAGACAGCATTTGTCACCAGTGTGACATAGCTGCAGAAAACAGCAACCTACAGTTAAGACATCAATACACTACATCGATTGAAGGATAGTGACCCCCAAACTATATTTTATTTCATTTTAACATAAGAAGGGAAAAATAAACATTTATTGATCATATACTACAATTGATGCTGTATTTAATCCATATGACAACCCTGTAAATTGTTGATATTATGGTTCCCACTTGAAAGAAGTTAATGAGCATCCGGTTACTTAAAATGACACTGGCTATCTTACCAAGGTCAGCCAGCTAGGAAAGTGGAGAGTGATGGAAATGGTTGTGGAAACAGTGATGAAATAGTGGGTCTTGGGAAGAGAAACTATGAGGAAAGATTGAAGATACCGTGGATGATTATCCTGGGAAAAGAGAATGTCAATAGGCTTATTCAGTGTGATTTCATAAGACAGTACATAGATGAGTTGGTGGAAATGACAGAGAAGAAAGTTTGGGAAAAAAAAAAAATATATATATATATATTTTGGAGGACTGTAGCTTTTAAATATATATATTTAAAAGCTATAGTCCTCCAAAATAGAATAGGTTATTTTAGGAGGGTGTATCATGCTGTTCACGATTGCTGGGATTCTAAAGCTAGAAAAATCTTGTTTTGGGAGACAATAGAATAGAGGTGGATTGGAATGACAAATGGGCTGAAATGGTCTCAATTATTTCAACTTTGGTGAAATTTTTTATTATCAAAGAAAGAATTAAAAAAGAGCAAGTTTTGCTACATGAAATTCTAAACACTAACCTTTGGGCAGAAGAGCAGTTCAAGAAATTTATACAAAGTAAAGTTGAAAGAAACAAATAAAATGTATCTGATGCAAAACTGTCACTAATTGGCTTCTAAATATTGTCATAAATGAAAATGCAGTCAATAGGAGTCTATTTGAATTTAAAAAACAAAAATATTAGAATTTAAAAAACAAAACAAAAACATGAGAGCCATTTCTCTTTATGACAGGTGGGAACCACTTCCCAAGGATGCCCTTGTAATTACATTTAGAGTTGCTTATCTAGGGCACATCAAAGAATTAGATGCAAGTGGTCATTGCACTAATGAAATGCTTATCTTCCTCTGCTCATCGTGCTGAAGAGCTTTTAGAAATGGCTGGACTCTCCTTCCATTATTAATTAATTGAATGGGCATCAGGGCTTCTAAGCTCTATTAAATGAAGCAAAACCTAGATTAATTCTGTTTCTATACAGTAAGTATGTCTGAAAGCTAACAATTTTCAACAGTTGTAAAAGAGATCCAGATCTGGATATATCAAAGAACCACACTCTTTCCTTCAGAGATGCCTATTTTATAAAAAGTAAAAGCAAAAAGGGCCTTGAGATTTTTCCGGGGGTTTTCCTGGGGAACCTGAAATTAAATGGACATCATTGGCCTTATAATAAGTATCTTCTGTAAATCTGAGACAGGTTTACATTATTGTAAGTCTCCAGGTACACTTGCACATTTGTGTTCTAATTCTGAATGCGTTTAGGCCTGACAGCTCATGGTTAAAACTATCATGAGGCAAAAGCACTTGGGCTGCTCTGGCCCTCCCACCCAACCAAATGTTTCTGGCAAATAAACTCGATGGGCAAAAGCTAACATCCCCAAAGAGTTCTTGGCCTGGGGGGAAATTTTGCCAACATTTTATTTTTATTTAGAGCTCAAATGAATATTGGCTTTAGCAAGTAAGATCACAGAAAATTTTCCCAATTGGAGAACACTGGCCAATAAAACAAAATTTTCAACTGAAATGGAAGAAGGCTGGGCCACCAAAACATTCTCAGATGGAATAAAACTTTTAATTCACAGGAAATTTGGGCTTCATATGACCTTTCAGTGTGTCTGGGACCTTGAGGCCAACTTTTGCTTTTCTTAGCTCTTATCCTGTGTCAGAAAATTCCAGCCTCCTTTTGCAACCTGTATCTCAAGCCTCCTCTCCCTGCCCATCAGCCCATTTCTTTATGCAAAAGAAAACTTCAAACAACTAGTCTAGGCAAACACTCTGCATGGATAGCTCTGCATGGGAACTAATTATTTAAAGCCACACTTGTTTGTTGTGTTTTACCTGCTGGGGTGAGCCTCACTTCCCATGCAAGCTGCCACAGGCAAGCTTTTGCTCAGACCTCAAACGTGTTGATTCCACCATGACCCAGAGATGTAGTGAGGGGAGCACATTTGTAAGTTTAGTGTTACCACCACATTGCAAACCAAACATGATGTCAGGTTTTGACAGTTGCCTTTGAAGAAGTTAACCTCTGACTGAACTTCAAGGGGAAAAAATTTATACTCAATTGAGTAACTTGATGCTGGCGAGAGTGGTGAGAATATCATTGACATGTGAATAATTTGAGTGATGCTGGAGGGCTCTCTGCTTTACTTTCAGAAACTCTCAGGTTGGGTCAAGTGTACAGGCTGATTACTGCCTGGTCAGGAGGCAGTGAAACCTGATATACAAGTACACCTGCAATTTGATAGACTCCAGGCATTACCTTTATAAGTAAATTGCTTCTTCAGAACTGTTGTTTAAAATTGCTTTTATCTACTTTTCTTTGGGGATGATGGGCCGAGTGGGAAATCAATAATCACAGTGTTCTGTTTGGGTAGCCTGTGGACCAAGTCTGTGAAGTAAGCAGTTGTGTTGTGGCTTTTGAGGGGCTCTGAAGCTTCCTTTCTGCTCTCAGTTCTACAAATGAACAAGACTCGTTCTTCTTACTATCCTTCCTTCCTGGCAGGAAAGGGGACATAAGTAGAAAATATCTTGAAGGTTTTAGAATAGGGGGGTGGAATATAAGGCTAAATTTATTGATAGGGGGATCTTCACCCAAGATTTAGGACTCAATATTAATCAAATTCTTGTGGAGCTCATCTGAGAGTTCGCTGGGATAGTTCCTTAACACCTGGATTTGAAGATGGCTTCTGAAATAAACTGGAGAGGTTAGACTTCTGTAGCATAGAGGAAGGTTAGATGGCTTAAGGTTGGGGGAATTTTAAAAGAGATTTGTGATGTATAAACTCACAACCCATTGGTTGACTATATTCCCTAGGAAAGTTGAAAGGACACTGTCTTCATTTTAGTAATAAGAAATTCACTAGTGAAGGAGGCACTCACATCTTTGAAAATTTGATAAAATCATATAGCTATGCTGAGGTTCAGAGAGGGTACTTCCTTGGAACTGGGCCTCCTGATATCAAATGGGGATAATGGGATTGAGAACTAGCAAAGATTAGGTAGAAACTCTTAACTGTATACAGCGGATACTGTAGTGTTCTGCCCACATTTTTTCCCCCAAGGCCAATACACCCTGTTGTTGGGAATATAGGTGGCTAACAGCTCACGGATGTGTCTATCACTGGGAACTGCTTCATCCAAGGATTTTTTGTCCCTTTCCTGGTGGCCTCTGGCTAATAACTGAAGATGTGGATGTACAAAGGCTTGGCCCCATTGCCTTAATTTTAAACAACTCAGAAGAGTCATTCTGGTTCTAGAGCTCTCTGTTGAATTGACTGAGGCCTCAGAGACAATTGTAGTGTGAGTCAACTTCATCTTCTGCCCAACCTTTCATTCTTTATTTCCCGCAGATGTATCTCCTAAAGCACTTCCCAATGAACCTTCTGCATGCAAAGGTTTTTGTCTCAAAGTGTGTTTTCAGGGAACCCAAGACAGTTGGTGCCACAAGTGTCCTAAGAACCATACTTTAAAATTGAGTTTAGAAGCTAGATCAATCACTGGTCATCTAGCAGTGAGAATCCTGACACTGCCCGGCCAGTGTTGCTCAGTGGTTGAGCTTTGACCCATTAACCAGAGGTCATTGGTTCGATTCCTGGTCGGGGCACATGCCAAGGTTCTGTGCTCATTCCTCAGTGGGGGCCATATAGGAGGCAGCCAGTCAATGTTTCTATCTCTCTCCCCCTCTCCCTTCTTCTCTCTCTAAAAATCAATAACAACATTTTTTTAAAAAGAATGCTATCACTGACAGTAGGTGAAATATGGTTAGCCCTAGCATGCTATCACAATACAACGCTTAAAACTGTCATAAGTGGGAAACTGAGAGGGAGACCAGCAGAAGGGAATGCAATGTCTGATGCGATATCTCTGTTTGTAAGAGATATGAGAGAAATCATTCTATGAAGACAGTGGAATGTGTGGCTATTGTTGAATGTCACTGATTAGTTGAAGATAGAAAATTCCAGGCTCCAGTGATTAAAGACCAACTAAAGGCAAAATGTAGAAGTAGAGGGCCTGGTTGGTGGCAGGAAGATAGAAGATGAGGCTCAGGACTTAATCATGAAAGTAATGGAGCTTGATGCCAAGGCCAGGGTGGGGCGTTGCATTTTGGAATATGGTTATCTAGGTATATGTCTCTGAAAAATTTGACCTCACAAATTCCTTGAAGCCACTGGGCCTACAGAAGGGGTTCCTTCTCTTTGCCAGAATATAATGGAATTCCTTGGTTGAAGAATATGCAGAAGACTCATGCATGTCTCTCTCTTAAAGACCATGCGTAAAGACCATGCTTGTCTCTCTCTTACCTCCCTCCCCATGCTCTATCTCCCATCCTAATAGCCAGACCAATAACAAAGATAAAATCTCAGTTGGGGATGTACTAGGCTGAACAAGGAGGAGAAACTGAATACAGAAGGAGCGGAGAACAGGGGTGTATGCTTGGGACTTGTTCCTGGTGATGTTGAATCAAGAGAATAGAACATAAAATTGAATAAGAGAACATTTATTAAAATAGGATTAATCTCTTGTAATACAGGATTTAATAGTGTGTCAAGGTCCCTAAAAGCTGTGCTAATATAGTGCTAGGGATGCTACCAGAAGCTTGGAAAAAGTGATTGAAGACGTACCAGAACTGCCACAGCAGATGGTAAAGGATCAAAAGGCACAGAGAAGTGGCCCTAGCTGGTTTGGTTCAGTGGATAGAGTGTCGGCCTGCGGACTGAAGGGTCCCAGGTTTGATTCTGGTCAATGGCACATCCCTCTCATCATTAGTGTTTCTATCTCACTCTCCCTCTTCCTTCCTCTCTGAAATCAATAAAAACATATTTTTTAAAAAAGGCATAGAGAAGTGGATGTGTTTAAATGGATATACTACCTATGCCTAAAAACTTCTATACTAACTTAATGTTTTACCTTCTGCAAAAAGATAAAGGTACCAGATTGTTGCTAAGCTCAGTAGTAGCTGTCCTCTTCCATATCTTAGGCCAGGGATTGTGGTGGAGATGCTGGTATAGAAATGGGCTCTCTGAGGACAAACAGGATTTTAGTTAGCAGTCTGTCAACATCAGAACTAATACAGGTGCAATGACCTCAATTAGTGCCAAGGTCAGAGTAGTGCTAGGAGGTCTGACTTGCAAGGAGTTACAAGATGGCTAATTACCAGAAACAGGCAGGGCTGCTGCTACACAATGAGGATGGGGAAGAATATGTTTGTTGCTCAAGATACCCATTGGTGTGTCTCTTCATGTTGCTATGCCCAATTTGAACAATAAATGGACAAGTACAATAGCCATGGCTTGAGTAGGGCATTGTAAGCAGGGACTCAAGTCCCTTAGAGATGATACTAGTAGTCTGGAGCACCCCACCAGGCAAGCCACTTAGACCAGCATAAATTGAAAACAGGTGATAAAGGAGGGGAATTATGAGCACTATTTATGGCCTTCTAATTATACATGAACTAGAGGCCCGGTGCATGAAATTTGTGCAGCGGGGGGGTGGGGGGTGGGGGGGGTGGGGAGGGGTGTTCCTCACACAATCGGACATCCCTCTCACAATCCAGGACTGCTGGCTCCTAACCGCTCGCCTGCCTGCCTTACACTGAGCCCTCAGGCTGCCACCATTCCTCAGGGAAGCCAGCCAGCCACAGAATGGTAGGTCAACTACATCCAACCCCTTACACCTTGGGTGGGGTAGATGTTCATCTTTATTGGAGTCAACACATACTTTGGATATATGTTTGCCTTCCCTGCCTCCACTAGCACCATCATCCCATCCTTCAAGATTATCTCTCCCACAAGTTGCCTCTGGCCAAGGAACCCATTCAATGAAAACAAAAACAAAAACAAAACAAAACTAAAAATAAGCTAAACTCATGACCAAAGGATTACTATGTACTTCATCACAAAGAGGTAGCTTGCTGAATTAAATGGTAGAACATTGAAAGCTCAGCTACGGTGTTGATTGGCTGGGGGGGAGGGTGGGCAACACTATCTTCTGGGAAATGTTATATGCATTGAACCATTGGCTGAATATAGTACTTTATCTCCAACAGCTAGAATATATGGGTCTGTGAAACATGGTTGAAAGTAGGGGTGTCTCTACTAACTATCACACTCGAGGACCCACTTGTGAATTTTGTGCTTCCTGTTACCTTAATGCATCTATATTATATACTAGAGGCCCGATGCATGAAATTTGTGCAAGAGTAGGCCTTCCTTCCCCTGGCTGCTGGCACTGGCTTCCTTCTGGCCCTGGAACCCGGGCTGGCTTCCCTTCGGCTCGGCTTTGTCTGGAAGGATGTCCAGTCTAATTAGCATATTACCCTTTTATTATTATAGATAATACATATGTGCACATATGTGTATTTGCACACACACACAAATACACACTCATACACACAAAATGAATGTACTGGCCGTGCTGTAAGGCAAACATTCAAGACCCTGGAGATTTCAAACATGCCTTCCATTTAAAGCAGTATGGTACATTTATGCTGATTTAATCATTAACATTAGTAAGAGGCCAATTATACTGTTCAAGAGTAAGATGTTTTACGAGAAAATGACAAAAAGATACATGTAATCATTGCAATGCCAGTTTACCATCAGATAGGATGTGCAATAATCCCTTTAGCAAGCTTAAGCTTTTACATATTAATGGCAATATTGCAGAGTGAGAAGATGCCTTTTAACTGCATCACCAAGGTCCTTACAATAAATAAATGCCGCTGCTGCTTGGCCCCATTACTGGCATGTGCTGGGAGAATAATGCTGTTTCATGTGCTCTTCCCTCCTCACTCCTGGAGCCTGGGGTGGTTTTTCAAAAAGCAATGCTGTATAGCGATTAATAACGAGGAGGGGAAAATTCATTTAGACGTTTGGCAACATCTTTGTGACACTCTGTATGGGTCTCATATAGAGTAGATTTGCCCTGCAGAGAAACGCTGGCAATGCTTTCTCCTTAAACATACGATTAACCAACTGCCAGAGACAATAGAGCATTTCGAACTCCTATTCCAATGACTAAGTTACCGTCTACAGGACTCAGAGCTACTGAAATGTATTGTAAAATGAGCTGCAGGACACAATGCATGTTTCCTCGTGTGTAAGACAAAGGGTTTGGGTGAGATTATAGCCTCAGGGATCACAATCTGGGCTACAATACTTCACAATGTGAAGGCAAAAAAAAAAGGAAAAAGCAACTTGTTGACTGAGTGGAATGAATTTTAAAAAAGAAAGAAAGGGAGGGAGAAAGAAAGGAAGGAAGGGAGGAAGGAAGGAAGGAAGGAAGGAAGGAAGGAAGGAAGGAAGGAAGGAAGGAAGAAGACCAATAATAAGTCCAAAGGGAAAATGTCTTTCCTGATTAAACAATTAAGACTGCACTCATCCTTTCTGAAGGTTAAGCTGAGGAACATTCTGAAGACATCATTTCTTGGGTGCCTCTGCTGGATGAAATATCTGCCCTTTCTTTTGAGCTTGAAAATGATAGAGAAGAGAAAAAAAATAGAGAGAGAAAAAAAAAGAAAATGATAGAGAAGACAACCCAAATGTCAATCAAGAGTGGAAAAGAGAACACAACGTGGAAGTCCATTCAGCAACGAAAGTGAATCGGAACAGCGATCAATCTCAGGAATGTGACACGGAGCAAAGGGAAATCGCACAAGAGCACATGCTGCACGATTCCACTTGCTACGGTTCAGCGACTGGGACAGGTGGGTTTCATGGCTCAGGAGGCAGACATAGGTGGTGGAATTCTAGGGGAGAAAAGGCAGTGAGCATCATAGAGCTCAGGATGGAGATAACCTCTGGGATGGGTGCAGGATGGGGTACTGGCTGGGGAAGTGCTCTTAGGGCTGCTAAAGTGCTCTTATGTTCTCCGTCTTAACCTAGTGGCCCCAAAGCATTTGCTTAGTAATCGTGAAGTTCTGTAAATGCTTTTATGCCCTTTTCTGTATGTATGTCATTTCACAAAAATTCAGAGGAAAATATACTTCAAACAGTACATGTATTACCCAGAACTACATAATTTTAACATGTGGTCCTTTTAAAAATAAATGGGTAACCATAGTCTCCCCTGTGCGCTTCCCAGTGGCACCCTCCTTCCTCCCCAGTTGAAGCAACTACAACATGAACTTGTTTTTATAATTATCTACACAGGCGTCTCACTGAATAATGTATTTCCTTGTGTATTTTTGAACTTTACATCAGTTCTTTGATGCACGTATCACTCTGCACAGCTGCCTTTTACACTCAACCTTGTTTGCGAGATCCACCCATGTTGCTGCATATAAAAGGGGCTCAGCCTCGCCACGCCCCAGTTTCCTCAGCAGCATGTATGATAGTAATGGTACCCTCTACACTGGGTGGTTATGGAGTTGAAATGAGTCCATATTTACAAAGCACCTGGCATATAATAAGGGCTACATGTGCTTACATAAATAACCTAGTTAGCTTATGAATCAGCTAATCTAATTAATTTTACCTGCTGCATAGAGTGCCATCATTTCTTTGTCCTGCTGGACAGTCAGGGAAGTCCAATATTTGAATTTATGAATAAGGCGGTAATAACGGTATATTCCTGTTCTTTAAAAGTATTTACTTGGCATCTCCCACAGACTTTCCGGGCAGTATGTCTTCTGGCTTTGACTTGGATATGAGTGGGAAGGAAGTCTTAGACAGAGCAAGGCTTCACACCTTCGGAATTCAAGAGCCACTGTTAAATCCTCAGGCTTATTTTATTTTATTTTATTTATTTGATGACCACAAGTTTATTCAACACAAAAGAATCCCTCCCACTTTACTAAAGTAGTTGACCATGTCCACAACCAAATCCACCTCTAAACTGGGATTTGGTTGCTGTCTAGCCTGGGCCTTGGCTTTCTTGTCGGCAGCAGGGGGCACCGAGCTCCTCGGTAGGTGTCTGTCAGCTTCCCCTGGTTTGAGCCTTGCAGGTGGCTCTCCCTCCAGTCTCAGGCACCATGTCAGGGCCCAGGTGGAGGTCATCACGGAGATCCCGGCTGCCCTCGTTGGTAAGGTACCAGTAGCAATGTCTCCAGGCAGGCTGTTCCGTCACGGAGCCTAGTGATTTGAGAGACCGCATGGCCTTCGTGATGTGAGGATTAGGCACATCCTTGTCTGCCAGCCCCGGGGTGTTCAGGCATGTGCACATCCTGGGCTTTGAAGTATGAAACTCAAGAGGAGTCGGGGGAGGAGAGAATCACTAATATCAACTGGGCACTTAGCCTTGAGTATTTTGTCTGCTTGATCTCATTGGGATCGATGACAAGTATTATTATCGTCGCTTTTCAGATGAGGAAACTGAGGCTTGAACAGTTAAGGAACATGGTTAAGATCACACAGGCTGCAAGGGGAGGGGCTAGCATTCAAAAGAACTAATAAAAAAATGGAAGAAAAAAGGGTCAAGAAAAAATGGGTTGACAGTTTATCTCAGAAGGGGGGATAAAAAAGGATAATTGCATTGACCCCCAAAGGCCTGTATCTTGTAAAAATCCTATCCCACTTCAGCTGAGGTCCGGGCAGGATTCCTTTCTCCGGATGACCATGTGATCAGCATCTTGGCCTAACTCTGCCCTTTGCAAAGGCCCAAACGGTGCAGGGGTTTTTAAGGCGATGGGGAGGGGGAGAAGGGCTGGAGTGGGAGAATAGAAAGGGATATGCTACAGAGATGATTATTGAAATTTGACAGCTTTCAAACACACTGTGTCCCTGGCAACACCTGTTGCGTCTGCCGCAGTGGTGGAGAGTCAGATGAAGAAAGACAGCTGTATACATGCCAGCAGCAGCAGGATGCTGTGCTGGGCTCCTGCTCTGCCAGCAGAAGATGTGCCAGACTCGCTGGCCCCGATTCAAATGGCTGGGTGTCGGCTGGGTTTGCCAGCGAATAAGCCCAGGGAATACATTTGCATTAACACCGCTCAGCCACCTCCCCCCTGCTCCTGCCTCTTCCTTCCCTCCCCCGCCACACACAACATCGTGCCTCTTCCCAGAATGTCATCTTCCGGCTGCTTTTCAGAACCTGGATTTCAGTGCAACATGAGGTAAGCCAGATGCTGTCCTGAATTGCCTCAAAGGAAGCCAGCATCAGCAGTGGCGAGCAAGACAAAAAACTCCATTGCAGGTTTTTGGCAGTTGGCTAGGAAAAATATCCTGGGTAATTTTAACTTGGTGCGTGTGCGTGTGCAAAGAAAGAATAGATGGGGTTTTACATTTTATCTCATGCAAACATTATGCTCACCCAGACCCTTCCTTAATTTAAGCACCTTGAAATTTGGGGGATTCTCAGCTAAGCTGGGAGACTTTCACAATTGCACTGGGATGTTATAGGAGAGTTGGGTTCTGCCTGCAAAATTGCTGCCTAAGATGGAGAAATGGCACATATGTCTAATTTATTTTTATCTTTTCTCAAGACTCCAGGAATAAGAGATCTCAGATCTAGATGAGGGAATTTTTCTCTGTATAGAGAAATATATATATATATATATATATATATATATATATATATATATATAATTTCAGCCACTTCATGCCAACATGCAATAGAGGTAATGAGAAAGATAAAGCCTTAAGAACTTTGTGGATTACTGTTTTTGATAGCCTTTGTCCCAGAAGTCTTAATGAGTGACTAGACTTAAAACGAGAGAAATTACCCTGTTCTTCTTTCTGACCTTCTAAACATTATGCCTGTGTGCACACCCACCCACCCACACACTACACTTCTTGATAAAGGCTTTCACTTCATGTCAGTGTAGTGTTTGTAAAGGAAGATCATCAACACTTATGTTTGATTATTTTCTCTCTTAACGATGGTCTTTCTCGAGTAGCTTTCAGTTGAAATAAGTCATGCCAGGAATTCCCACTTAAGCAACATGTTTTGAGTCAAAATTTTATTTTAGATATTTATCTCCCATATATATTTACATATGTACAGAAAGGTGTATGTACAAGGATATTCTTTACAGCATTAAAAAAAATAATAGCAAAAGACTGGGAAAACTCGAAAGGCCCAACCATAGGGCATAGGGCATTGATTGTACATCCATAAAATGAGCATAAGAAGCATGAATCAGCTCCATATGTGTAGACATGGGCTAACCTTAGAGACATATCAAGGTGTAGAATAATGTGCATAGTGGTGTGCTATCATTTGTGTAAAAATAGAAAGTAAATATACACTTAAATATATATGCTTATCTATACTTAGACTATGTCTGGAAGGATAAACTAACATTTAACAGTGGTTAATTCTGAAAACGGGAGCCACATGATCTGATACACAGATTTTACTGTGAATTTTTTGTACTGTTTTAATTTTTCTATTGTTGTGTACACATGCCGCATTTTCAAAAGTATAAAAAGTAAATTAATAAAATAAACGTCTCACTAAGCTCTGAAGTTGGGTATTAGATATTTAATTTTTAGATGTTATATTTTTATTTTTTCAATTATAGTTGTCATACAATATTATATTAGTTTTAGGTGTACACATAGTGCTATAACTTACGAAGTGCTCACCCAGGTAAGTCCAGTACCCATCTGACACCATACTAAGTTTCTTGTTTTATCATGAGTGTGATGTCATACACAACTAGTTTGACTAGATTAGTGACTTGATTAGTTGCATTAGACTTGCTTGTGACACAATGCAGTCAAATGATTAGTTATGTCCATAAATTATGATAAGTGAACTTGTAATGTCTGGGTGGAAAGACATGCTCACATCATAAAAGCAGGGTGTTTGGGAAAATAGTTGATTTCTGAACTTCTGTGTACAAAGGTGAAGTGAAAGTCACTCTATATTGAAAAGCATGATAGTATGATCAGTTTCTTTTTAGCTAAAATAATCCGCTTTATAGTGTATATTTTAAGTTTCATTTGTGTATGACTATATAGTGATATTTTCCTTACTGGCCATGAACATCCAACTCTTCACCTTGGCATAATACAATGGAACTAATAGCTATTTATCCTGAAATGTATGTTAAATTAAGATTTTTTATGGCCCATGATTTTAGAAATGTTTGGTATACTTTCCTGAATTTTAATAGTGTGCACTAATTATTCTTTTCTTTGTATTCTGATAAATCTAGAGGTTTTAAAGTAGCTAAGTGTAGTTTTAGGATAGGCATTATCTGTATTGTTATTTTCAATGTATTTTTTTATATTCTTACATTTGGCCATAACATATAAAGGAAGTTGTCTTGTGGTTTAAAACCAAGAGAAGGAATTCTGCCTTCCTGTGATGGGTTTATTAGATCTGGTGGCTACTACCAGTCTTACTTAGCCTCCCTCTCAGCAGCAGATTTCAACAAGGATGTACCAGGTACAGGACAGTCAGACCTGAGTTTGAATCCCTTGCTACCGGAGCTCAGTGACCACATAACCTTTGGCAAGTTTCTTCACTTCTCTAATCCTCCACTTCCTCATCTATCAAATGAAGATGATAGAGATCATGAGGATTAAATAAGATAATGAATGTCAAATACTTTGTACAGTTGCAGGTCCACGTTAAGTACTCAATAAATGTTAGCTGTTCCGATTAGCAGATGCTCCTCTAAGTTGTAATTTGATTCTCAGCAAGGACAGCTCTGTTCTCCGACTCCAGGCCACTATCCTGACACAGGTTGTACGCAGGACGTGTGCTTCGCAGTAATATTGGCTGTATTTGGCCAAGTCTGTGCTTCTCTCTGTCTTCATTACATGGGAGAACCCACACAAATCTGCAAATGAATGTAAGCCACTGTCAACGTGGGATCTTTGGAAGCACATGTGAAAAAACAAATACAGTGGATTGTGTTTGAGAAGCAACAGCCTTAAACGGAAGCTCATTGTGATGCTTGGGTTCCAAACCAAGGGCCTTTCTTAGAAGTCAGAGGAGCTTACACAGAAGGGCTTTGATGCCCCCACCTCTTAGGTGGTGCTAAAGTAGATTTTCTTGCTTTAAATTCTACTTTCTACTCAGACTTCTCTATTAAGATCTTCATGATATTTTCAGCTTGCTCCACACCTTCTTGCTCATCTCCCAATCCCAGCTAGGCTTCCATTTGGCTGGTAGGTCATCCAGTCCTTTCCCAGAGCGTCAAACAAAGCCATGGGAGCTGAGGCAGTCACAGATATCTCTTCACATCAGCGGGGTTGAGAGAGCCTCTGCACCACATCTTTTGTTGAAACCCATATTATTGAGATGGTCACACTCTCAGTCTGTTAGCATGTGGATATGACTAGTACGAAATAAAAAAAAAAAGACAAGTGATTTAGAGAGCTGTTCAGAGAAAGAACCTAAAAATGAAACCCAGTGTTTCTTGATCCTCTTGAGCTGTTGTTCCTTATCTAGCCTCAATTAAAATATATATATATATGTATATATATATATTATTGATTTTACAGAGAGGAAGGGAGAGGGATAGAGAGTTAGAAACATCAATGAGAGAAACGTCAATCAGCTGGCTCCTGCACGCCCCCTACTGGGGATTGAGCCCACAACCAAAGTATATGCCCTTGACCATAATTGAACCCGGGACCCTTCAGTCCACAGGCCGACACTCTATCCACTGAGCCAAACAGGTTAGGGCTCTAGCCTCAATTTTAACACTAACATTTACTAGTAGATATTGAAAAAGACTTCCTTTGCTGCTCAGGTTGCCTCTCATCCTCTTTTTAACAATTAAAATATTATTTATTTATTAAAATTAAAACATGTTAAAGTACAAAGAAAAAATTTTTATATCAATCTACCAACTATAAATAACAACTGTTGACTTAGTGGCATATTTTCTACCTGTATTTTTAAATATGGAAAAAAAATCTTATTATTTTTATAAAAATGAAGCAGTCACATAAGAGAATCATACACTGAAGAATGATGGTGAATATAGAAAATTCACCTCAAATTCAATCACCCAGAAATAACATTGTTACTATTAGATTAGATGAATATATTTTCGATATCTTTTGGTATACACATACACATACAGAAAGAGAAGGAAAGGGAGGGCAAAGGAGAGGTAAAAATGCTTTTACAAAATGGAGACCATAGCTTAGAAGTTATTTGTGATAAAATAAAAACAAGATACATGTAATTTACTTTAATATAATGGAAGAATAGCCCTAGCCAGTTTGGCTCAGTGGATAGAGCATAGTCCTGCAGACTGAAGGGTCCCAGGTTTGATTCTGGTCAAGGGCACATGCCTGGGTTGTGGGCTCAATCCCCGATGTTTCTATCTCTCTCTCCCTCTTCCTTCCTCTCTGAAATCAATAATATATATATATATATATATATATATATATATATATATATATGTATTGGAAGAATAAAAAGAAACTTTAGGAATTGTGGAACTTCAAGTGTTTCCTCACAATAAGAATTAAAACGTTCTAAATGCTATTTCTAAACCTAAGGAAAGAGATAACAAACTTTGAATAGTAGATAATATTTATTTCAATATCAAATACCTCAATTAAGCTTTTCTGTGAAATAAGATGTTATTACTCTTACATGGTCTCTCATCTCCTCTACCCTCCCTTCCCAATTTTTATGTTATCATTTGTACAATGCACATGTTTATAATATTGAGATTCTGGTCTTTTAACATGCATTATATTAAGTCATTTAAAACATTTAAATGAATATGATATTCATTGTCAGTCCTTTTACAACAGTTTCCATTCTGAGTTATGAATTTTATTAATCTCTCTATATAAAAGCCCAGCTACTGTTATGGAGGAATGACCAGAATGACTGGTCGCTAGATATGCACTGACCACCACCAAGGGGCAGATGCTCAATGCAGGAGCTGCTCCCTGGTGGTCAGTGCGCTCCCACAGGGGGAGCTCTGCTCAGCCAGAAGCTGGGCTCACGGCTGGTGAGTGCAGCAGTGGTGGCAGGAGCCTCTCCCGCCTCTGTGATAGTGCTAAGGAGCGGCGAACCAAGCAGTAAGGAGTGAACAGGTGGGCAGTTAGGAGCTAGGGGTCTTGGATTGCGAGAGGGATGTCCTACTGCCAGTTTAGACCCCAAGGAGTCCCGGATTTCGAGAAGGTGCAGGCCGGGCTGAAGGTTCCTCCCCAAACCGCCCCCCCACACACACACACAAATTTTGTGCATCGGGCCTCTAGTCTCATAATAAGATAATTTAATTGTCAAGTAGTTTTTTAAGAAGGCTCTATTTGTGTGTGTGTGTTTTTATAGTTTGAAAATATCTACCTTGTAGCTTTCATATAAGAACAATATTTGCTCCATTAGATATAATTTGCTTGAATCAGATTCATTTCTTCAGAACTCTGATCAGCATGTATAGATTTATGTAACCACCACCACAATCATTACATAGAGCTATTCAATCATTACAAAGACCTCCTTCAAGCTACCCTTTTATAGTCATATCCACTTCCCTTCACCACCACTCCTAACCCCTGACAACCACAAATCTGTTTTCCATCTCTAATTTTGTCACGTTGAGGTTGATCTTATTTACTAATTGTTTTTATTTTTTGCTCAGTATGATGCCTTTGCAATCCAGTTAGGACATGTCCTTTATTGTGCAGTGGTCATTCACTGGCTGTCCTCCTTTTTCTTCTGGTAAGAGCATACTGATTTTATTTTTGGAGGATCACTTTTTCCACATTCTCAGTCCACTCACCACCACAACCCTAACCCCAGTCTCCTGGGTAGTCATATGACCAAAACCTGTTCTCAGATTGTTCTCAATATGAGAGGGTAAGGGCCAGCATAGAGAGAGGTATTATACACTCTACAGTACCCTATGTTAAGTCTTCTAGAGAAAGAGGGTGAAAAGTTTTTATAAGGAATTTGTAAAACCTTCCCAGAGGAGGTGATATTTGGGTTGAGTCTTAAAGGTTGAGTAATACTTTTCTAGCAGAGAAAGCAGAAGGGGCAATAAATCATCATCATTGCCAGTCAAATATTAGGAACAGATAGATACACCATATGTTAAAAGACATAGAAAACTGTATGAAGATTATGTGCACCTTTACCTGAAAATACCCCTGTAAATTGAGAATTCAGAAAAAAAAAATGCTTATGAACTAAGCATAAATGCTACTCAATTTAGAAAGATAATTATTTAGCTAAGATTTCCTGCTTTGATTAAAATGAAAGTATTTTGGATTTTTAAAGTTTGTTCAAATTTCATGAAAGATATTAAGATCATATTAAGAAATTCAAATTATGAAAAAGATATCTCATTAAAATTTTTATTTGAATGCTGAAGTATAAAGAAAAGAATATTTAATGAACTTATCAATTTTTCTTTCTGACCTGTTTAGTTTGTAGACATATTCTGTCAACCACAATTCTTTTCCTCCATCAGCCTTGGCATATGAATAGAAACTCTGCAAGAGGGTTTACAATAATCACTTTGCACAATAATAATAGGAATCTCTCAATACATTCACTGACATTATTCTACTTTAGTTCTACTCAAAGAAGCATATACTTTGGATTAATCCACTCAATATTTCAAACTCTTTTTTAAAAAATATATTTTATTGATTTTTTTACAGAGAGAAAGGGAGAGAGATAGAGAGTTAGAAACATCGATGAGAGAGAAACATCGATCAGCTGCCTCCTGCACATCTCCCACTGGGGATGTGCCCGCAACCCAGGTACATGCCCTTGACTGGAATCGAACCCGGGACCCTTCAGTCCGCAGGCCGACGCTCTATCCACTGAGCCAAACCGGTTTCGGCTCAAACTCTTTTTTATGTGTTTTCCTATACTGCAGAAGCTAGAGACTCCCTTGCAGCTAGGGTCTCAACTGTAATTTGGTTTCACCAATCAGGTATACTTGCCAAAGAGATGAATACAGAACTGAGTTTAGAAGAATTAACAGATCTGTCCCTTTGTGCTGTTCCTAGAAACTCAGCCTAGAATCTGTTTCTTTGGCCATTCTACCCATTCCATAAGCCATGTTGTACAGTGTAATAAATCCCTTTCTGCCTTAATGAACCAGCATAGATTCTGTTCTCTGTAACTGAACCCTGACTAATAGTGTCACCTTTGGTCAAAGTTCTGTATTTGATTTTTAAAAAAATATAATATTTTTAATGTTGTCATAAAAAAATAAAAAGTTTAAAAAAGAATTTATGAAAGCTAACAGTACTTTCTGAAACTTAAAATATATATAATCACTTAAGTATAAATGTATGTATAAAAATAACATCAATTTATGTATTAAAAGTAGAATTTGGTGTAGAGCACCCAAAATAGTTTTTATTTTAAAATAAAGTATATTCCATTTTTGTTCAAAATGAAAATAAACTTGTGTTTATAATAATGATGTTATACAACAGTAAAAAGAATAAGGAAAAAAAGGCATAAGTTTATTTAAAATATTTCCCTGAGATTATCTCCATTCTTTTTCTATGCTTGGACATATATAACACACATATTTTTTTTTAAATATATTTTATTGATTTTTTACAGAGAGGAAGGGAGAGAGATAGAGAGTTAGAAACATCGATGAGAGAGAAACATCGATCAGCTGCCTCCTGCACATCTCCTTCTGGGGATGTGCCTGCAACCCAGGTACATGCCCTTGACCGGAATCGAACCTGGGACCTTTCAGTCCGCAGGCCGACGCTCTATCCACTGAGCCAAACCGGTTTCGGCGTAACACACATATTTTATAAAAACAAGAACATGACAAAAATTTGCTCTGTAATATGCTTTTCATCTGGTATATTGTGAACATACTTTATATTAAATCTTTATCATGGTTATTAAATTCTTTGTTGACATTGTATATATCTCTTATAGATTTTTATAACCCATCACCTATTTTAAATATTCAGGTTGTTTTTCATTTTCAGCTGCTATGAATGAAAGGAAAGTGAACATGTCTAACTTTTTAAAATGTATTTTCTCATTGTGAATTCATAGAGGAGGAATTTCACAGTCCATTTTAAAGATTTTTGATATATATTGCCAGATTGCCCTCTGCAGAGATTGTTTCAATTTCCAAGGTCACCAGCAGCTATGGTAGTGCCCATTATGTTGCATGATGTTAACAGTGGGTGAAAAGCTATATATATAAAAGGCTAATCTGCAAGGTGTCCCCTCAGGAGTTCAACTGGGAGAATGGGAGTTCGATTGCTCCCAATGATGTGCGCTGACCACCAGGGGGGTGGCCCGGAACATGGCGGGTGACCAGCGGCGGAGGCAGGGCACTGAGGGAGCAAGGAAGGGGGAGGCGGGGAGGCGGTGGTGGGGGAACCGTGTGGTGGTAGTGCGCAGGGAGGTGGGGAACCTGATCGGCCCTGACCGCTGGCCAGGCCTAGGGACCCTACCTGTGCACGAGTGATCTAATAATCTGATAGGGAAAAAGCAGAATTTCACTTCATTTTGTTTTTTTCTCTCCTCCTTCTTCTCATAGAAAAACAAACAAATAAACCACCTATTCTTTAGTTGTACATAAGTTTTTCTTCCTCCCTAATGATCACTATTCTATGTTTTTGGCTTCTTTAGTTCCAGATTATTATCCGTTCATGTTCCTTATCATAATGTTAAATGTAGATATGGGTTTAAAGGCTGCAGTTATTCGTCAAGGGTTTTGAAATAGCATTTCTGAGGCTGAAGCTGAATCAGATGGCACATTTCTCCTGCCTTTTGAGTTTATAATTCCTGTAGAATTTACTACGGTGACACTAGGATATAGAAGGGCCAGTGTCACAGCTCTGAGCTCTCCAGATCCTGGAGGACAACCCCCTGGCAGTCTGTATATGATTCTGTGGTTCAAGTTATCAGAGCCTGTTTCATCGCTACCTCTGCATACACAGAGTCTCTCTTCAAACAGCCACAGGGCTCATTGCTATTATTAATCTGTCTCTGTTGCCAGATTCATAGCTTCAGAGTAAGAAAATATTATCTGAGCAAATATTTAAGCAGACTTCTCTACACGGTTATGCTTCATTAAAGAGCAGCTTTCATTCCGTTTGCTCTGGAGTAAAGTGAAATGCTCCAAATCAATACACTCTCCAGTTTCCCCCAGCATTTTTTTCCACGCTAGGAAGACAAGGGCTTCTTGGGAAGGAAGGCTTTAGGATGAGGAGCCCTCCTCTCTTATTCATGCCCCTCTTCCGGAATTCTGTCTGTAAGGGGAAAGCATTGTGACTGAAATGGATAAAATCAAGGGCGTTTGTGTGCACCCTTGGGCTAAGTGGTACAATATGAGTCACACTCTTCTAACTGCCAAAGCCTATGCTTGGAATTGGCCCACTTGACATTCAACCTCCTTCTTGTGAACTGTCCTGATGTTTTCAGGTATTTGGCTGGACTGGAAACCATCAAAGCATAGGATTATCTGTACAATATCCTATGGTAACGTGGTATCAGGACTCCCCTCCTAATCTTATCTAATAAAGAGGGAATATGCAAATTGACCATCATGCCATAATGGTCAAGATGGCTGCACCCACATCGGAGGCAGGGATTCCATAACACAAGATGGCTGCGCCCACAGCGGAGGCCAAGTTCCCATAATGAGACTTAATGAGCAATCAGCAGGGACCTGAGACTGTGCCCCCCACCTGGTGGGGCTTGACAGGGGACCTGAGGCTGCACTCCCTGCCCGGTGGGGGCTTGACGGGGGACCGTAGGCCATGCCCCCTGCTCTGGTGCTGGGCCAGAGGAACTGAGGCCACACCCCTCGTGACTTTGGTTCCCGTGGCGCACCCCAGACTCTGACAGGAGGAAGATTTTCATATGCATTTTACTAATTTTCTTTCATCTCTGACACTTCTCTTATAGAGAAAGGGCAAATAGCAATATTAAAATATTTCTTCTAATTAATTCGCTTTTAATGTGCACGAATTTCGTGCACCAGGTCACTAGTATAATATAAGGTCCTTCCCTCTTCTGCCTGAATTGCCCCTCCTTGCTTGCCAGTTGAATGCATGCACTATAGAGTGAAAAGTAAAAAAAAAAAAAAAAAAAGGCTAGATGTTGAAATTATTGATCTGGATAGGTAGTGTAGGTAAAACAAGCTGCTGTGATTGATCACAACTAGTAATAAAAAAACTTAAAAGAAGTGTTCTTAAAATTTCTAATCACTAATATTTTCAAGGATATTGGGAGACTTTTCTGGTTGATGTGGTTCACCTTGGCACAGGTGATTTGAGGAAATGTCCATGTTTTCTCTTAAAAGCAGTTGTTTAAGGAGCAGTGTCTTTCAGCTGGTGGTGTTTGTGCTGATAACTCCCTGTTTGTGTTGTTGTTGATGATAACTTATGGGTGGAAGAAGTGCGGATGAGCTTATGTGGAGTCTTGGGCTGATGAACCATTCAAACTCCTGTTGGGTCCGTGTTGGGTCAGGGAAATAGCAGCCAAGAAACCAGATTCCTTTTCTCTTAATAACTTTTTCCTTTATGTTTTTATATCCATGCCCACTGAAAAATGACTGTTGCTAGCTCCTTCCACCTTACTTTATATTAAAGATTTGTGAAATAAAGACCATGGAGTCCTGTTCCCAATTTCCAGAGAGGCCACACTATCAGTGTCTTCAGGCAGATGAATCAGTTCTATCATTTGGTATCTTCAGTGAAAATTGGGGCACGATTGTGTAATGGATCACTTGAGAATATGTTGACATTGGGTTGTAGGGATGTTTTTTCAACACTCATTGAAGGAAAACTACAATTTTTTTATTTTGGATCACAAAATTGTATTTATTTTTTAAATTAATTTATTTATTTTCTTTATTGATTAAGGTATTACATATGTGTCCTTATCCCCCCATGGCCCCCTCATTCCCTGGCTCACGCCCTCACCCCCTTGGTGTCTGTGTCCATTGGTTATGCTTATATGTATAATAAAGTCCTTTGGTTGATCTTTTCCCCTTCCCCCCACCCTCCCCTGCCTTCCCTCCGGTTTGATGGTCTGATCGATGCTTCTCTGTCTCTGGTTCTGTGTTTGTTCACCAGTTTATGTTGTTCATTATATTCCACAAATGAGTGAGATCATGTGATATTTATCTTTCTCCAACTGACTTATTTCGCTTAGCGTAATGCTCTCCAGGTCCATCCATGCTGTTGCAAATGGTAGGAGTTCCTTCCTTTTTACAGCAGCATAGTATTCCATTGTGTAGATGTATCACAGTTTTTTAATCCACTCATCTGCTGATGGGCACTTAGGCTGTTTCCAAATCCTAGCTTTAAGGGTTTAATCGCTAACATTTACAGGGAACTCATACAACTTAACAAAAAGAAGATAAACAACCCAATAAAAAATGGGCAATGGACCTAAATAGATACTTTTCGAATGAGGACATACAGAAGGCCAAGAGACATATGAAAACATGCTCAAAGTCACTAATCATCAGAGAGATGAAATCAAAACGACAATGAGGTACCATCTCACACATGTCAGATTGGCTATCACCAACAAATCAATAAATGACAAGTGCTTGTGAGGATGCAGAGAAAAAGGCACTCTCGTGCAATGCTGGTGGGAATGCAGACTGGTGCAGCCACTGTGGAGAACAGTATGGAGTTTCCTCAAAAAACTAAAAATGGAACTTCCATTTGACCCAGTGATCCCACTTCTAGGAATATCTCCCCAGAAGAAACACCAATCAGAAAGGATATATACACCCCTATGTTCATAGCAGCCCAATTCACAAAATTGTATTTAGAATTAGAGATAAAAATATCAGACTTTTACCTTATATTTAAAAATAGACATTTTGTTATATTAAGAAAAAAAACATCTAGCTCTATCTTGTTATTTCTTTATCACAAAGAAGAGAGAAGTAAAATCCATATTTAAAAGGCTGTGGAACGTTGTGTATTTAAAGTACTCAGCAAGTTATTCCCTAAAGCACTCCATATGATATGTAAATCTTTTGATCTTTCACCAAATGCATGAATACTATGAAGAATAATGAGTACAAGCTTGGAAAATACAATATTGACTGTCAACGTAGTGCACTTAGCCACAATTATTATTTGTATGGCTTTTGCAACATAACTGGAGGGAATATGTTAAGTACATGCCAGTGTCTGCTAAAGAAGATTTAATTTTATAAGAAAGACTTCTTTCCCTTTCCTCTTCCACTAGTTATTCTCTTTTTGAAACCATTTTCTCAAGATGGAAAGAGTCTTTTATAAGGGTGGAATTGACTAGATTTTTAAAAAAGAAGCCTTAATACCCCGTTGCTACTAATTAACATATGATAGATAAACTAAGTTGGCTTTGGAAAGTATCTCTCCATGATACCCTGCAGAGAGACTAGTTAAGTAACGGTAAGCTGTCCTTTACAGAAATTTTTATTTAAAAGGTAGTCTGGCAATCTAAATGAAGTGTTTTCTTCCAGTTTAGTCTGGACAAAAGTTAAATTGACATTCCTGAACATTTTCTTTTTTTTTGCTATAAAATATTTTATTTATTTATTTTTTAATCTTTATTGTTCAGATTATTACAGAAGTTCCTCTTTTTCCCCCTATAGCTCCCCTCCACCTGGTTCCCACCCCACTCCAGGCCTTTCCCCCAACCCACTGAACTTGTCCATAGGTGTAAGCTCTTTGTCCAATCTTTTCCTGCACCCCCCACAACAACTTCCCCCTGAGAATTGTCAGTCTGCTTCCTTTCCATGCCCCTAATTCTATTACATTCACCAGTCTGTTCTGTTCACCAGGTTTTTTATTCATTTGATTTTTAGGTTCACTTGTTGATAGATATGTATTTGTTGTCATTTTGTTGTTCATAATTTTTTATCTTTACCTTTTTCTTCTTCTTCCTATTCTTAGAGAATACCCTTCAGTATTTCATATAATACTGGTTTGGTGGTGATGAACTCCTTTAGCTTTTTCTTGTCTGTGAAGCTCTATATCTGACCTTCAATTCTCAATGATAGCTTTTCTGGGTAAAGTAATCTTGGTTGTAGGTTCTTGCTATTCATCACTTTGTATATTTCTTGCCACTCCCTTCTGGCCTGCATAGTTTCTGTTGAGAAATCAGCTGACAGTCGTATGGGTACTCCCTTGTAGGTAACTAACTGTTTTTCTCTTGCTGCTTTTAGGATTCTCTCTTTGTCTTTTGCCCTTGGCATTTAATTATGATGTATCTTTGTGTGGTCCTCTTTGGATTCCTCTTGTTTGGGGTTCTCTGCACTTCCTGGACTTGTACGTCTATTTCTTTCACCAGGTAGAAGAAGTTTTATGTTGTTATTTCTTCAAATAGGTTTTCAATATCTTGCTCTCTCTTTTCTTCTGGCACCCCCATAATTCAGATGTTGGTGCGCTTGAAGTTGTCCCAGAGGCTCCTTACACTATCTTCATATTTTTGGATTCTTTTTTCTTTTTGCTTTTCTGGTTGCTTTTTTGCTTCTTTGTATTTCAAATCTTTGCCTTGATTATTGGGATCCTCTAGTCTGCTGTGGGATCTCTGTACATTATTCTTTATTTCAGTCAGTGTATGCTTAATTTCTGATTGGTCCTTTTTCATATCCTTGAGGGTTTCACTAAATTTCTCAGAGGTTTCTAGAAGATTTTTGAGTAACTGTATAACCATGGTTTTGAACTCTATATCCAGTATTTTGCTTTCATCCATTTCTTTCATTTGTGACATGTTTCTTTGTCTCCACATTTTGGCTGCTTCCCTGTGTTTGTTTCTATGTACTGGGTAGCTGCTAAGTCTCCTTAAGTTGATAGAGTGGCCTTGTGTGGTAGGTGTCCTATAGGGCACAGTAGCTCAGCCTCTCCAGTCACCTGAGGTGGATGCTCTTGGTGCGCCCCTTTGTGCGCTGTTTGCACAGTCTTGTAGTTAACCCTTGATTGCTGTTTGTATCACTGGGAGGAACTGACCTCCAGGCCAGTTGGCTGTGATGACCAGCTGTGTCTACACTGGAAGATCTGTTGCACAGGAGATACCCTTATGGGGCAGGACTTACTTCAATGGGGCTTTGGTGCTCACTGAGTCTGCCCCTTGAGTGTGTCTCTTATGGATGTGAGGAGTTATAATCCGTTATGGTCTCACTCTGACCACTGGATACACTGGCTCTTGGTTCTCCAAGGAGGTGCAAGGTCAGCCATTGTCTGGGGCTGCCCAGCAGGAGCTATAGAGACATCTGTAGATTCTTCCTCTTTGTATGGGGTTTGGAAGTGCCCAAACAAGGCCTAGCTGTGAAGCAAGGCAGGCTGCTGCTGCCAGCCTTGGGCCTTCTTTGGAAGCTCTGGGGCTCTCTGACCCAGCTGCAGTTTGACAGGTTTTAGGTGGAGAGAGGACAGGCCATTCATATGCAAAAGCCGATGTGCACAGCTTGGGTGGGGTTGTAAATTGGCTGGGGTGGGGGTCTCTGGGAATCACCAGGGCAGAGCAAACAGCAATGGCTGCCAATCAGCCCTGCACCGGAGAGGTCCCCGGGGCTCTGCATCCCCAGTCCCTGTGCAGGAACAATGATCGCGGCTATCACCTCTGAGAGAAAGCCACCCTCGCGTTCCTGTCCCGGTGCCAGACAGTCCAGTTTCTCCCCATATGTGTCTGGGTCCCCCAGAGTCTTGCCCGGAACTGAAATTCAGAGCAAGCAGGAGCTTGTATCTCCCTCCAGATTAAAAGAGCAGCACATCCAGGTGCCAGCACTTTCCACACCTCTGCACCTCTTACCAGACTCAATGCACTTTCTTCACTTCTCTAGCTGTGGAACTTCCACTCAGCCAGCTTTCCCACGGTTCTGGGTGGTAGTTGTTCTGCCTTTTAGTTGTTATTTTGATGTGGTTGTGAGAGGCAGCAAATATAGGTGTTTACCTATGCCGCCATCTTGGTTTTCCTCTTCCTGAATATTTTAGAAATTACAAATTCTGTTTGAACTTGTTCCATAGGTTGTATTTGACACAAACAAACAAGTCACAATCTTTTTAATGTATCAGTTAAAATTTGATATTTTAATCCACTTGGTTTTAGTCAAGGTAATGAGCTATTTTGTTGTGGTACTTGGTTGCATTTATGATGTGATAAGACCTGGTTAGTTAGTCCAGTCCTGAAAATGCAGAGCTGCTAGTGAAGGACAAATGGCTCACTGGACAAATGGCATGATTTGGGAGTAGTTGATATCCAAATGGGAAGAAAAATTGATTCCCATGATGAGGTATGTGATCCCAAGATGCTAGTGTCTCAAACTACACAAGCACATTAATATATACAACTCTGCTTGGATGCATGGAACTCTGTGGATGCATGGCCACATTAAACCTTCTAAACTTCAGTTTTTAAGAGTTTGTGAATAGACTTGATCTTAAAATTTGCATGGAAATTTAAAGAACTTAGATATTTAATGGGATATCTGGGAAAGAAGTACGAATTTGGAGGTCTTCACTATCTGATTTTATGACTTATTATAAGGCTACAGTCACTGAAATAATGTGATATTAGGTACACACATATACAGGCAGTGGGCAGAATAAAGAGCCCCATACTTTGGCACAAACAAACATTTGATTTTTTATAAGTCCAATGGAGAAAGAAAATCTTTTTCCACCAGAGGCCACATTTCTGAGGTTTAGCTTCTTGGTTGGGTTGCCACAGTTGTGTAATTTCTGCTTTTTAAAATGTAGTCACAAAACCTGGAACTAGATCTCATAACAAGACACAGGGTCTTCGGCATGCACCAGCCCTTTGAGTGGCTGCATATTTCTATCACAGGCATCCATCTGGGTGTAGTTTTGCACCTATGCACTGGCCTGACCCCAAGGATATTTATACCAAGCCACTTGAATATTTAGAAAGATAAAATGGAATCTATTGCTACAACCCCAGGGCATGAGACTTTCATGCTGATTTGTTCTGCTTCTTTAAAAAATGCCTCATTAGTACAGCAAATGCCACACAAGAAGCTCTTTTTTATTATTAGCAAGATGCAGAACACTTCCTCAAGAAAATACAAAAAAATCTTATGCATTTCTATATATCACAATATTTCCAGGAGTCAACTTTTTTGGAGAAGTCGTCTTCTTGTTTTGAGTGACAACTCCTAATTACGACAACAAACACTACTGTTCAATTCAGCAACCGAACAGATGGATCCCCAGATGCACCTACTGAAAAATCAAAAAGACCAAGATCCAAATTTCTCTGTGTTTTTTGTTTGTTTGCTTATTTATTTTTAATTTTATCATCATTTGTTGTGGTTGACGGCTCTAATGCCAGTTGAACCTGAATTTAGAAATCCTCAATAAAAAGTATATTATAAGAAACAAATTCTTATTTCTAGATAATTGATCCTATTTTAACTTAGTCAACAGTTAATGTTATTTACAAATAATTACTTTTTTCCCAGATTATAGTTTGAGTGAAGAGTCTTTGATAAAACACCAGATGTTGAAGGCAAGAGTTGTCATTTAGACTTCGTGATCAAGGTTAGGAAGGAAAATATTCTGGATATGTCCATGTTTTGCTTACTCAAACAAAACTATTAAGATAAAATGATATTCCAGCTCAAAAGTAGTTATACTTCTAATCTATTATCATCTTTTCAAATATATTTGAGATGTTTAACCCATTTGAGATGGTTTTAGATAGGGTAGATGTTGAGTTGCTTTAACAAAGTAACTTAATATAGTGGCTTAAAGAGGATAGTTCTAGGGAGAATATTCTAAGGAGGTAGGAAAGTTCTATTAAACATGATCATTAAGGAACCCATCTTGTTGGCCTGCCATCCCTTAGGGCATTGCCTTGTTTGCATAATCAAAGCTGAATTTGATTAATCAAAGCTTGGACATGGTCGAATCCATACCCCAGCTTAATGGTAATGGGAAAGAGAGGTGCACTGGGACAAGTGGCTCGGCTTTAAAGTTGGAGGTCCCAGAAGATGCAAACATTCCACAGCCTGGACTTAGTCACATAGCCACGCTTGGTTGCAAAGGAGGCTGAAAGTGTAGTCACTACTTGAGCATCCACATACCTGGTTTCAACTCTAGTGTTATGGAAGGATGGGAGAACAGATTTTGGCATTTTCTGGTCTTTGTGGGACACTGATAGAAACATTATAATGCTGAGCTTGGAAGCACTAGCTTCAAAAGGCAGGGCTTGTGGGTCAAACAATAGTTAAGCTGTACTAAAATTTATATTGCATAATAAGGGAAATAGAATGCAATGTATTCCAAATGGATATTTTTGGGAGCAGCACTAATGCAGAAAGATAGTAAAAGGCCCAAAGCTTAAATAAACACATTGAATAGGAGGTGATGTGTTGCAAGACAAATGAAAATCAGTTGATTTACTAGGACTCTATCCAAATGAAAATAAGGTCACCCCTGGTTCTGAGAGGTTCATATAGGAAAGGGAAAGAATTCTAATTAGGATTAAGAACATTATCTCTCTCCAAATGTCTGCAAGCATAGAATACTGGCTCTGTCTATGGCTATCCCTATAATTTTGCAATATGACTTTTTTTTTAAAGTAGGAAACAATTTGGTAAACTGATAACTAATTTAGATAATTCTAATTGTATTGGGTACAAGATGATTAGGAGAGTTATGAAAGAAACCTCAAGTGTGCTCTGTATGGGATATTTTTGAAAACATGAATATTGTGTAAAGCTGTTATCCCTTCCACAAAAGAGAGATGATTCCTGGATGTGCTTATATTGTACAAAATTAGAAGAGGAGGAGCTAGGGGCAGAGGTGGAGGGCATAGTGGTTATGCTGATTTTGCTATACTCTGGAATCTCTCTTGAATTCTCTTCTGACAATGGTGCATGCACACTCATACACGTGACTTAATTGTATAACATTATCACCTGGCTTTATAATCACAAACCATACTTTGCATGTGGTTTACCAGTACAAATTTACTTCCTTCTCAGTTAAATGCAAATAGCTTTGGATATTAAGTAAGCCCTCTTTGTTTTAGCTATTCACACAATTTGCTGCTTTAGAACATTGTGGGACTTATATACCCCTTCCTGTGAAATGGTTGCTAACATTGAATCAGCTTTTGGAACGTTAGACAAATATGTTTCCCATTTTAAGCAAACATGGTGTGCTAACCTCCACAGTATGGTATACTATATAAAACCTGTTTGTCATTATTTGGAATAACCATATCTTCTTCATGTCATGTGTTAGTCACCAGGAAAGAAATGGTGACTATCCCCTGAGCACTCCATCAAGCAAAAGGAATGTCCTTTATGAGATGCTGCAAACATTCTTCCACTTCGAAACCCAAGTCAAGCAACCCTTCTGAGCTTGTTATTTTCTGTCCTTCCCTCCCTACCTGCTGAGTCATTCTCCACTTTTCTTGACCTTGCTTTGTAACATGGGAAAATGACCCTTGTGGATGGACCATGTCTCCTGAGCTTCCTTACTGGTGGATTTATCATTTGATTTGGCCAATCTTTAAAGATCAGAGGGTGAGAATGAAGATTCGGGGTTGTTTTTTTCTGGTTTCCTCCTTCCTTCCATGCTCCATCTTGGGCAACAACTAGTTCTCTCCATGATCACAGCTCCTATTGGACTCTTCTTTGCTCTTCATCTCTCCTTGTGTTCCAATACCTTAATTTCTTCTTTTTGACCCTTCACTTAGTAGGTAATAACAACTTCCTATTTTAGCTAGATCCTGGGTACCTTAACATCTGTTGTTTATTCCCTCAACCCAGGCCACACCTCCATAAATAATACTTTCCTTAGAGTTGCTTTATTGGAACCACCTGGGGTGAATTCTGTTTCCTGCCAACCATGACAGGAAAGTTGCTGATAAACCTTTGCGTTAATCTGCATTCAACAGGTTCTGGAGTTATCCATGCTTACGCTGTCTAATTTCTTTTCTTTATTTTTCTCTATGACTCATTTCAACAAGTCATTGCCCCATCATGCTATCAACTCTGCCCTTGTCAAGTCATCAACAATGTTAAATAATAATGTACATATATATAAAAGCCTAAGTGACCAGCTGACTGGCCGGTAGCTATGCTGTGCACTGACCACCAGGGGTCAGACGCTCAATGCAGGAGCTGCTGAGTGACAACGTTGCAGAGTGCCCTCTTGCACTCCAGGACCCCTCGGGGGATGTCGAACTGCTGGTTTCAGCCTGATCCCCACAGGCCAGGCCGAGGGACCCCACTGGTGCACGAATCTATGCACCAGGCCTCTAGTAATAATAATAATCATCCAATGGCAAGTTCTCAGCCTGCATCTGCTTGACCTCTCATCAGCATTGGACCCAGTTGACCAATCTCTCCTCCTTGAAATCTCTTCTTTACTTGGCTTCCTGGACATCATGCTCTACTGATCTTTCTAACACCACATTAGCTCATCTGTCTCAGTCCCTTTGCTGGTTCCTCTTTGAGACAGAGCCCAGATAGCTGCTTACCAAACATGCTTCTTATTTTTCATGAGCACTTGGTTAGATTAAATTTCTGAATCTCACTTGAAGTTTGGACAGGCCACAGGTACCACTTGTAGGTACAATCCTAACATCTTCCCATGCACCATCCTCCATGTTTCCATGTTCTTTTCCTTTCTCCTCCCATGATGCAGATGTTCACAATGACCTTGGAAACTATGTGTTGAAGACAGAGAATGAAGGAGAGTCACCCATCAGAACATCCGTTTTTGGATTTCATGTAAATGAGAAATATACACCTATGAAATTTGAACCATTATTTATTTCTAGTTTTGTTTGTTACAGCAGGTAGTATCTCCTGCACTAATCTGGCACTTACCTCCCTGTCCCCTCAACATGGAGTGCCACGGCTCAGTCCTTGGATCTCTTCTCTTTCTACACTTTTTTTCTTCTGACCTCATCCAGTTTCATGCCTTTAAAGACCACCTATAGCCCTAGTAGGTTTGACTCAGTGGATAGAGCATTGGTTGGCCTGTGAACTGAAGGGTCCCAGTTCGATTCTGGCCAAGGGCACTTGCCTGGGTTGCGGGCTTGATCCCCAGTAGGGGGCATGCAGGAGGCAGCCAATCAATGATTCTCTCTCATCATTGATGTTTCTATCTCTCTATCCCTCTCTTTTCCTCTCTGAAATCAATAAAAATATATTTTTTAAAAAATTATTTTTAAAAAAAAGACCACCTATATTTTTGTCAGCTTCATCCTCCAGTTACTCAGACTACAAACCATTCTTGAACCCCACACCTGACCAGTCAATAAATCCTGTTGGCTCTACCTTCAAAATGTATCCAGTATCTGTCCCCTTCTCACCTTCTCCACAAGGATCACACCCACTGGTCTAAAAGCTTCACCTGGAATACTTCAATAACCTCTTACTGGTCTCCCTGCATCTGCCCTTGCTCTTTTTCAGTGTGTCCGTAGCACAATCCACAAAATGACTCAGAATGAAAGGTAGGTCATGTCACTCCTCAGCTAAAAGCCTTTATAGCTTTGCATCCCACTCTGCAGAAACACATGAGTCCTTACAGTGGCTTACAAGGCCCTGCATGAGCAGCCCATTACCTCTTTGACCTCATTTCCTACAGCTCCATCTCCACACTCCTGCCACACTGGCCTCCTCGCTGTCCCTCCTTGCACATGCTCACCTCAAAGCATCTTTTCTTCCTCTTTCTTCCCCCATTAGGTCCCAGGGCCTCCACTCATCACCTACTTGACTCAAATATCGCCTTATCAGTAAGGTTTCCCTGACCACCTATTTACATTGCAACCCCTCCGTACACTCTCCCTTCCCTCTTTTCTTCTCAGCCTTTCGCCAAAGCAGTTATCACCATCATGCATACAATTCATTCCATTAGATTGTCTTGTTTCTTTTGTCTCCCCTCCCTAGGATTTAGCTCAATGCAGCCAGGGATTTTGTTTGCTTTGTTCCCTGCTGCATTTCTGTACCTAGAACAGAGCCTGGCACACCTTGTAGTGCTCAAGAAATATTTGTGGAATGAATAAATGAATGAATGAATTTTCTGTACTTCTTTTAAACCAGACAGGAAAATCCAAGTTTTCAAATACTTCTTTAAAAACAGACCATAAGCCGAAACCCGTTTGGCTCAGTGGATAGAGCATCGGCCTGCGGACTGAAGGGTCCCAGGTTCGATTCCGGTCAAGGGCATGTACCTGGGTTGCGGGCACATCCCCAGTGGGAGATGTGCAGGAGGCGGCTGATCGATGTTTCTCTCTCATTGATTTTCTGACTTTCTATCTCTCTCCCTTCTTCTCTGTAAAAAATCAATAAAATATATTTTTAAAAAAACAAACAAACAAAAAAACAGACCATAAGAGAAAGAGAGAAGAAGAGGAGGAGGAGGACGGAAAGAGAAGGAAGGAGGGAGAAAGAAAAACAGTGATGACCTCACACTCGAACAGAAAATACCAACCAACATTTTCTCAGCCCTCAAAATTGAATCCATCCCAATAATCATGCTGACAGAGCCATTTGTAGAAGATTGGGATCCTATGACTATCATTCCAACAACTCATGGCAAGCAGGCACCAAGCTAGTATTGTTAGATTTAATATAACAATATGTTGAACCAAATGTGTCCTTATTTTGTGATATTACCAACTGCTTATAATTTTACACATTCCTAAATGTACTATATTTGTATTTCTCTTTGTAAAAATAGTATTAAGTATGCACAATTTGGAAAATGTAGAAAAGGATAAAATAAAGGTAAAAAGAGTGAAAGAGGAAGGGAAACATCAGGAGGGAACATTCATAGTCACAAAGACACATACAATTAACATACTGGTGCATGACCTACAATCTTTCCTCTTTACATTTGTGAAAAAAGTCATCCTCCAAACCTTAATAAGTTGAATACATTAGCATGAACCTCCGTGCACATGGCACTAATCTCTTGTCCAATGCGGATCCAGAGCTGCTCTTGTTTCTTGTTGCACACACTTGGCAATCAGTTCCCACGATCATAATTATCCTGTCATCAGCAACACGTAGCCACAGACAGGGCCATTCAGGCATTCTAAACAGCCCAATGTGCAGATTTCAGTTATCCTTGTTCTCAATGTGAAATAACAGTTCCATTTATGTAGCAGTAATGAGATATTTCTTAGTGAACAACCAGGAGAGATTAAAAATGGCCTATGAGTAATGATGTCAAATGATGTCGTGGGGTAATTATTGTGAAGACTTAATTCCTGTGTCATCAGGTATTAATAGATATACAAAGTATTCTACTGATTAAACAGCATTCAAGGTGACGAAACATGAACTGTGATTGACAGTTTACAGCCCAAACAGACTAAAAAGATTAAATAACATTAGAAAGTGGCAGGTGACTTCTTTCCCCTGGAGGCATTTTGCCCTGTGAGAAACGTTCGCGACTTCTAATAATATTGCTAACAAGTCAGTTCTGAACTGTTTGCTTGCAGCAGTCATATTCTGAGAAGGAATGCAAATCCTGTTATGCATCTTTTTCATCTCGGTGAGGTTGCAATGGCTATAAAAGTTAGATATATAAGTATAACTTCCCTTGAGACTTAAAATACCTTAAACATGTCCAACTTCTAGGGCCAGATAATGTTTCAGAGCTGTTGGCCAAGTCAATTTGGTTTTTATCTGATACATTCTCTCTCAGAAATAGAGCCAAGATGATCCCAAATTGAGTTATTCAGAATTTCAGGTAACCAACATTGCTTTTCTATAAAATTTCTCCTGTAGCTGAGCCTTCAGTTATATTACACTAAAGGACCGATGCATGAAATTCATGCAAGGGGCTCGGCCCTCGCAGCCCCGGCTGGCCCTTGCAGCCCCTCGAAGCCTCGGCCACAAGGTCATCCGGATTTTCGTCTGGACAGTTGTTCTGCTGTTCAGCCCAATTAGCATAGTAGCTCTTTATTTTATAGGATGATTCCTAATGACATACCTATGCATGCCTTACTTCAGCCTCTAGACTTTTTTCTTTCTAGAACAGTGGTTCTCAACCTTCCTAATGCCGCCACCCTTTAATACAGTTCCTCATGTTGTGGTGACCCCCAACCATAAAATTATTTTCGTTGCTACTTCATAACTGTAATTTTGCTACTGTTATGAATCGTAATGTAAATATATGATATATTTACATATCACAGGTTGAGAACTGCTGTTCTAGAAGGTTCAGAGGATATTTTTCATCATATTCTCTTTAAATTGGATAATACTACTTCCTACAAAGTCATCATCATAAAACCTTATGTGCTTGTGGTTCTTTGAACTTTATGAAATATTTTTTTCCACTTGTATCTCATGGGAATAGTAGCACTTATGCAGTGTTATCATGAGAACTTGATGGAAAAATGCAGGTAAAGTGTTTAACATACTGCTTGCCCATAGAATTTGCCAAATAATTGTAAGCCATTTAAATTAACTAAATTACTCTATTACATCCCTATAATAGTCTCATAAGGTCGATAGAGTAAGCAGTATTATTTTTGTTTAATGAGTGCCTTTGACTCTAAGACATAAAGGTTGAGTGGCTTTCCTAATGTCAAGAGACTTTGGGGGATCTGAGTCAAAATGAGAATCCAAAATTTGCTGGTTTCCAACCTCAGGTATATTCCCTAGAGTCTTCTGGATCACACCATTGCATTAGGTTGAGAGATGGCCCTCAGTTTCTCTATGCCTATCCCTTAGGCATCATAACGCTCCCAGCAGCTCCTTTAGTCCTCATTCCATTGCGTGTGTGCATTTGGTGCCCATTAAGAGCATAAGCTTTCTCCCCGACAGACCTGGGTTGGAATCCCTGTTCTGGCTTTTAATAGCCGTGTACAAAAGGAACAGAGGTTTGCTGTGAGGGTTAAAGAAAGTGAGATATTGTCCTCATAGTACCTGGCACGTGGAAAGCACTCCATAAGTGTTCATTGTTGTTATTATGATTCCTAGATAAACTCCAGAGCTGCGTAGCTGTACCTGCTGCCATAGCCACGTCTCCACACCAGCTGTCTGCTTGGGTTCCAGCCAACCTGGCTCGTGGCCTCCACTGAAACTACTGCTCTTCTTGTCAATAAATCCCTCCCTCTGCCCAATCCAGGACCTCGCTCCTGCTTGGGGTACTGTGGAGTCACCCTCTCCATTGGCCGCTTTTCATGCTTGGCATCAGTGCACCCCACCCTAGTGGTTTTCCTCATACACGGCTCCCTCCTCTTCTAATGGCACCGCTCCCCTCAACCCACCCTTCTGAGCTCTGACTATTCTGGCAGCAAAGGCTTGCATTTACTATCCTCTTCCACTGTATCCTGCAAGGATCATGGCTCCACTCACCCCTCTGTACTGATTCACCATCTCTGCTTCTAGAGCAATTAGTTGGTTTATTCCCATGTCATATACATAATTTTTTTGTATCTCTAAAGGCTTGGTGAGTTGAAGGAATGTGATTAACACTGCTGGCGGGAAGCAAACGAGAAAGTGCTTACCCAAAACCTGCATCTCTTTACTCCATACAAGCCTTTCGAGGGGCAGTCATAGAAGCTCTGTGGGTCTTATCACGTTGGTGAGAGCACCCAGTAGCACCTGAGTGAGCAATTCTCCCTCCACCCCCTTTCCTTTCAATGTCATAGCCATCTCTTAAAAGGGTAGAAACTTATGAATAACCAAGGCGTATCTTCAGCTCTGATGTCCCATTTGGAGTCTCATGAAGGCAGTAAATTCAAACTCATATACATGCTCTGGCTCTGCTGGGCATCCTGGGACAAGTGGGGCATAGATATCCTGTTTGAATAACCATTTCCGCTGCCACGATCTCAACGCTCAGGAAACCGTTATTATTATTGCTCTATGCAATCAGATAGTGCTGAAAACTCCTCTAAAATCTCCGGAAATCCTTCCACTCTTGTATCTTTCACACCTGTGTGCCATGGCGTATCTCATGGTACAACTGTCACTATTCTATCATCTGTCATGGATTAGGGTGTTGCATTGGCCCCCAGGCATTCTGGATACCTTGTTACAAAGACACCAGTTCAGCAAAACTATAGCCATCGACACAAAGTGGTCCAATAAGGAAGAAATGTCGGGGGGGGGTAAAGGATAGGAACTCCGGGGCCTCTTTCTCCTTCTCTGGTTTGGTGGCTGGAGAGCCCCCAAGTATGGTATAGACATGCATGTCAGTGCCCTTTTACACAGAAAATAGGAAATGAATTCCAAACAATACTGGAAACAGCTGACCCTTTTAGCACAATGCTTAAATATGCTAGTGCTGAGCCAAGACAGCATGTGCAGAGTAAATATTTTAATCCCTAATTAATCACTTTGGTTAGATTGGTAAAACACAAGTCTAATGAAAATAATTTAAAATTTCCTTCATGAATAATTGCCTTGTTCGGGGAATTGTGGGAAGAGTCAACTGACTGACCTTCCATTCTTACTCAGCTGTATTGCTCTGAGACTTAATCTGTGTCCTTCAACCCCTTCCAGTCACCGTCACGAGATTACAAATACCTTTGGTGCAGTTCAGCAGCAACTATGCAATATGACAGTTAAGTCAGCAGAGAGGTAAAGGACCAAGCGACTCCTGGCTTTCCCGCCGTGGAGCCTTACAGTACCCCGTAGAGGGGAGAGTGTCTTCGCGACCTTGCATTCCTTTATTAGGTTGTGAGCATGATGGATTGCTCCAGGTTATTGAACTGTTCCTGTTCCATTTTAATTAAAAACTTGAATAATAAGGTGCCCAGGGTTTGGGCATTTACAAAGGGGAGAAAAAGAATTTTCCAGCTCAGAGTGCTGATGAATGCTATCCTGATTAGCACTGTGCCACCAGATTTAATTACTTCTTTGAGTAAATCAAATCTTTCTTAGAGGGCGATGTTCCCGGGTGTGCAGAGACCAAAGGTTAAGCCACCTTACGAGTTACCTGTTCAGACATGTTGGAACCTGTTAGATGTGGGTTGTGAGTGTGCTCTGTTCCGTCCCTGTTCCATCCTGCTTGCCTGCCTGTGCTCCCTAACTTCCTCCCTTGTGCCCCTCAACCCCCTTCCGGCAATGAATCTATGCTTATCTGTTTGGAATGTCCCTGGGAGTGCTGACTGGCTCTGTGCCACATGGCTGGTGCACTCTGGCTCACACTGCCATCGTTGCTAAAAATTGCCTGGTCCACCAGTCAGTTTGGCCAATTCTGTGGACTGTCAAGGTCCACCTGGTGGACCATCTGCCACTTCCCCCTGGAGGTTCCTCTTCTCTTTTGTTTTCCAGTCTGGTCCTCCACCTCAATCTTGCTCTTCTATTTGGAAGATTCAAATATTTGGGGGAATTTTGCCTCTCAGCAATCAGGAGGACATGATGTTCTTGGGTTGCTGGAATGCATTTGGATAATAGAATCTTAACTCTTTGCTGTCTTGCATTTGCTTTGCACAATGGCCCATCACTGGCTTAAGAAGCATGGTTATAGGGTAGGAAAATGCCGTTCAAATGAAGAAGCATAGAGGCAGGCAACTTGCAACCCAGGTGATAATTGAACTACATTTTGGAGCAGATTTTTTTGTCTCTATTCACAAATGGAATTAACCACATTTCATGCCAAAGGGCTATGGAAGTCCTCCTATTTTACAGGATTAGAGGCATTGAGAATTGGAGGCCAAACCACTGGTTTTCGATGTATTTTGACTATTGTGGGTGTGAGGGATGTGCATCCTACAGCATGATATATGGTGAAGCACAACGAGGTGAATGTACTGTTGTCCTAATGATCATCTTTAAAAATAGCTCTAGAGGATTTCTCCTTAGAACTCTGGCTGCCAGTTCTCTAAATCAAAGAGTTGCCAGCAGCAAGTCTAATCCAGAGGGAAATGGTAGAATGGGGACACTGAACTTCGGAATGTGGCTGTCGTCAACACTGGAGAGAATTTAGACTTTCTGTCTCTTCTTCTGCCCTGTTTTAATTACATTGGCGGTGCTTCTTCATTGACTGAGTTTGTACACTCAGACTGGGTACCTGGCCCAGCACCAGAGCTGCCTCCTGCATTAGGTAAACTCTGGATCTGATTTTGGAAGCCAAGAGGTGAGTCACCCTTGATGGCTCCTCAGCTTTTCATAATGATAGTTCCAAAAAGAACACAGAGCTTTACCCTTTAATAAAGATGCCCAATTTCCAGAAATCAGCCCCTCAAACCTGAAGCAAACTAGACTTATTTATCTTTCTTTTTTTTTTTACAGATATTCACAGAATGCTCTCTATCTCTTTTCTTTATTGAACTCTTAAATGCAGTTTCTTATTGACTTGCTGCTTGTTTTCATCACAGTGGCTAATGTTCCCAAAATAATCACATGTTGGAAACCTCAAATAGTTTGGGTATGTGAAGTCAGGTTGCCATTAACAAAATGAAGCACACGATGCAGACACTGAGGCATACACCCCACTTTCCTTTGTTGTTGTGAGGCATTGTGAGAAGCTGGGGTTGGGTAATATGAGGTGGGGGGAAGGGGTGTGCTGTCAAGGACAGGGAAATTAAGAGAGTGGATTGGGGAAAGTAGGGCAGATAGGACATCAGGTGGTTTGGGAGATTGAAGGCTCCCTAGCTATGTTATTGCTGTGAAAAATAGTAGAATTTAGCTGCTTTATCCTTAGATCTGCTCTGGCGGGAATGGCCTCATGGACTTTAAAATCCTGGGCCAATTTGTGTCCCCTCTGGTTCATGATAGTGCCCTTGAGAACTTTATTTGGAAAGATCTGAGGAGAGAGGGGAAAGCAGGGCCTCTGTACTGTCTTACCCTAAATGCAAATTGGATTTCTAGGGAGGCAGGTTGGCACTCAATGTGAATAAGTATGTTTTGACAATTAGTAAAAATCAGTCAGCTGATCCAGGAACTGAACAAGAAGCTTTCTTCCATTGGAAGTAAGAGGCTTAAAGACTATCTTTCAAGGATTCGGAAGGGGGTTTCTGTTTTGGATGAGAAGTTGGATTAGATGAGTTTGAAGATTCAGGTAACCGAAAGGGCTGTCATTCCCAGAATATCTATACTCACATAAATCTATGTCATAAGAATATTATTTAATTTCACTTCCAAATTGGTTCATTAGTGTACACAGAGGCCAAGGGCAAGGTCAGAATAGGCAACTGCTTCTAGGACTGAGTTTTGGGGGCCTCGGGAAGGCTCCACAGATTAGAAACAAACATAATTAAAGCCTCAGCCTTTTGCTTAAGGCTGTGCCCCGTAGTCAAATGCAGCCAATCTGGGGAGAAGCAAAGCACTGAGTGTTACCAGTCATCTTGTACAAGTAACCTGAGGTATAATGATGGTAGTTGTGTGATTAAGGAGACCTCCTTTGGTAGACATTTCTGTGTGAATTTTGGCAAATCCCTAAAGATGGGAATAAGAATAATGCCCTTGCCAAAACTGGTTTGGCTCAGTCGGCCTGCGGACTGAAAGGTCCCAGGTTCGATTCCGGTCAAGGGCATGTACGTGGGTTGCGGGCACATCCCCAGTAGGAGATGTGCAGGAGGCAGCTGATCGGTGTTTCTCTCTCATCGATGTTTCTAACTCTCTATCTCTCTCCCTTCCTCTCTGAAAAAAAACAATAAAATATATTAAAAAAAAAAAAAGAATAATGCCTGGAGTTGCTGTGAGAACTAAATGACAATACATGTAAGATGCTCAGACCAGTGCCTGGCAGAAAGTAAGAGATCAGGAGATACCAGCTGTTGTTCACTCCTTGGGTTGAAGGATTTCATCAGATTCTTGAGAGTAAGGTTAGCTTTGTGTAGGTGAAAGGCAAGGAAGAATTTTTGCATTAGGCACAGTGGTTGTATCATAGGCTGGAGATGGGAACCAAGAGGGAAGAGGCTAAAGAAAGCAGAAACAGAGAGCGCGGGAGACAAATACCTCCTACTTCACAATGTTGCCCAAGAAAGTCCAGCCCTCCCTGGTGTCCTGAGTTTCCATGTTGATGAGTAAACTCAAGGTTAAAAAAGTTTAATGAACTCAATTGCCTCTTAAATCATCAGACTTAAAAAATGCATAGGAAACCCACCAGATTTGTAGTCTAACCTTTTTCCCTCCAAAGAAACACAAATCCAGGGAGAATCAAAGCCCCCAAACAGAGCACATTTACCATAAGGGCCCAATCTACTTTCTGGAAAATTGTCCACAAATTTTAATTAAGTTCTTCTAAAGACCAGTGAACCTAGAGGGCTCCAGACAAAAGGGGGAGAAGCAGCCTGCCAGGTGGCGCTCTCCTGGTGCGCATTTCACCAGCTTCTCACAGACAGGTTAGGGTGAACATTACCAACTTAGGTCTTGCTAGTGACTGGGCCCAGCTTCATCACAACATGAAGGAAGCTCATGTCATGGGTTGAAAAAAGTCTTCAGAGCCTCCTTCAGTAGGTGTTTTAACAACATGAGACAGATGCCTTCTGTTACTTCTCTCCCCCACCCCACCCCACTCCACCTTCTACTTATGTGAGGTTTAAAAATTAATTTAGAATACATGAGATCAGCGGAACAAGGGCATTAGACATTGTCCCCAGAAATGGACTTGTTGTACTCTGAAAATGTTCTTAGAAACACATGTGAGTTTCTTTGCTCTCAAATTAAGGAGGATTAGAGCAGCCAGACAGTTGTTGCTCAGTTCCTTAGGATCATGTGGCCAAGGCTGAAAGCCTTAAGTTGCTGGCATGAGCCTAAGTCAGTTGCCTGATCTCCAAATTAATTTTTGAATTAAATGATTGTCCCCCTCCCTTTTTTTCCCCTCTAATTGAGACTTCCATTGAAAAATGCTTAGCAAACAGATGTAAAACCCCAGAACAAAAGGCTGTTGTGAAATAACAAAATGGAGGTCATCTGAAACAGTTTTAGGTTAGGGCTAGAGGTGCAATTAAATTTTTTCTTTTAATCATATTTTTATTAACCACAAAAATATTTTAAAATAAATCATAAGCACTGTAGATAGAACCTAAAGAATGTTGGCAAGAGCTTAGATCATTTCATCGTTCACCATGTGAGTTTCTTCCCAATCCCACAGCAAAGACTCTAAGCCAGAATACCTTCATGTTTGTTTTTTAAAATAACAATGACATTACCTTATAGATCAGTGATGGTGAACCTTTTGAGCTCGGCATGCCAGCATTTTGAAAAACCCTAACTTAACTCTGGTGCCGTGTCACATATAGAAATTTTTTGATATTTGCAACCATAGTAAAACAAAGACTCATATTTTTGATGTTTATTTTATATATTTAAATGCCATTTAACAAAGAAAAATCAACCAAAAAATGAGTTCGCGTGTCACCTCTGACATGTGTGTCATAGGTTCGCCATCACTGTTATAGATCTTAAACAATGTTTTATGATCTGAGCACTTGTAAAATGTTCCTATAGTTAAAATAAAAAGAGAGATAATTTTAAAATTCAAAAATGAGAAAGAACCACATACTTAACAACCGTGAGGACAAGGCAAGTGTTTTCATAAGGAAGTGATATTTGAAAGTAAAGGTTTATTTGGGGGGGGGGGGGGGGGGAGGGAGGAAGAAAGACAAAGTTCTAACTTTAAGAATGTGCAAAAATTTCAATTGTGCTGAAGGCTTAGGTTCAAAATTTTCAGTAGAACACTTTATACTGGAAAACAATGCAATATTGTGTAGTTATTCCTATTTCAAAAAATTTTAAAGGCATCTTGATCAATAAAAAAACAATCATAAAGCCAATAATTATTGGCTGATAGTGAAATAAATAGTTTGCCCAATCAAATTTCAGACCAGTCACCTTTCATCAGAGTCATGACATGTGTGAAGAGCTTGGGTTTTAGTTTTATCACCCTGAGACCTCTTTATAGATTGAGAAAAGGTAAAGGAATAGGTGTGAACAAATACTATCTCTGACTTGAGTACTGGAAGGATTTCCTGTAGCTCAATGAGTTGTAACCAAATTCTCAGCGATCTTAGGATATGGTTGTTGCACTCATATAAGGTTAAGCCATAGCAACTTTATTAAAGGAGAGTCATGGGTGGGTGAGAGGAAGGGACAAGTCCTTGGAACAGGAATTAAAAACCAGAACTGCTACCTAAACATGTCTCTTTCAAGGTTCTTTAATCGTGGGTTTTAAAATATTGACTATTGACCCCTTAGTAATTAACATGTATGCAAACACTAATAGATCCTTAATGGTGAACTTATTTCTTTTTTCTTGCCATAGAGAAGTTATCCCTTTGCTGGTCCAGTTACACGAATGACTGTACCTGTTCTCCCTGCTTGTAGAAGATGACACTAAAGAGAACCTGAGATGGGCGAAGAGATGATGAGAATAGCCAGTTGCTATAAATGAGTTTGTTAGTGTCCTGACCTCCATTCATTCATTCAAAAAGTAATAATTTCATACTAGGTTCTAGGGGTACATTAGTGAACAAACCAGACAAAAATCCTGCCTTCCTGAAGTTTGCATTCTAGTGGGAGTTGGGAGAAGAACAGATAATAAGCAAGTAATTATGTCAGAAGGTGGTAAGTGCTATGGAAAAGAGTAAAGCAGAGAAGGGAGGAGGGAATGCTATATGGAGAGAAATGGTGATTGTGACTTTGAATAAAAAAGTCGGGAAAGGCTCGCTGAGAAGTGAATCTTCAGTAACGGAGTATGGGAGGCATTCAGATAGACACCTGGGCCAAGCCCTTCTGGGCAGAGGGAAGGACAAGTGCAAAGACCCTGCACTGGGGTGTACCTGGTCTGTCCTGGGAGTTAGACAGAAGGAGAATCTGTGTTCAAAGATATCTCAGTGGACCAACTCAAACAAGTTGGAATTTAACAGGAATGAACAAGAGTAGAGGTGGGGAACCTTTTTACGGCCAAGGGCCATTTGGATATTTATAACATCATTCATGAGCCATACGAAATTATCAACTTAAAAATTAGCCTGCTATATTTGGTCAAGTATACATATTTGGAGGAAGATGGAGAAATTTTTAAGATTCAAGAATGTTCCTCTACTGTATATCACAGAGACTGACCTAAGCCAGCTGTGCTCCCAAGTTTCTGTGTAGGCTGGCTTCCAGCTGGGTTAGGCCAATGGCAGGAAAGGGGAGTATATTTCTCCACTTTCCTCTGTGCCTTGCATGGCAGCTCTGGCAGTGGCCACCTCTCCTCCCTGGCTCCTCTTTTTACTCCTAATTCTGCCCCCTGGGTACTTCAGTCTATAATTGACAATGACTTCCTGCTTTTGCTATTCTTGGTTGCCTTATTGTTCCTTAGTTGACTTCTCAAATCTTTCATTGTTAGTGAAACAAGTCCCCTCTATTAAATTCTCTCTGTCTTACCTACTCAGGTTGGTTTCTGTTTTCCTGGTTGAACTTTGACTGATACAGGGGCAATTTATGAATATCTCTCTAAAGGGAGGTGTAGACTGCATATTATCAGCCTCTCTTCTCTGTTGGCATCATTTTTATCAATAACTTGGATGATAATGTAATGGGTATGCTAATATATTTGCAAATGGTCTGATGCTGGTTGGAAAAACTATTTGCTGCATGACAAAGTCAGAAATCTAAAAATATCTCAATGGACCAGGTCTAACAAAAAGACATGTAGTAAGAAAAAAAATGTAAAACCCTGCTCTTGGGTGCAAAAATCAAGTATGGGATAGGGAAATTGTGACATAATAACACATAAGTGCTTCAGATATTTGGATTGACATCAAAATAAAGCAAAGGTTAACAAAAATTTTTTAAAGCCACAGGGGGCACTGGTTTCATTGATACTTTGATGCAGAAAAAAGGGAGTTAACTGGACTATTCAGTTCTCTATCAGGCAGGCCACTCTTGGAGTGTTACATTCCATTTGCAGCACAACATTTTAAAAAGTATGGATAAGGTATTTTGAGACACAGAAAAATGACAGAACAATATAAGGAAGTATAAATTGCTGAAGGAAACTAGAAAGAAGCAGTCAGAAAGAAGGTTAGGAATAAAATGTTCCCATGTCTGAAAGAGGGTGAGGTCAACAGCATTTGTATAGAATGAACACATTTGCTGGCACCTCTTCTTTGAAAAGGCAGAGGCTGTATATTCTCCTTCTGTGGCATACTGTACTATCTTACATATTCACACTAGGAAAACGTTCCTTTTGTCTGTCTTGGAATTGTCTTGCTCTAGTGAAAGTCCCGATGCAGTCATTGTTAAAATCAGAGCTCAATTTTGCATTTAATCAATGGCTCAGGAATCAGACTTATTCTAATTCTAGGCACTAACTCCCTTTGTGACCCTGGATAACTTATTTTTAATTGCCTCCATTCACACACACACACACACACACACACACACACACACACACAGAATTTCCAAGTAGGCTCTGTTGCACATTTTGCAAATACTAGACTTCCAAAGCTCAGTAAAGCTTTCCCTTTTCTTTTTCTGTTTCTTACTGTTTACATGTTTTGCAGAAATCACAGGCACCAGCATCCTGGGGTTGCTATGCAGATGTGCTGAAAAGAAATGAATAGGACAACTAGGACAAAGTGAAGAATGGCTGCCTTGATATTCCATGCGGAAGCCAGCGCCCAGCCTCATTAGAACCGCTGTCATTGTCGTCAGGCTACTGTAGATCTCTCACATGTTTCCACCTTTTCTTGAGTTGGTAGACTTTTTGTAAACTTGAATATTTAGTCTGCATTGTGCTCTAACAGAAACTTGAGTTAATTCTGTACACCAAGCTGTTTTTTCTTCACACTCTGCTTTTTAGCTGTGGGGTGCTTTTGGTCTGGCCGGCTTACCTGGTGACCACTTCCTTCTTCTTTTCCTTTGAGACGAAATCGAGAAATTGATTGACACATTTTCTGCACAGATAGACTCAATCTACAGAACAAATAACTTAGAGTCAAGAATCAGTGTTTCCTGATGTCACCTAATAATGCTAAACTCATTAGCACTTACTCTGGGTAGCATGGTGTGTTTAGCATGGGCAGGTTAAAAGAAAAATTTTTAATAATGCTTAACCTGATATTCTATGCTATTTTGATGGGTTTAGGAAAAACCATGGGTGTTGCTGCTCTAGCATGCTGTTCTTTTAATGTCTTATAGGTAATATGAATTATTAAATTTTCTTTGTGATACAGTTGTCATGCTTGACAGCTAAAATAATGTAGTTCAGTGACAAGAACACTAAGTTTATTTAATATATGCCATTAATAACTTTAAAATTTTGTAACCAGAAGATACCTTAGAGATTATGCAATTTCTGTTACAGATAAGGAAATTAGGCCCAGAGAGGTGAGGTAGGTCTCCTAAGGTTGCCGGCAATGGTGAGACTTGGAGTTAGAATCCTGCGCTCTTCCACTGAACCATCCCACGGGAGCTCTGTTCTCTTCTGACCCGTGATCTCATGTGTGGATATAAAATGCACATTGGTTGTTGACTGGATTATTGTGGTGACAATTTTGTAATATATACAAATATCAAATCATTGTGTTTCATACCTGAAACTAACGTACTGTTATATGTGAGTTACACCTGCATTAAAACAGTTTTAATGCAGATCAGACATAGTATTAGACTGCCATAGGACAAGACTTCTATCAGCTCAGCCTTGGGACTTGTCTAGATCCTGGTGCAGTGAATAGAAAATGGTTGTGGATTTGCAGACATCACCTATTTCATTTGCACTCAGTTGTAAGTTGCATTGTTATGAAATTTTATGTTTACCGAGTTTATATTTACTGCAAGGCCTCATTTTGACTTATTTAGATACTGATTTCTAGCATAGTTTGCTCTTGTGCATAAATGAAAAGAAGATATCAACAAAACTAATAGTATTTCTAAAACTTCTTTCTACACAGTATTCCGTTCTCCTCAATCACTTTTGGACTTGTGGTTGTTACTACACATCTTTTTTGCCCAGGGTTCCTGATGCCATCAAGAGTATTAGAGACACAGTATTTCTGAAAAGAGTGCTCCATTACAGTGTTGGGACTTTCCCCCTGAGCCACAGACACCCATTCTGCAAGTTTCGATGCACATGTCCAGGTAAGGACAACTGTGTCTCAACTGCCACCTGGTGACAGCATGTTTATGATACTTTCTGATGTTAGAGGTGTTCAAATGCTGAAAATTTTAAAGAAAAATAAAGGAAGGAAAGAAGGAAAAACAGAAGGGGGGTCTTAGAATAAATAATATGTGATATATCATTAGGCGTTTTTAGTATTCCTTTTCTGTTTTGTATATGAATGTAGATGTGTGCATGTGTGTGCGTGCGTGCGTGCGTGCGTGTGTGTCTTTGGGAACTGCTGGCAACTATCTTTCACAGGCCCTTTGAGGCAGAACATTTGCAAAAGAAGAAAATGAATCAGGACCACATATAGTGGAATGTAAATCTAAGAGAAAGTTTGAAGGACACTTGCCCCTGTATCTAGCTACACCTGAACCTACCTTTGAATTTCTCATTTAAGTGAAGCAATCAAATACCTTTTAAGGCTTAAACTACCTTGACCTGGCCCTGGCCGGTTTGGCTCAGTGAGTAGAGTGTTGCCTACAGACTGAAGGGTCCTAGGTTCAATTCCAGCCAAGGGCACGTAACTCGGTTGCAGGTTCTGCAGCCCTGGTTGGGGTGCAAGCAGGAGGCAACCAATCCATGTGTCACTCTCACATTGATGTTTCTCTCTGTCTCTCCCTCTCTCTTCTACTCTCTCTAAAAAAAATCAATGGGAAAATATCTTTGGGTGAGGATTAACAAAAAAATTTTTTAAATAGAATAAACTAACATGACCTGGCTCTGTTTCACTAGAACCCCCTCAAAGAGTCTTGACGACTCCATGGAGCAAACCAATGCATATTCCAATATGTATTCTATATATTTAAATATTTATAGGCCAGCAAGAAGAAAATATTAAGTCTGGATGTAATGTCAGATAATTTTCTTCATGAACACAGACCAAAAAGAGTATTGGGAAAACAGAAAGAAAGGATCAAAACAAATGGCAAAGTTTATTAAATAAACCTAAGTTCTGAAATTTAGTCGGAAAAGTACACTCAGAAACCGGTGTTTGTCAGTAGAGCTAATCCACAGCCCCTCCTTCTACAGATGCTGCCGACCTGGAGGGTAGGCGGTGCATTCTGAGCAGCAACATGGGCCAGGCTCACTGAACTCCAGAGGGCGCTCCCACAGACACCGCCACTTGTTGGGCACGACACACCTCGGAAATGTATTTGCCATCCCTGGCTAACACATAGCAAGTAACTAATAAATGCCAGCTTGCTTGCTTTCTCCTACTGTGACCACTGCACATGATTTCAGAGGAAAGATTAGAATTTAGAATCTAGAACCTCCTTTTACATCCTTGGAAACTTATTGTACACCTTGCCCAGGGTTTCTTGGGAAGATGTATCTTTTTTAAAAAATATGTTTTTATTGATTTCAGAGAGGTAGGGAGAGGGAGAGAAAGATAAAAACATCAATGATGAGAAAGAATCATTGATGGGCTGCCTCCTGCATGCCCCATACTGGGGTCGGAGCCCACAAATTGGGCATGTGCCCTGACCAGGAATTGAACCGTGACCTCCTGGTTCATAGGTCAACCCTCAACCACTGAGGTGAGAAGATATATCTTTAAGGAAAACTCAGGAGTTTAGTTGATAGTAGAGTGTGTGTGTGTGTGTGTGTGTGTGTACTCACCCAACAGCCAGGCCAACTATATAATTTATCCTCTTAAACAGACATGTTTGAGACTGGAAGGGGACACTAGTTATAAATACTCAGAAACAACAAGTATACGTGGACACTTAACAGGTCTAACTCGGATAATGTTTTGTCATTCAACTTTATTTCCTCATTAGTCAAGCTTCTGTCATCTGTGAAACTGTGAGCCTCGTGTGGACAAGATTCAGAGCTTCTCCAGGTCCCTAACACAGTAGAGAGTACGGGTCTCAGTGAATGTTGAGTATCGCAGAAAATATCGTGAGCAAGAAGACAATACTAACAAATAACCAGCATGCATAAAAGCAATGTCCCTTCTAATTTTTTCAAGTGGTGAGTGGCCATGCATCCTTCAAGAGCAGAACGCTCAGAGGATTGGGCAGAGATAAGCAGTTTAGAGTAGTAATCCATCTGCCACACTTACATATATGCATAGGCATGACTGTGCTGCCTGGTCATGGAGTGTACGTGTGAACAGTTCATGTGACACACGCATTACATCCAGCAGAGGGAGGGGACATGAAGCAGGAAAGAGCTCTGAGACTCCCACAGGCCAATAAACGCAGATCCCAGATCCTGGTGGGGGGTGGGGGAGGGGCCTCCTTTCCGTGAGGAGGGACTGCCTGATCCCTTCGTGTTACTAGTGGGGACAGGGCAGAGCCGACGTGTTCAGACAATGCTGCTTTAAAGTAGAGCTGCTCCCCCTCCTCTCCTGTGAGGTGTCTTTCCTCATGGAAAAAAACAAAACAAACAAAAAACAGAACCCTAGAGTCAGGTAACACGGACTTCAGAGCCACACACAGGGCATGCAGGGATGGGGGAAGGAGGGACCAGAGAAGCACCACTGAGCCACTTCTATCGGGGGACTCGGACTCTGCAGTATACCTTTCCCTCCTCCACTCTTCCCCCCACCCCTCCCATCTTCCCTTCAAAGCTCTTCACCTTGGTCTCAAAGTTACTTTCTACTCTAGCAAAATTAACTAATTTCTACACTCTCTCATTTTTTTCTCCTCTTCTCTTTACTTTCCTTCCCCAAGGAAGTGAAAGGTGAAGCAGAAAGGAGCAGGAGCAGAAACTGTGGTGGAAGTCTTGTGGCCCAACCCTCTCTTACAGATGGCTGGGGCGGGAGCAGCAGGAAGAACCAAACCAAGTTCACGCTAAAAGCCACTCTTGCCTTGTTCTTGGTAGGGTTCCCACTCATCTGAACTGGATTGTGGTGGGGTCAGACTCCCTGGTCACTAGAGGAAGCTCTAGAGGGCCATTCAGGGGAGCCAATAGGAGACCCCAGAATTGAAGGGGTGAGTTAAGCCAGTATTGATAGAGGATCATAGAGAGGCTGGAGGAGGAAGGATGAGCATGGGTGTCATGGGACTGAGATTTTAGAGCCAGTGAATATAGGATTGAGGTTCTAGCAAGAGGCCAACAGCATTGGGGCAGAGGGTCTGGGTTTTGGAATCTGACTGCTTTGTGATTTTCCTTTATAGGCCAGGAGGATAGCTCGGCTGGTTTTTAGGCCAAGGTTGCGTTAGTGAAGTAAGAAGCATAATTTAGAAGTAAGTGATGTTCTTTCTTGAAGCCCTCACTTCCACATATGGAGATCCCTTTATGATGTTTCCAGGTATTCATTACCGTAGGCATCCTGGCTGCCAAGAATGCTTTGGAGTCCTAGCTAGGCCTGCCCTTCTAGGAGGGGTCTTGCTTAAAGCTCATCTCTCAGGTTCTGTCTCTCATCCTCCCATTTCTTCAGTCAGTGTCATCTGCTGGGTGGTAAAAGTGTAACCAGGTCAATCGATTTACTGTTCAGTGTTTTTAACTTATTGACTTGTAGCTCTCAGGAAGATATTACCTGAAACATAAAGACACTTGGTACTGAAAAATAATGTGAATATTAGAGTTCAGCTGGCCTGGATTCAAATCCTTATACTGGCTGTAGGGCCCTGAGCACATTGTCTAACTTCTCAGATTCTGCACCTATGCAACTGGGAAATTAATGTCTATTCACTGGGGATTGTATAGAAATTGCTTAACCTTGTGCCTGGTGCTGAGTAGATGCTAATTATCTGCTCCTTGGCTCCTTTCAAATTCCTCAAAATCATAGATTAGTATTTCCCATTTAATGATTAGTAAACACAGTAGATGTTTTCAGTTGGCTAGGATCCACTTAAAGGAATAAGGTCAAGTAATCTAAAACATCAGATTAATTTTTAAAATTAGTTTATTGGCAATTCTGCTTCAAATTACATTATTTTGATTATTTGGAGTAAAGCAATAGTTAACATTCAGGGTTTCACTTATAGAATAAAAGTAGATGATTTTATCTGTTTCTAATAAATTGTAATAGTCAAAAACATCAATTAACTATGTCCTGTCATTAACAGAAGGTCCGTCTGGCTGCTCTGTAGCAAAAGTAACCAAAGAAAAACAAGGACAGCGAAGGTTTTCTAACACATGGAAAGTTAGTAGAGATCATGAATAGCTGTGGTTCACAGTTTATGAGTGTTAGAAAGGTAAAGGAGTGAACACAAAGAGAATAAGACGAAGGTGGTCAAAAGATACAAATTTCTGCTTATAAGTCATGGGGATGTAATGTACAACACGATGGCTATATTTAACACTGCTGTGTGACATATTTGAAAGCTGTTAAGAGTAAATCTAAGAGTACTCATTACAACGAGGAAAACAAATTCTTTTTCTTTTTCTTTTCTTTGTATCTATAGGACGTGATAAATGTTAACTAAATTTATTTTGGTAATCATTTCACAGTATATGTAAGTCAAATTATTATGCCTTACACCTTAAACTTACACAGTGTTATATGTCCATTATAGCTTAAGAAACCCAGAAAAAAAAAAGAGATTTTCAGGTATTTATTCATAAATGGAAAATCAAAACTCTTCAGGCACATGGTAACAAACAGGCCTCTGAGATCTGACTCTACAAGCCAAGGGCATCTTTCTTGTAGGGTTTGGCTGGACTTGACTTTGTTTGTATTTTTTTCTATTAAGACTCCACATCAGTAGGTGTATACAGTATTATCTTCTTAGCGCAGGGTTAAGTGATCACTCCCCTGGAGAATTATTCAGTTACTTTTCCCGGGTCATATCTGAGAGTTGAGGGAATACAAGGAAAGAAAAGATGTAGAGATGGTTCTCGAAGGGTTGTGAGGGCGAAGCCTTTCCTCCTGTCTTTCTGCAGCAGTCCGTCCCAGATGGGGAGCAGAGAAAAGCCAATTCAGTGCTGAGGAAATGAGTGAACTTCTCAGAATCCCCCTCCACTGCCCGCATTAACCAAATGTGCACCAACCTGATAATAGAGAAACTACTGGATATGTCTTCGAGAGGCCTTGATTCTCATGTCCCCCCACCCCTCGTTGCCCCCACATGTAAAAATTTCTTTTTCCCTTTAACACAGTTTCTTTTCCGAGAATGTTTTCAGTGAGAGATAATTCGCAGAAGGTGCACAATACCACTGGTTGTCAAAGAAAAGAAGCTGGGGTCCCTTCTAGTGGGTGGTAGGTAAGAATTACTAATCCAATCTTCTTGAATTAACTCAAAACAAGGATTAGTGTAAAGTTCCAGAATATGTTAATCTTCCTTTATAGAAGCAAACTTCAGCACTGCCACCAACCATGGTTTCTAGTTCCTGGGAACAATGAGCCAATTAAACTTGAGAGGGAAAAAGGACCTTGCCCAAGTTTACTGATTGTTACCTAATACTTTGAGTTGCTTTGATTCTTGATTATTTGGCTTTGTGTCTCAGACACAGGAAATAAAACATCATTTATTATTCATTAGAATGTGCCTAAGTACAGTATACCTCCTAATTAAACACACACACTTGTGTACTAGTATTTTTCATCTCGTACCTTATTAAGGAGGCTGTTTAAAATGGCTTTTGCATATAGCTGATAGTGCTTCGCCAAATAGGTCAATATTAATAGACTTTAAAAAAAACATATCTAAAACTTACATGATTGATGAAGGGAAAAAACTGTAAAGTATTTGGATGGTGACCCATTTGGTAGAGATTTTCAAATGGAAAAATAGATTATTTTCAGAGTTAAAAACATCGTAAGACAGACTGCAAAAATATCTCATCTTCTCTCTGCCAATTTGGTACTGTTATTTTGGGGAAACTTTAGGACTTAGACTTGTTGACATTAACTTAATTTTAGGAAGATTTTGATAGCTAAAAACATTTTGAAATTATTTGCTTTTATTTGTTTGTTTTCCATAAATAACAATTGGCTTTATTTTATTGACGTATAGGACCAGGAATAGAAGTTATAGAATATCAATTACTTTGGTCTTGAGTAGTCAGATACTTACCTGGAAATTACTCTAAAAATAACAACAATCTAAAATTTGCTTAACATGAAGTACAAAGCCCTTTGCATATATACTTCCTTAAGCAATTTACTAGTAAATTCACTTTAAGGTTTAAAATTACTTTGGCGTTCACTTATAATAGGGACATACTCCTGTAACATCTCAAAAGATCCTGAGGTAGAGTAGGTGTTAACCTATTTCTTATGGAAAAATTTTTTAAAAGCTTAATGGCAAACTCTAATTTTTTTACTTAGTGAAATTTGCAAGTAGATAAATATACTTTTTATATATTTTAAAATACTTTTCAAAGACATTTCCATTATTAATCTCTTTTAGACTACTTTTATTTAAATTTATTTTACATTTTTAGGTTAAATAATGACTTGATTTATCATTACCTGAATTTTATTTTTCTATACCAGTTTTCTTGTTTTGTTTTGCTTTGATTTTCAGCATCAGAAAGTTAGAGAAATTTAAAAAGTTACTAATTTAAATTTAAAAAAAAAATTTTGATTCCGTTTTCTCATTACTGCTCACGTGTAAACTCCCCACATATCAACGAGAGCAAAGTCTCCCACAAGTAGGCTGACACGAGTGTGTTTTAAGAATGTGGGCTTTGTGGTACAGAAAACCTAGCAATATTCTCGAAGCCCTGGAAGTTGTCTACATTCCAAGAATGTAAAAACTTGCCTGTCTTTTTCTTTTTAACTTTTGGATTTTATTTGCAGTAGCCATATGCAAATTTATTTATCCTAAATTGAGTCTCCTTAAAATGAAAATGAAAAAGCAGTATCATTTCTTTAATATGGTTCATTAACCCTGTTCACACTGAGTTACTGATGCTCAGTAGGAGTTTGCCAACACCACTTCTACCCAACCTTTGAAGATTTTGGAGGATTTAATTACAATTAAAATTGTTTAAAAAAAAAAAAAGACAAAATCCAATTCAAAAATCGATTTTGCATTGAATTTAATAACAGATAAAAACACAAAATTCTATAACTAACAACTGAAAAGTGTCAGCCCTGAGAAATAAGGTTTCGCAACGTCTGTGTAGGTGCTTCCTGACCTGGCTTCTTTCATCACTTTCATGGCAAGGAAACTGGGTCTCACACTGAGGCAGGTCGACGCATTATGAAATAAAGGCAGGCATTATAAACAATACAAAGCAGGCGGAGTCTTCCTCTCTTGTATTGAAACAGAGGTTTCTCCACATCCAAAGTCTCTAGGTTTTAGATTCCTCCTCTGGGGCCTGCTGTGAAATGTAAGAGGAACAGCCTTCAGTGGTCACCCATGAAGTTGGAACAGCTCAACAACGGGCTACCTCTCAGATGGGCCTCCTGTATTTGCCAGGTACAGCGACAGGAAAACCACAAGGAAGAGTAAGCCACGTTTCCCAGATGTCCTTGTTTGGCTCGACTGTTGCAGTAGGGCATGGTGAGTGGGAGCCTGCTCTCTGTTTAATAAAAACAGGAACCTCAAGACCCATTAGAGTAAAAAATTAACAAGTATTATTGAAGGTGTGGCGTGCATTTCTATTATATTGTCTTGATGCAATAATCCGTGCTTTGAGAAATTTGATTTTTGGGGGTTGTTTTTAAAAAATGAACTGTGATACGGAGTTCTAGGAAGTGGTGTCCACTTAACTCAAAGAAAAAAGCCACTGCTAAAATTTTAATGGAAGAATGTCCAAATTGCAGGTGTGTCTTACTACATATCAAACCCAATTTTCCCATTGAGAGCCACTAAGATTTTACTTTTAAAGGACAACTCTAATGTTCCCTAGCCAGCCCCCTCACTAGGTTCTACTACAAATAAACAGTCCCCTCCCTCCCTAATGTCCTGGCTACCCCCAGGGGAGGGGCCCCTGCCGGGGCCTGGGAAGCTGACTCCCCACTTGGGGTAACACTAGTAATAATGTAACTGTATTACGGTGCTGGAGTGAGGGAAGCAGCAGATCGTTTGCTTGAAAACATGACCTTTTAATTTAAACAAAAGGCTTGAAAAAATAAAAGCGGGTCTTAACTGCAGTTTAATCAGTCGGGCAAGAGATGTCTAATGAAGCTGCCAGACGGATTTGCAGCCCGGCTGTCACTTCGGCCATCATGTTTGCAGCCCCGGGAGTGAGATTAGCACCGTGTGGAGGCACAAACTCGGGCAAAACCTCCCGTGTCTGGGACGGCTGTAAAGTTGGACAATTTGATAAATTATTTTGTTGCAGGCATGACGGTTTGGAAAACCTGACATGTAAGAATTCAGTTCCTTGAGACCTCCCTTCTTTCCCCTGGACCTAGAGAGCATTACATCAATGCAACCGAGGAAGCAACCTTTGAAAAAATATATACAATATATACTGTGCATTTTCATAGACCAAGCATTCGTAAATGAATTTTTACATTTTCCTTCATATGTTATTTCATCCAAAATTTTCAAAGAAAATGTCTTTTGACCTGAACTTCAGCTAAAAGTTCTTTCCAAAGATTTTTTTTAATTGAGGAAAGGTCTCTCATGTGTCAGTGTGATAATATCATGTCAGTGATTAAATAGTCCTTCTACAGTTTGCATGTCCATTGCATTGTGCCTTTTGCCACCAGAGAAGATCTGAGTAAGTTTTGCAAAGTCAGGCCTCTGTTGGAGATTGACAAAATCCTGCGGAATTTCAGGACGTCAGTATTCTACTGTGCTGGTGTCCTTTTGGAGAGCTAGAAGACATGCCTAATAGCAATTTTCTCTTGAAACAAATATTCACCGAGTGTTTAGTTCAAGACATGCCATTAAAAGGGGGTATCGAGATTCTTAAAGAGAATATAAGCTTTTTGTTATTGTTTTTCAGAAATAATCTTTTAATGGGAAAAAATGAAAGGAAAGGGAATTATTTCCCCTGGAAAAAATGTTTGCATTTCTTTTTTTAATTTGCCGTATTTATTTGCTGCAAATGGCATGCAGTTGTGCATCAACACTAATATGATCCACTTTGTTTCCTCTTAATAATCTGGGGAGGCCTTAGCTTAATCTCTCACTCATTTCATGCCAAAAGCACAAATGTGTAGCTTTTGTTCAACTACAGGTTTCATTCCATCTGTTGGAAGCCTCGTATGTCAATATCACATTTATAAATTCTGAATCACTAGGGGGAAAAGTCACATGGGGGGGGAGAAACATACTCATCATTCTTTTTTTACTGTTTTAAAGTTTCAAAGTATTGTCTCTGGGATGTTGATTTAGCTCTTTGGAGCTAAAATCATGCAGCTTGCATGACTTTTTTAATTACAAAAAAATATCTTTTTAAACTGTGTGCTAGCAAAATTTTTCATTTCCCCCAAACCTCTCTATAATTGCCATGTCATGATTATCATTTTCTTTCACTGTTGCTTTCTATGGAAGCCCCAGGAAAGAGTTCCTAAAAATTAAATTTCATGCTTGCATGTGTTTCTGTGATCTGCAGCGTGTATGATCTCTGAGTGGAAAACTTCTCTAAAAATAAATGGATTACCCTTTTCACTGCACTGTCTGATGTCTCCTCCACAGATAGCACTGCTTCCCTGTGATCTCCACCCCACCACAATCGACATGACAAGCGTTGAAATGGGAGCCTCATGGTGGCGCCCTCTACCTTTGCCGGCCCCTTCTGCAGCGAGGAGCAGGTCACTCTGCAGAGCACCGGTTCTCAAACTTGAATAGTGGCTGGACCCCTTCTTAAAAGGTAGAATTATTGTCACATACCCCACAATACATCAGGGGTGTCCACTTTGGGAAATATTGACTGAAAAGTTAAGATCTTACTCTATAACAGTCTTTAGTGGAGAATTATGACTGCAGAGAAAAGTCCTGTCTTGATAACTGCTCATCTCCCTTCTGTTATCGAAATAAAACCTAAAAGTCTTGGAATCCTGAGAACATGTCCCGGACCCGTGGGAAATGCTGTTTTCCCTTTTGCAAGGAGATGCGTCACTCCTTGGCAGAAGCCCTGCCTCTGACCTTTTATAAACTGCTCTGTAAATATCACCGTTGCTTAGTTTGTGAAAGACTAATGTGTTTCCCCTAACAAAACTGTCTTTCCAGGGTTGCTGCTTTCTAGAATTATGCTTATTTTCCTACTGGGCTTTCTATTGCTGGCATGTTTTTTTTTTAAAGGCAACTAAATTTGTCTAAGAGATTGCACTTTGAGGCAATCCAAGGAATTTTAATCAAGAACCAGTGAGAAACCAAAGTCTCTAATGAAAAAAAAAAAAAGTGACAAAGTAGCAGACCTCAAAAATACTAACCAAGTTGATTTTCTATTCTCTGATGCTTTGACCAGAGGCTGTTTTCTAAAATGTATTTTTAAGCAAATGTTTAAAACGAGGTATTTTTTTATGGGATCACTGCCCTTGTATTAAATACTATCAATGAACAATGGAATTGGCTTTTCTCTCCTCTTAGCAATCAACAAGTTGGACTTTCCTACACCAGAATTAATGATGTCTCTAAAGGGTGAATTACAAGGAAGTGATGAAGAGACGAGGTTTAAAACATTAGCATTCCCACAAGATAATGCATCTGTTCTTATTTGTACCAGCGGGTGGAGATAAATGAATTAATAGTTCTATTAATAAGTGAGCTTTGAATTAAAGTGTTTGTCTAGGAAAATCAGTCTATTTTGTTCAAAGGACCTCCTTCGGTCCTTTACGGTTCTTAGAATTCTAATAAGCTTACAGCCCAGGTGAGGCCAACACTGTTGTCTATCTCTGAGCCAACTCACACACCTCAAAAACAAATATATATAGTTACTCATGTGCCACAGTGGGAACTCACCATAAAACCAACAGAAAGAAAAATAATAAACATGTCATATAATAAGTACATGCTATGATGCGTAGCTTCAGGTTTTCAATAGCTGAGCTTTATTACAATAACCACAACATGAACAGCTTTGGGAAACGGAACAATAGGTCAACATGTAGGCCAAAAGAATTCATCACTCAAACGGTCTTCTTTTCAAAACACAGCTATCTGTGTTGAGCTAGAGTTAAGACTTGGCACGAGAAGACTTGGTTCATTCTAGTAGCTTCATAGAGAAAAATAAAACTAGTAACTCTTGAATGGGTTGAAACTCATTTTTGATAAGTCAAAGAAGTTTTGTAAGTAAATCCTTTGTTATTAATCCTAGAAAAGATTCTATGTTAATTAACCTGGTATGTGATCAGGCTGTTTGTTATAGATGACCCCAAGCAATCCATCATAAAAGCCTAAAAATTAGGAAAATGTGCAATTCCTAAGAGGCTCAATATGCCCCTTGTGTAAGAATAGGAAGGAGTTCTTTGATGTGATTATTATTTGGTGGGCTTAAAATATTACATTAAGAAAATACTTTAAATGTTTATGTGAATTACATTTATGGCCTCCATTTACAATTATGTTATTCTTCATTTTAAATATTCAGCAGTAATCCAGAAAAAAAAAATGAACACTTTAGCAATTTCTTTTAGTTAAAAATAGAATGCCGTGAGCTAGTGTTATTTTATTAAGTCAAAATGTCGTCGTTGGGAACGAGAATTTTGTTTTCTCTTCTCATGTATCCTCAGCACCTAGGCCAGTGTCTGACATATTATAGTAAGTGCTCACTAAATATTTGTTGAATGAATGGGTGAATGTTATGCTAAGCCAATGAAAAGCACATATTTTAGTTATGTAATTACACGAAGATTGTATTTATGGTTGTCACAATAAAAGCAGAGATCGCTTCTTGATGTCTGTATTTTCCTACGAAAGAACAGGGAGCACCTAGCCCTTTTTAATATTGTTCCTTCAAACAGAACCGATTCTTCTCTGACCTGGAAAACGTTCTACTTCCCAAAAGGATCTTATCAAAATGAATGCTCATCAGGAACTGTCTGCTTTGAAGAAAATCATAAGGAATCCATTTAGTTTGCATGATTGGAACTCTGGGTCTTTTCCAAAATTTGTGTGTTTGCAAGTGAAATGGGGAGCCTGGTTTGCCCATGTTCTGCAGAATTAAAGTGCAGTATGTGTCTTCTATGCAAGAAATCCAGCTCGGATGTGATAGATTATCTACCTTTTATTAGTCTTTAGGTGTCTGTGCCAGTTTGCTGGCAAACAATAAAGGCTTTCTCTACTAGACCTCCAGAAAAGAGTTAATTCTATTAGAAATGTATTCTACTATGAAATCCTAGCACTCAGATATTTATAATTTTTCATTTTTCTGTGACGTAGAAAAGTATGCATACTCGAATCATTGGCAGCAATTAAAATATCGGACAGTGCAGTCCAGGCAGAGGAGAGAGACTTCATCAACAAGTGTTTTTACACAGCCGCTGTTCCGGGACCTGTAGCAGGCACTTTGGAGGAAAATAAAGGATCTGACTTCAGGGACCTACTGTCAATTGAGGAAATGAGGCACACGTGCACCCGCCTGCACACATGCACACACATTAATAAGAGAATAATTAAAAACAACACATGAATAATAATAATTGCAAGATGGCAAGATTAAAAGCTTATTTAGAAATCCATGAGTACAAAGTGCTTTCTGAGAGTGGGATTCCTCAGGAAAAGCCCTCTGAAGTAGTGGGATTTGAGCAGAGCTTGTTAAATGCAATATTTTATGTTGCCTTTCATTCAACAAACATTTGTGAGGGGCCTCTGTGGGCTGGGTCCTGGGTGAGCTAAAGCCTGGGAGGTCAGGATGAATGAGGCAAAGTCATATTGTCGAGTCTTAGTGTTCATTTTGACCTTAGCACAAACTGTGTTCTGTGTCATCTGAGATTTTTACTTGACCATTTCTAGATCTAGGGACTAACATTGACTTTCTGGTCACTGCAAAAGCAGGGAAAATTAAAGGAATAACAGAGAAAAATAATAATAAAGGAGTAACAGAGGCTATTATCTAAAAGTGTATCATCAGAGCTAATGTGCAAAGGACACCCCAATATTCTGTACCAAAAAGAGCATAACTAAGGTCTCAGGCACACATTGACTTCTTTTTTTCTTAATATATTTTTATTGATTTCAGAGAGGAAGGAAGAGGGAGAGAGAGATAGAAATATCAATGATGAGAGATAATCATTGATCAGTTGCCTCCTGTATGCCCCCTACTGGGGATCGAGCCTGCAACCTGGGCATGTGCCCTTGACTGGAATCGAACCCAGGACCCTTCAGTCTGCAGGCCGACACTCTATCCACTGAGCCAAACTGGCTAGGACCACACGTGGACTTCTTAAAAGCATCTAGCAGTTTGGCCCAAAAGCATTCAGATCAGTTATTTGCCATTTTGCTTACAAAAGGAGTTGCTTTATTGAACTTTTCAATTCGTGGGGTTGTTGATGTAGAGATGCAGATTTAAATGGTCCCTCCAAACTGATTTTTTCCATCTCTAATACGGATGATATTATGTTAAAAGATTTTTACATATTTTCATGAAGGAAGTTCTGAGGTTTTTGTTGTTGTTGTTGTTGTTTTGCCTTTCTTATTGCCACATTTTAAAAATAAAAACTGACTATGAAATTGACCTCCCTTGGCCTTTGTGAACCCCATGTTCTGGCTGCCACACCTTCTGTGTAGGTTTCCTGGCTCCTCTTCCCCCAGGCACCTCCTAATCACTGCCACACACCCTCCTGGTCTTTTTGGTTGCATCTAAATGCTGCTGTCTCTCCAAGGTCTTTGCCTAGTTCTGCTGGTGCATCTATCTACCTTGTATTCCCAAACCCAAATTTCATTGTTCCACATCCCAAATCAGTGTAAGCGATATGGAATTTACTATTTTTTCTCCCAAACATGCTCCCTTTCCTACTCACCCAATCTTTGCCAGTGTAAACATTCCTAACCTCCTAGCAGAGGGTACCACACTTGCCTGGCCTTCTCCCCACTTCTTCCTCAGTCTCTCTCATAGATTCTTTTCTGCCACTCATTCCCTGCACATGAGTGTTTGCCACGGTTCTGGCCTGGCTTCTCCTCTCTCGTCACCCCACGTGGTCGCCCACGGTGAGCTTTCTCAAACCTCTATCTCCAGCCCGGATCCCCAGCTCAATGTGTCCCAAATCATATTCATCATTTCTCCCCGGTGCCCTCTTCTCACTAACCATGTTCTCCTTCTGCATTCAGTGAATGCAGGCATGTTCACCTAGCTATTCACTACCAAAATCTGGCGATTACCCTTGACCCTTGACCCTTTTTCTACATCACTTTCCACATTCAGTCAATCCTGTTGCTGCCACACCTATCACCAATGTCTTCTCTCAAGCCTTCATCATTTTCATCTAGATTTCCAAGAAACCAAAACACTCATAACAGCCCATTTTGCAAAAGAAAAAACTGAAGTTTAGTTTGATTAAGTAACTGTTGCTTGTGATGACACTTGTTGCTACCAGGATTTCAAATTATACCGCTTCTTTGCAACTGAGTGGTCCAGAAACCCACAGCATTGCATCACCTGGGACCTTGCTAGAAATGCTGAACCTCAAGGGCCCCCAGGCCCAGTGAATCAGAATCTGCTGGGCCTGTGAAGCCCTGCTCGCGGCCAGCTGCTGAAAGACATGCGTAAGTGCAGATAATTAAATCCAATGCTTGCCTCGTGTCCCTACTCTTTAATTCCCTCTCAAATGGCCTTATTTGTGGTTTGAGGTGAGATTTTTCTCTTTTAAGACATAAGCACGTCTAACCAACGGCAATGCATCTCTCAAACACAGAGATGTGGGGAACTAGGGTCACAGCTGTGTGACCTGGAGGATAGCTACTCTCTCTGGGGTGCCAACTCCATGCCTGGCGTGCCCTCAGCTGATTACTACCTGTGCTAAGAGGAAAAGGTATAAATAAAGGTATTTCAGGGAGGCTCACTGAGGTGGAGGGGAAACAGAGCCCTGTCATAGGTTTATCGCACTGCCTGGTGGCCAACTCATGCTCACGTACAGTCGTGAAAACAGAAGTGGAGAATAACTAAGGCTCAAGTGCACAGGGAGTTGGCAATAGATGTAATCACAAGACCCAGGAATTCCCAGCTCTGACTCCCTGGCTCTAGCAACGGGACCACACACGTGAAATCATCTTTTGTACTGATTATTGAGTCTTCCTTTACACAAATCTTGCCCTGGGAACATTCGTCTCCATTTCTGAGGCCACGCACGTAGAGGAAATCATGAATGCCACCTGGCCCACTTGCGTAGGGGAGATTTACTGTCTGTGTTTGCCCTGACATCTGTAGCCTGTGTTACCCTTCTTTGATGCCTCAGAACTATATCCAAAGGCTTCTATTGTCTTACTGCTCATATAAGAAAATCCTTATCTTGGCTTTATAATGAACACAGAAGTGGGTAAATGGCCATACGGATGAGTCTGGGGAGAGAACCAGGAGGCTGGGGGAAATGTGAATGGATTTTCTTTTTTTTTTTTTTTTTAAAGGCAGACTTAGTGAAATGTATAGCGCTGAATCCAATCCCATTAAAAGGGGTTGTAAAAAAATTAAGTTTCCATGCTGTTAAGCTGCTTTCATGTGGCAGTGGCATCTCCGCGTGTAGCGTCTATGTGTGTGATGCTTCGGTTCCACATCAGGCTGGTGCGGAGCAGACCTCAGATCCGCTGTCTCCACTCAGGGGTCTTCTGAGAGAAACACCCGCCAACTCAATCTCTCTCTGACTAAGAGACACTGGAGCCTTCAGATGGGGGAAAAGGAAAAGTTGAGCCAAGCACAGTTTCCTAAGTACCCGGGACTCCTTGTGAAGCCCTGGCCGCAGAAACCCGGCAGCGGGAACAGATGATGCTGACCTAGTTATTGCCAGAACAAAGGTAGGATTTACTTTTCTGGTGGTTGTGAATTTTCTTCTTTATTAAGGAGAGGAATTTAATACAATTAGTTCTTAAGGAAGCCAGAGGCAGATAGCAGAGGGTGGAGCCCTGTCTTCTTTAGCCTCTATCTTCCCAGCCTGGCCCAGCCACCAGGCCCCAGCCACAACCTTCAAAACCCTTATCTGTCCACTGAAGTGGCAGACTTCTTTAACCTTTGACCTAAATTGTGTTTGAACCTTCATCTTGAGGAAGCAAAGTTTTGAACATTAAGCCACTAAAGACTTCAAAAGCCCCTGGATTTGGGTCCCGTTCTTTACCAAGCATCCCAATAGCCTTGTCTTTGACCAGCAAACACAGTGGACCCCGCTCGACCCAATTCTAGGAGTGACATGCTGGGTGAGGAATTCTCACCAGGAGGAGGGCATTTATTTTGCATGTTTGCTTTTTTGTTTCTTATTTCTAGTCACAAAATAAATGTAAACAGAGTTTAGGAAAGAGTTCCATTTCTGCCTCCCTGAAAATGCCTACAGGCATCTTAAAAGTAAGTCATGTCAATGTTTTAGGATCCAAATTTAGAAAGTCCAAAGTTAGAATATCTTGAAATCTTTTTTTAAAAGGTTGCATTTGAAGCAACAATGGCCATGTTAATGGACTGCCCCCTACATTCCCAATCAAATTCATGGGGGATTTGCACTTAACCATAAGCACACCCCGATGAGGATATGCCTCAAAGCGAATATGGGAAGGGCAAAGTAGATCTGAGAGGATTAACAGTAGAATAAACCCCCGATGAAATCAAATAACCAAGGAAAAATTAGTAGAAGAATAAGAAAGGTTTTAATGTTTGTAACGGGGAAATGCCGACCTCAGTGCACTGAAAAAGGAGGGCCACCCAGCTGACTTAAATCAAAGTCTAAAACTAACTTTGACTTATATTTGTATCTCTTGTAACTTGCTCTTTAAAAAAATAATTTACATTAGTTTTATTTGTCCTGTCAGTTAAAGTAACCGAGGCTGCCAAAACACTGTCATTTCTTAGAACTGATTACTCCCCCGCTCCCCATGGCTGTCATCTGGGTCTCAAGTGCATTTGTCTTAGGAATGTTGTGCCTTTATTGCCTTTTGTGGGACCTGTCTTCCTCTGGCATTTTTACTGTGCTAGACACATTGCTATATTACAGTAGGCCAAAGGTCATCTACACAGCCATCAATTCTAAGAATGATTTTTTGGTTAATAAAACTAATTTTCTTAGCTGAGGGCTGCTTGCTGTGAGAAAGATTTATATTTACCAGCTCATATTTTCTAGAAAGTGACAGAATGCCAACCACTAAACTATCCTTTATGATGCTATAGTTGTTTGTCAAAATGTTTCTTTTTTAGCATATGGGTTTTAAGTACAATAGGAAATTTGAGATTATATGTGAAGTGACATGATGAAGCAAATATGTGTTTTGGGAGAATGTGTAACAGTGTTATTTTTCCCTTGGGCTCAGAAAGCACCTAGGCAGAGAGAAGAGAGGTGGAGCGCTGATTAAGTCCACATCTCTGGAGCCACAGAAATGTGGAATAGAAAACTGCCTTAGCCATCTGCAGTGATCTTGGACAACTTAATTAACTTATCTCAGTCTAGCTTTTTCACTCATTAAATTGGCATGGCAATAGTACCTGCCTCCTAGATTTATTTGCAAGATGAAATAGTATATGCAATAAAAGGTCTTAACTCTATAAAGTGTATCAGTCAGGCTAGGTTGCTTATACTGCATAACAAATAGCCCCGTATTCTCGTGGGCTTAAAACAAATATTTCTTGTTTATGCTACATGTCCAATATAGGTTATTCGGGAGGAGGAGTGGTACTCACACTAGTCATTCAGGTATTCAGGTGATAGAACAACCATCATCTCAGACCTTGCTGGTCACATGCAGAGAGAAAAAGAGCTCTCAAGGTTTTATGCCAGCAATGAAAGCCTTAACCTAGAAAAAACACACATCTCTTGTCTTCAAATTCATTGGCCAGACCAGTCATATGACCCTACCTACTCACAAAGGAGCCAGGAAGTATAAAGCTGGAAATATTTGGTAAATAGCACTAATGATTACCACAGACTGTTTTATATACATACATATGTATGTATACATGCATATTTATGTATGTATGTAGTGTGTGTGTGTGTGTGTGTGTGTGTGTGTGTGCAGAGAGGGCATTCAATTCACTCTCTTTCTAAAGGTGAAGCAAGGAGAGTTACTCAAGGAGATCAGTATCCAGGTAAGGACACCCAGACAAGCCACATGTGGCAGGGGCCACCCTACTGAATGCCCCAGGCAATTTAAGGAAAGAGGTGAGATCAAAAGGCCACTTAATGCATCTGAGCCCTTTTTCTAGAAAAGGGTTTCCCTAACTCTACAAGGAAGAAGCCCTTCCACCTTTCCTACTAGATATTCAAAAGAACAGTATTATTTGAAACAATGTTTTCTTTCAGGAAGTCTATGTGGCACACATAAAATAATTGGCAAAAAAACGAGAGTGCATGGGTAACCATCAGCCAAAATGTCACACCGGGTTGGGTAAGAGGGCACTCAGCTGCAGTCAGTGGGTTGGGGCTAAGTCCAAGTCCGGTGTGAAACTTTGCCGGTCACTTCAACTCCTGGGTCCCTAGTGTCCTCACATGTGTAGTAGGGATAAGACCCGCCTCTGCAGGAAGTTTGGGTCACAGAGGAGATTACACAAGAACTCAGAAAGCACATTGCAGAGCCACTGGCACACAATAGTCACTCAATAGTGTCCACCTGTTCATTCATTCATTCATCAATCCACCGCTTAGACATCACAGATTCTCTCTCTCTCTCTCTCAGTTCATAAAATCATTTTTAGAAGTAGAGTTTCCAGACATGCACAGAATGGTGAAATGCCAAGGGCCTCACTAGGTCTGAGCCATTCAGGCATCCCTGGGCTCCGGGCCACAGGTCAAATTTGCATTTCCCACCCAGCCTGTGGGCCAGAACCAGTCAGGGGAGACCCAAGGACATCCTGGAATCAAGAGTCTTGAGCTGGAAGTTGGCAAGATCTTGCTTCTACTCCTGACTTGGCTGCTGAACGACCTTGTTCAACCTACTTAGCCTCTCTGGTCCTCCGTTTCCTTTTGTGTAAAGTGTGGAATCTGAGTTAGGTTGGTGGCTTTTCAATCTTTTTTTTTCTGAACCAAGGGAAATATCATAGTCCCCAAGGTAAATAATAAAATAATAACAACAACAGCAGCAGCAGCAGAATTGCTCTGAATTCCAAGAGGGACGAAATCCAAGGTCCCTTATGACCTTACACATGTTCTCACTCTGAAAAGTTCCTTCAGCTCCTTAGATGTTTCCGGTGCTTTATGTAGAGACTTATGAGCCTACATCAGGATGTGAGGGGGCTCACACATAATCATGCCCCTTTTGTTGGGACTTAATTGCTCAGCTTGCTTTCAGTCACCTTTGTAGAAGTTGAGGGAAAGAATATGAACCTGAAAAATAAGACGAGGGAACAGTTACCCTGAGCTTCTCTGAGGACACCTGGGCAGGGGCAGGATGGGGACAGATTTCCCTCACCAGAGGCCTCAAAGACCAGAGAGTCCCGAATGAGAGGGTTGGCCCCTGGTGATGTCCTCACATCCCAATTTTGCCCTAAGTCAACCATGTCCTCGCCAGTAGCCCTGTGGCTGTTGGGAGCCAGTTTGAGGCAGGAGTTTCTCTTCTGAGCACGAAGTTGTCTCCATTTCCTACTGTGACTTCCCCTCTTCTTTGCTTTCCTCAGGAGGAGGCAAGCAGATGGGAGCCACATAAAACGGCTAAGGTTTTCTGAACACTTAATTTGGACAAGCCCTGTCTGTACTTGGCAGTCCGCAGGCATTATTTAGTTAATCATTAGCCACCCTCTGAGGAGGGTAGGGGCTGTATTCTTCCCTCATCCTAACATCTCTAGATGAGGAAACAGTTTTAGAAATTGGGAATTAAGCAAATTTACACCGAGCCAAAATGTAAACCTCACATTTATATCTATATATAGCCCCTTTATTATTTTTAAAAATAACTATATTCTCTTCTTTCCCATTTGCCATTTCTCCATCTTCCGAAATTAACTTAGCAAAAGAACACACACAAAAATGTAAAATTCGTTTTATCATTGATTTTCCATATATATCTGCTCATGTGTTCTCCCTACTTAAGCCCATCTTTGGCTTTCTAACGCCTATAGAGAGAAGTCCAGTCTCCTTAGTCTTGTTTCCCGAGATCTTTATGCTCTGATGCCACACCCTGTCCAGACTTGTCTGACCATCACACCACCCAGCGTAGTGCCACCCATCTAACTTCTTGCTATTTCCTAAGCACCACATGTGCCGAATGCTTCTGTGCCTTTGCTAATGCTGTTCCTTCTGTCTGGAATTTCCTTTTCTTGTTTATTTGCTTGATGATTCCACACATATTGAGCTCCTACTATGGCCAGGCCCTGGGGCTATAAGGGTGAATAAATCCAACTCTCTGATTTCAACCAGCTTATAGTCAGGTGAGATTTGATTCACCTATTAAGGCCCTCCTCATATGAGTCCTCTGAAGTTTCCCTTACTTTCTGCATCCCTGAGTATGTGTTTGCTGGTAAGTAACAAAAAAACTGAACCCAAACTGGCTTGAAAAGTAAAATTCAATAGTGGATTTAGGGTATTCAAAAAACCTAGCATAGACTTCAGGTGTAGTTTTATCAGGGCTTTGGGTCCAATCTTCTCAATTCCTTTGTTTGCCATCAGATCAACTTCCCTATTATATTTATTTAATAAATGGGAGGAGGGGTGGGGGACTACTGAATTCCAGGCACTGTTCTAGGCCCTTGGGATATATTGGGAAACAAAACTGATAAAGATCCCTTCCCATGTGGAGCATACATTCAAATGGGAGAAGATACACATGATGAAGTTTATGGGGGAAAAGCATAGTGCAGTATAAGAAGGATTGGGAGTGTGAGAGAGGTGGGTTATAATTTCTCCAAGGTGGTCAGGGAAAGCTTTATCAGGAAAATGGCATTTGAGCAAAGCCATGAGGATATGAGAGAGTGAGCCATGTGGATAGCTCAGGGAAGATGTTACAGGCAGAAGAAACAACCAGCACAAAAGTCTGGAGCAGGGGTATTCCCAGCATGTTGGAACAGTGTCAGGAGGCCAGTGTAACTAGAGAGAAGTGAGTAGAAGGTTAGCAGTTGGAGATTATATCATGGAACCAACAGAGGGCCAAGTCATGTGAGCCTCTTGTGAGGGCTTTAGCTCTTTATCTGCAGGGCTTTGAGTCAAAGAATAAATGATCGAACTCAAGTTCAAGGGGCTGTCTCTGGCTGCTCTGTTGAAAGGAGATTGTAGAGGAGCAAGAGTGGAATCTGGGAAACTAGTTAGGAGGCTCTTTTAATAATCCAGGAAGTGCTAAGAAGAGCTGGATTAGGGGAGGTAGCAGTGAGGTGATGAGACAAGGTGGGTCCTGGAAAGAGTTTGAATGTAGAGCTAATAAGATATTCTGACAGATTGGATGTGGGAAATGATAAAGGACTCCAGAATGACTCCCAAGATTTTTGGCCTAAACCATTATCTGAGATGGTGAAGGCCATGAGTAGAGCAGGTTCGAGGAGGAAGATCCAGGCTTGAGTTTTGGACATGTTGAATGCTAGGTGTCTATCATCAGACATCCAGGTATAGATGTTGAGTAGACAGAGGGATCTGTGAGTCTGCAGTTGGGATAAAAGTCTAGACTAGCATAATATATTTCAGAACTGTCAGCATATAGATAATATTTAAAGCTATAAGACTGGATGAATCACCAAAGAAGCAAGAGTAGGTACAGAAGAGAAGACCAAGTCTGAGCCATGGGGCCCTCAAAACCAAGAGGCCTGGGAGAGGAGGGGAAGCAGAAAAGGAGACCAAGAAGACTCATGATAGAAAGAGAATGGGAGGAAGGGGGCTTTTCAAACTAAGTCCGAGGTTTCCCTCCAACTGGACCAATTTAGGTTTCTTGAACCAGGTCTTAAAGGCAATAAAATTAATAAACAGACTCCATTTTTAAAAATATCTATTTTTAAAATTATTTTTTTAATGATTTCAGAGAGGAAGGGAGAGGGAGAGAGATAGAAACATCAATGATGAAAGAGAGTCATTGATCTGCTGCCTCCCTCCTCCTGCATATCCCCCTCCAGGATCAAGGCTGCAACCCAGTCATGCATCCCAACCAGAATTGAACCTCGACCTTCTGGTTCATAGGTCAATGCTCAACCACTGAGCCACACCAGCTGGGCGACAGAGTCCATCTTCTTTTAGCTATTCACTTGAAAAATGTCTTGGAGTGGCTTACACATATGAAGACTCATTCTTGGAACTGAAGTGGGGGACAATCCTACCCAAAGGAAAAACTGAATATCAGGAAGCAGCCAATAAAGTGAATCCATGATCTTTCCACACATTCTTCAGGGGTTGTTTATTTGCTCTCATGTACTCCCAGAGCCTTTTGTTCATACTGATAGTTTCATAGTTATTATATTGTTACACGATTGGCTGTCTATTTACTGATTTCTTTTCAGATTTGTTAGCTCCTTGAAGAAGAGCCACGTCTCATTCATCTTTGAACCCCAGGGACTGGCTTAGGTGAATATTTGTTGGAATTAAATGTGAACATGTGAAAGCATGTAGATTTTTGGTCTTTCTGTGGGGACTCCTGGGTGACTTGAAGCCTTAAAGTTAACAAGAAAAAAATTTTAACCCTTAGAATAGTTTGATCAATCTATTATATAACCACACAGACCTCCACCTGGTTAAACTGCTTTCATGAAGCTATTTCTTAATAATTTGGCTGCAAGAACAATTAGTTCTTAGATAGCTTTGAAACAGAGAAATCTAAAAGATCTCTTTGGTAATTAAATACACACACAGCTAATGATTGAGAGTTCATGAAAGGTGCCTAAAAAACCTATAAGGACCTATAAATTCATTGTACAGCGGGGCCTTGACTTACGAGTGTCCCGACTAATGAGTTTTTCGAGATACGAGCCGTCTCTCAGCCGATTTTTGCTTTGAGTTGCGAGCTAAAATTCGGGTTACGAGCCAGCTTCAGATACCCCACCGCTAGTTGGAGCAGCGAATGTCACAGTGAATGCCACAACATCAGCCCAGCATCATGTGTCTCACTCGTTCACTTTAAGATTTGACATACGAGTAATTTGAGTTACGAGCTCCGTCACAGAACAAATTAAACTCGTAGGTCAAGGCCCCACTGTATATACATTATAATTATGCATACAATTTGAGTACTGATTAATACTCAAATGATAATGTAGTTGGCCCAAGACAATATAGTGCACAAAGAAAGTGAAAGCCTTGGGAGGAAACCCAATAGATCAGCGGTTCTCAACCTGTGGGTCACCAACCTGTGGGTCGCGACCCCTTTGGGGGTCGAACAACCCTTTCACCGGGGTCGCCTAAGACCATCGGAAAACACATATATAATTACATATTGTTTTGTGATTAATCACTATGCTTTAATTATGTTCAATTTGTAACAATGAAAATACATCCTGCATATCAGATATTTACATTATGATTCATAACAGTAGCAAAATTACAGTGATGAAGTAGCAACGAAAATAATTTTATGGTTGGGTGTCACCACAACATGAGGAACTGTATTAAAGGGTCGCGGCATTAGGAAGGTTGAGAACCACTGCTATAGATAGATATATGCTCTGCTAGTAAGGCTTCTTCTCTATGTGGTTATGCTTTTTTGTTGGACATGATTTGTCTCACAGCATGTCTGAATCTATATAGTGAACTGTACTAGTATATTACAAAAGTTCTAGTTAGCCTTAGCCAGTTTGCTCAGTGGATAGAGCGATGGCCTGTGGACTGAAGGGTCCCGGGTTTGATTCTGGTCAAGGGCACTTGCCTGGGTTGCAGGCTCAATCCCCAGTAGGGGGTGTGCAGGAGGCAGCCGATCAATGATTCTCTCTCATCACTGATGTTTCTCTCTCTCTCTCTCTCTCTCTCTCTCTTTCTTCCTCTCTGAAATCAATAAAAATATATTTTAAAAAATTTTTCTAGCTAATTCTGTGTTTGGCCACAAGTAAAGCAGCCTAGATTTTCTTAGAAGAGAAGAGAAAGGCCAAAACATTTTTCTGTCCAGTATTTGAGTGACAAAAAGAAAAAGAATGGCAAAATGTAAAATGTACACATTCAAAATATTATAAAGTATAGTATATTAATTCAATCTATCATTGACTTTGTACTTTTTGGAAATATTTTCCAACTGTAGACGTATTAGGATATATTTGTTCACAAGGGTATTTTCAGAAGTTTAAGCACCAATATATACTAGTAATGTCTTTAAGTTACAAAAGATTCCAAAGGTTTATTTGTTTGCTTGTTTGTTTTTAGAAGATGATTGGAAAACCACTAAAACAGTCCTTTAGAAAATTTGAAGGCATTTGATACAAAATATTTGATCCTTATCATATAAATTGTAAGCATTTACAATTTCCCTTTGAAGGCAAATCCTTTCGTTCTCATAAAAAGCGCTGATTGTAAGGATGAAGCCTTAAACTCCAGGCGCAGCCATGGCGTCTGTCAGCTCAAGGTGTACAGGGTGCTTGACAGTTCTTGGATTAATAAGCAAGTCACCAATTTTGTTAGACTCTCTTTCCAGTAAAATAAAAAAGAGGGCACATCTGAAAAACCAGATAATAGAATGAATAAGACATTTGGTAAATAGGAGCAATTAAAAATCAAAACCAGCACACATCTGAAAAAACAGATAATAGAGCAGGTAAGACATTTGGTAAATAGGACCAAAATGATGTTGTAAACCTCAACCTGAATCAGCTCTCCAGGATACAATCTTCCATTAAGTGACATTTTCTCCCCTTTCCTTGTCTATCTAGATTTTTTGAAAAAAATCAAGGTCAACTCCAAAGGTCACAAAGAAGTTGACTTGTCTGGGGTGAGGCTAGAAATGTGATGAGATGAGCAGGTGTGCACTGTATGGGTTTGTGTTAGAGGGAAGTGGATGTTCCCTTAGCCCAGTTCCCCACTCTGTTTCTCAGGTGGGGACCCAGGAAAGGGGAGAGGGGAGAGCAGAGAGCTCACATGGAGGGTGCAGGGTAGATGCAATGGGAGGGCAGTTCTCCATGCAGTGCTCTCCCTCTTGGTGGTGGGGACGGGGGCTCCCTTTGGTGTTGTTATTGTTCTCTGCTCACTAGCAGAGCGATCAGATCTCTTTCCTTTTGCCCTTGAAAGTGACATTAAATGATTCTGTGCGCATGCATTTGAGAAAGCCAGCACAATCGCCTATTAATCCGCTGAGCCTCTTCAGCAACTTGAAAACGATCAGGGCATGGTGGATGACTGCGCTGGTCAGTTTGTGAGACTTTACGGAAGGGCCATGCGAGTCACTCCGTTTAAGGGATCTTCCCTTCTGTGGTCACCCAAGCCTCCTCTGCCCACAGCTCGGCGGCATTGTAGCCATCCTTCCAGGACACGGGGTCAGTGTGTGTGTGGGGGGCAATCGTTGCCTTCTTCTCCCTCCAGGGAGCAACTTCTCTTCCTAAGGATTCTTTTTCCCAGCAACCAAGATGACCTGGAAATTTGATAGTGCCAGAGTTACAAACTATACTTTCTCAAGAGAGAAATATTACCTTATAGAAACTAGCTTTTATCCTGCTGAGAAACTGGACTGTGCTGTGGGGATTGTCTCTTATTAGAGCCGTGAGAGCTGAGGGAAGCATGTAGGGCTATCTTCCCCACACCAAAAAGGCTGCTGGAATCGTGTATGACCCTGAAAAGAAACTGCAGTGTTACTTAAGGGGGGAGGTGGAGAAAGACAAAAATGTCAACGTAAGCCACTACATTCCTCGTGCAGAATGAGCTTGGATACTCTTAAACACACCAGGAGAAAAGTTCTCAAGGTTTCCAAGCTCCTAGGTGATGGTGGAGCTCTTGGCTAACTTCTTAGAGCATTATTGGGCATTATAAATGTCCTTCGAATCTGCACAGTCCCACAGAACGAATACATTGTCATGGGGATTTTAGTATGTAATCTTCAGGGAGGATAAAGCCTTTATTTGCCATTTCTCAATAAAAACAAACCATTATGTATAGAATAAGCTACAGAACATTGGGAAATAGTTTTATAACAAAAAAGGGACTCCATTAATCAAATAATATTCATTGAGCACTTACTGTATGCCAGGCACAATAGAGAGGATGGGGTGATGTAGTGACTACAAGCGTGATCCTTGCCCTCATGAAACTTATACTCCAGTGGGCAAGACAGGTTTGGAGCAAGGGTGATGAGCTAGCCATGCCTAGCAGAAATGTGGTTAGAATTTACAGTCTAGAGGTAAGTAACTAAGGACATCTCCTTGTAGGATTCAGTCATTTAGTATACTAGAAAAAACACAACTTTAAACGATGTTCATGATTCCTTCTTTCTCACTAAGTTCCCTTTGGACATGCAGGAAGTTGGACAACCCTTATTTCTTTTTAGGGGATCCAGAGGTCTCAGCCATTCTTATCATTCTTATGTATCAACTTACAGAGGATGTGTGCTGTGTTGTAAGATGTTGATATATATAATGCTTTTCAGACATATTACTTTCCACATCTCCTCACAATCTGTTTTCACTCTATGATTATCCTTACTATGTTAAAAATCTATGTATATCTACAGGTTAAACTAAGAATTTCCAAAATATCTGTTTGTCCCAGCCAGAGATATAAGATCTTAGTTTCTAAAGAAAAAGAAATGTTCACATTAGCTAACTTGGACAGTGTCCATTTATACCAAAACTATGAGCAGTAACATTTTTTTCTTCAGCTGAAAATCTGTGATAATAATTTAGCATTTTGCCCTACCCAATTTGGCTCAGTCGATAGAGCGTTGGCCTGTGGACTGAAGGGTCCTGGGCTCAATTCTGGTCAAGGGCACATACCTTGGTTGCAGGCTCAATACCCAGCCCCAGTTGGGGCATGTGTGTGAGGCAACCAATCGATGTGTCTCTCACACATTGATGTTTCTCTTTCTCTGTCTCTCCCTCTTCCTTCCATTCTCTCTAAAAATCTATGGAAAAATATCCTTGGGTGAGGATTAACAAAAATAATAGTAATTTAGCATTTTATTTTAAAAATTTAATAATAGATATTTTCAAACACCTCAAAAGAGAAGATAGTACCTCAATGTACTCTTCATTAAGCTTCAAGAATTTTGTCAAATATATTTCACCAATGTAGCTTCCTCCACCACACACACACACACACACACCATTTTAAAAAATATCTGGAGAATTTAAAATCAAATTTCAGTCATTATATAATGTCACTCACAAATAATACTTCAATATTTATATCTAACAGAAATGGATATTTAAAATATAACAAGCCACTACCACAACTAACAAAATTAACAAAAATTCTTTGGTATCATGTAACATGGCCCATAAAAAATTCCTAGTTTTCCTCCATGTCTGCCATTCCTTCAATATACATGTTCCTCTGTATCCTGATCTTCTTTTCCTACTCGCCACACATGAATCTCTCCCTCTTACCCAGATCTCCTTTGTGAGTTTAAGTCTCACACAACTAATTTCCTCTGATAATCTCTACTTGAATGTTGCCCCACCCAGTTTAAAAAGTAACACTTCCCTCCCCCAACACTAAACCTTACTTCTTTTTCTTCTAAGCTTTATTTTTTTTCTTATAAACAAAATATTATTGTTTTGTTTTTTCCACTAATTTAACATTACATAACCCAAGTAAATTGCTGAATGCAGTGCTGATACATTGTGAGTTCTCAAAAAAGTTCGCTACTATTACTAATAGAATCTGAGTTTATAGCTCCATTTGTCAATTTCAACTGTATGCAGTCAGGGGAGACTTTTTTTTTTTTAACCTCATTAGCACCATAGATTTGAATTCTTGATCTTTTATGAGTATTCAATCAAACAGCACAAGAAAGAGATAAACGAAATCTCAACACACATATACTATGGGGTAAAGCGTCTTGTTCGTAGTCAGAGTCAAATGCCATAATGGGAATCAAGGTATTGCTGTTGTTCAGTGTTTCTAATGGCCAAGGATTTACTTGACTCCATTAGTTGCATTCTTGATTTCCAATGACCTGAACAATTTATAATAGCTTTTAAATGAACTGAATAAAACTACGATGAATAGCCTAGATTTGTGTGTGTGTGTGTGTTTCTTTTGAATTCTGTTTAGTGCTAGACAGCATGTTTACTTGCCCACTGAGCAATGGGTTTGACCACTATTTAAGAATCAGCTCCAAGAATTTGATTTTGTAGAAACCTTCAGTATTTTGGCTGTATTGAGGCCAGTTCTGTTCACTGGCTTTACCTGTCCTTCAGCTGAAACCTCCACCTGGAGGCCACTTGAACACTCACCAAGACCCTGGAATTAAAGCATTAGCACATAATTGATGGTCCAATTAAAGTAGGATCTAATAGGACCTGGTAATAAGAGGTCTTCTCTCTTACTATTCAAGCTTTCCCCTCTCCACTCACCCATGCAGCCTTTCCAACATGAAACCATGTTTCTGTGTCTACATAGAAACTTCTGCTTCTTTTAATCAATTAACAATTTTTAAAAAGTGGTAATTTACTAGCTTAAAACCTTTCCCCTTTTCTCTCATTTTCTCCCTTTTGTCTCATACACTGTTCTGTCACTCTCCTACCATGAAAATTTTAACAACTTTTGTGTTCCATCTTTTTATCAATTTAATACTTTTAATTTTATATCTATGAATAGTTTAGACTCTTTTCAGCTGCCATGTAAAAATGTATTAGTTATGGTATTATAATGTTTGGAAATGCATGTAAATGTTTCACTGTGGCTCATTAGAAACCCTGACATAGGACTAGGCAAGCAGTGCATCTTCCTGTAAGGATTGAGTTTCATCTCCATTCAGCCCCACCTTTGAGTTTCTATGTTTTATTAATTACAATCTCTTTTATTCCCCAACCCTAGCAGTGGTAGCTGCTTCCTTCAGTTCCTATGCATTTAGGAGTGTGTTTGTTTTTTACCTGCTTACTAATATTTTTCTTAGTTAATTTTTTGTAGCTAACAATTCTTTGAATTAATTTTTCTCTGTTCAAATACTGATGTGGTTTTGTCTTCTGAGTGGACTCTGACCGATACATATTTTAAAATAAATTTCAATTCAGTTATTGAAAATTTTTAAACTATACTTGAAACAAGGTGGGTATGTGAATCGACATTTTCAGCTGTAAATTTTGTGAAATCTAATCTTTCCTATTAAATTAGTGTCCAAGTTAAGATGTGCTATAAGTATAAAAAGACTGTAAAATATCTCCTTAATAAATTTTATTGTGATTACACGTTGAAGTGATAAAATTTAAAATATATTAGGTAAAACAAAATATACTGTTAAATTGTTTTCACCTACTAGTATTTCTTTTTAATGTGGCTACTATCACATTCTAATTTGGCTCCCAATGGGATAGTGCTGTTCTATATTTTTTGTACATTTTTATCATGTTTTACACAAGGATGAGAATCCAAGGGAGGGCAACAAGGACTGCCAGAAGGTTGAGAGGAAGGAAAGAAATTTTTTTAATCTTCATTTTTAAATATACCTCAAGGTCACCATGCTTGAGCCTAGTTTTCAAGAATAAATTACATTTTGACATATTGCAGAAAGCCATCCAAATTTTCCTTTTCTACAATAATTTATTTCTATTTGATATTATTTTCAATATCTGAGTCATTGGCTAGAGTTTCCTTAAATGGTTTTCAATTATATAGATTAATTTCTGCAAAAATTTGACTGTATAGGCTTTTGGCAAGATATATTTTCTTGTTTTGACATTTTTAAAAAGTCCTGGTTTGAAACAAACAAACAAACAAACAAACATTTAAGTTAAGTCAGCATCTTGGCCATAGTGACACTGTAAACATTTATTTTCTTATCTATTTGGCTTTATTTCTTTAGAGTTCTATTGGGCAGGGTGGTGTCATCAGTGTAATATGTCTCCGGGCACGTATTCTCTGATAGTAAATCTTATTGCCAGGAACCCTTTGGAGGCAGTGACCTGAATTTCCCTTTTTTAAAGCGTATTTAAGAATGCAATGTAAGTGCGTGTTTTATTTTGAATTCCAACTCTTTATCATTCCATTCATTTTCTAAGACTGTCCTGACATTAGGCAGTACTTTCAAACATTAACTTGTAAACTTCTGTTTCTAGGATCCTAAAGGCAGGGTGCTTCCCATGCTGCCTTCAGAAAAAGGAGTGGTCCCCTCACTCCGGCTTTAGTGCCACAGTCAGCAGAAGTGAGTGCTCAGCAGAAGTGCAGTGCCGTGGGGGAAGGTTTGAAGGCAGACTACCTGCTTGACCTGTGGGACCCAATGCAAAAAATGCCTAGCTATCTAGAGATCCATGTCTATATCCATAACTATATCTTTATCTATATATCTATATCTAATCTATATCTATATCTATATCTATATCTATATCTATATCTATATCTATATCTATCTATCTTGAACCTCTTTTTCAAAGATGCTTAAGAATTTCAGGATGGCCCCAGCAGAACATTGAGCAGCACAGGGTCCTTCTAAGTGAGGGTCCTGTGTAATTGCACAGGTTGCAGACCCATGACGCCAACTCGACTTGAGGGCCATAGTCTATCTCTTGATAGACTTACCTATAGGATGAGAGGCAAAACCAGCTTTTAGTGTAACAAGTAGTAATGAGATATTTGTAAAACTCCAGGTGCATAGCGGGTTCTCAGTTACAGTAACTACGTGTGACTCCATAACAAGTGGTAGCCAGCAGTGAGATCCTGCACTCAGCCAGATGTGGATTCACAGCCTGGCCCTGCCATTCCCTGTGGCTAATTACCCGATGTCTCTAAACCTTAGATCCTTCATCCTACAAAGAGGAGACAACAAATGCATGTACTCCCGAAATATTATTTTGAGGATTAGGTGAAGGGATGCATTGAAAGCAATAGGGCTCACTAAATGCTGGCTGTTATGGCTATTTGCCAGGCCCCATGCTAAATGTTTTATATGTATTATCTCATTGAATCCTTACCACACCTTGGTATTTAGATAGCATTCCCTTCCATAAATTTAAACTGGGAGGTTCAGTGCTTTTCCAAATGTCACATTGTCACTATGTAATGGGGTCATAATTGAGATTTCAAGTCTCTCTGATCCTAAAACCTGTGCTCTTAACCACTATGCATATTCTTCCCATTCATTCCCACGTCCTCAATGTCTGCCTGCCTTCCTGTACCAGCCAGTGATGAGGAATATAGCACACATAAGGAAGTTTTCTCAAAATTAATCCATTTGAATGGCCATTGTAAGATTCCTCTCTATGCACCTGCCTGTCTGTCTGTCTGAGTATTTGCCTGTCTAGCTTATGAAAAGCAAAGGAGAAGTGATTGGCCAGGAAAGCAATGACACATTTAATGAGATGTGAACTCTTGAAGACAGTTTGAGATTTAGAGATGCTTATCAAACTTCAGCAGAGCTGGGTTTGTTTACCCCTAATTACATGTTCTTCGTTTGGGTGTTTCTGAAACAATACGATGAAGGGCCTTTTATGTTTTTCTTCCCACTGAGCAATTATCATTTTTCTTTTGAATGTATGCTGCTAATTTCTTATGCAAGACTGGAGGTAACACTAGTCACACCCCTGTGTGGAACCTCAACACAAAAGCAGTTCACATTGCAAAAGCTAAGATCAGTCTCTGCTTGTTCACGCTTTGTTTCCTAACTAGCAGGGGTGTTGCTGCTCCATTTCGTGTTCATGCTGGTGCTAGAGTTTGGCATTGAATTCAGGGTCTAAGGAATAGATGGAGCAGAAGATTTTACCTTGGGTTGACCGGCTCTAGAACACTGAAAATATTTTTGTAGCCCTGAAAACTGCAAATGTCGATAATCAATACTTTCAATAACTTTTTCTAGATCAGTATTTTTCTCGTGTTCTGAAATCGATTAATATTAAGGTGACAGCATATACAGGAGAGTTAAAATAAACTTGCCATTTTTACTTTTAATTAATTAAATAGCAGACCTTTTAGCTAAATGCCTGCTGTATGCCTAGCATTGTACTAAGATAAAAAGGGTACTATGCCTAAATTTATTACTGCTAAGTTAAACAGAATTATAAAATAAGCAAAACTGTTGTCTATTCACTCTCTTCCCTTTCATTGCTTCTTGCTCCCTTCCTCTCTTAACCAGCTTTTCTTCTCCTAATATCCTCCAAAGTATATATTCTGATATCAATAAGTGATTTGTGTTTAAGTGGCACAGCTCAATAGTAGTTTAGAAAAAACTACACTGGTTATAAAAGCAGATTTTATTGAGTGTTTCTATGTGCTGGTCAGGTGCTAGGTATTTTACATTAATTACCTCATTTAATTCTCCCAATAAACCTATGTGGTAGGGGCTACTATGATCCTCATTTTTGTCTAAGTCACACAACTGGTGAGTGGCAAAGGCATGATGCAAGCCAGTCAGTTTCCGTAAGGAGTGTGCCATATCCACCTCCACCAAAACCAACTGCCTTCTCAGAGCCTGTAGTGTGCCATAACACCTGTGAATCTCCAAGGTGAGAATATAAACTGTGTTTTCCTACTTATTTGTCTCCCTTCCTATTTTTTTTTTTCACGGAGGATCTTAACAGACTAGAATCCGGCAGAACACATTTTTAGAATATGGGCCAAGATATTTGTGTTTTAATTAACACAAAGACCAAAATTATTTCAGGAACAATTCTAATAGTTTTTCAGAGACCCACATGATAAGGAAGAGAGATGGGTGGGTCTCTCTTCCAGTTGACCAGGAAATCACATGATGTGCTCAAAAGTTCTTGTTACTTATAAGACTGGTGGGCTTTTCGAACTTCGTTTTTCTCTTGTTAAAGAAAAGAAAAATAACAGTGTAACTCTAAGGATACCTGAAATTATATGATAAAGAAACACTTAAAAGATACGAAAATAAAAAGTGAAAAGTCACAGTCATGAATTGCAACCAAGTAACTGAGTCCCTACTCCGTGTCCAACACTGTGCTGTTCTGAGCCAACTATAGAGTCGGATAAGATACTGAGCCCGCTCTCAAGCATGGAAAGATGCACTGTTCTCAGAGCCCTTTTGTTTGTAGGCAACATAAACCCACTCAAGCTCTTACAAATAAAAGGCAATTTGTTATAAAGATCCAGTTCTCGCAGAATCCAAGGACAGGAAATAAAGCTGAGTGCAGTGTTTTTAGCTCCTGCAAAGTCCTCAGGAATGAAGACTGCTCTGTCTCTGTGAGGGCTGCAGAATCTCATGCCTTTATTTCTCTCTGGCATGTTCTCCATTTGCCTGCTCCCCCCCCACACACACACCCCCACCCCACCCCCCTCACCCCCGCCTATTGACTGGCAGAGTATTCATCTCACACAGGGAAAAACATGGCCACCACTCCTGTGTCTACATGGCCTTCCTGTGCTAGAACTACTCTTTCCATCTCTTGATTCAAATTCACAAGGTAAAGATTTGACTAGTTCCTCTTAATCAGATGGCTAACCCTGGTCATCAGCCATGGCCATGGGATGGCTTCTTGTCATTTATGGTCTCCAAGCAGGGATCACGCCCGGAGAGGCAATGATAGATGGATATGTCTAGTATACGTACTTAAAGGAAAAGGGCAGTAAAACTGAGAATTATTGAACAATAAGTCTAATCTTTATTCTCATTTGATTATCTTTTTATGGGTCTTCACGGGAAATAGCATTTAGGTACATCTGGAGGTATGTCATGAATATGCTTATTCTTTTAAATGAAAGACAGAATTAGCAGTTACTTATCAATCTAGGACCTTCAAGGCACACCCCACACTCCAGATTCAAAGCTTGTTTAGGGTGTTAAAAATATTTACATCTAGACTGTGGAGTTAAATCCAGTCCCTAAGTATACTATGGGAGTCTCTTTGGATCCTTCTGCTAAGGTCTCAAAAATCTAGAATACTGGAAAGAATTTAAGAAAAACCAAACTAAAATGGTTTTCTGAGGACATTATCTTTAAGGATGATTGTATATAAGGTATTTTCCAGAAGTTGGTGGTAAGTGTTCAGGGAAGTCATAAGGACTGGATAGCCAAGCATTGCCTAAGGCTCCCAGAATGAGAGGGGCGATAGTAGCATTCTGAGCTGTGAAACTTTGGTTGTACCTTCCCCCACCCCATACATATCATTATCAGCAAAAAGTTAGTAGAGAAGTAGGTAGCATTTTATTGCTGATAGCTCCTTGATCCTGGTTCTTTTCTTGCATCCAAGGAGACACTCTGCAGTGGAAAATGGAAAAGCCAAACACTAAGGCTTTGTTTTCGCTTTCTGGAGGAGAGAGTATTTCTCATAATAGCTCCACTTGAAATGGACTTAAACAGTTTCCTCTATTGAGAAAGAGTCGTGTCCTGCTCAGCAGGGTGGGGGTGGGGAGTTGATAAGCTTTGAGAAAGAAGCCTATATGGCAAAGGGATGATGGAAGCATAGAGAAAGAAGCAGTGCCCTAGCTGGTTTGGCTCAGTGGATAGAGCGTTGGCCTGTGGACCAAAGGGTCCCAGGTTTGACTCCAGTCAAGGGCACATACCATGGTTACAGGCTCTTCCCTGGCCCAGGCCGTGCAGGAAGCAACCAATCGGTGTGTTTCTCTCACACTGATGTTTCTCTCTGTCTTTCCCTCTCATTTCATTCTCCATAAAGAGAGAGAGAGAGAGAGAGAAGCAGTAAAAGGACATTTTTTGCTGTTAGGGCAGCAAACTTTTGTACTATAACTGGACATGGAGCAATTCACAGAGGGAGTCAGTAAAGCCCTGTGACCTCTAGACCGCTGCAGCCGCCCCAGCAGAAGATGTCAACTGCTCGCCTAGCACAGCATGGAACCTAAGAAGAGGACAGCTCAGCTCAGGACAGAAAAGGACAAAGATGAGAACCGGAAAAACACTGGAGCAGGACCCAGTTGTATGTGGCTATAGATCCACTTTCTAGGGGAGGAGAATTTGTGTTGAAATGAGACATCTAAGTTAATCATGAGTAATTCTCTATATAAATACCCTGTATTGTTATTCAAATATTTTTAATATTTTATTTGTAAATGAACCTCATTCATATTTCATTGCTGTAAAACATCTGGACTGGCAGAGTTTAAAGGGGCATTTATCAGAAATTAAATTATAACATAAAGTGATTAGCAGAGGGCCTACAACTCTAAAGCTGAGACATGGATAGAGAGAAACATCAAAATGACAGCACTGTAGGTAGGATTGGTCATGCGTGCAACAAAAGAATGAATGATATGAAGGGGTCCAATCAGGATGTATGGTAACTTAAAAGATATTCATAGCACTTTATACAGATTTAGAGATCATTTTTATATGTTAGGCCCTTTGATTAATGGTTCACATGTATCAATTTATTTAATTCTTATATCAATGCTGTAAGTTAGATGCTGTCATTATACTATTTTACAGATTAAAAAAATGAAACAAAAGGTGCTTAAGATAATCATGCAGTTAGTAAATGGTGGAATCATTATTTAAATCTAAGCAATCTGACTTCAGAGCACATGTCTTTTTTTTTAAATATATTTTATTGATTTTTTACAGAAAGGAAAGGAGAGGGATAGAGAGTTAGAAACATCGATGAGAGAGAAACATCTATCAGCTGCCTCCTGCACACCCCCTACTGGGGATGTGCCCACAACCAAGGTACATGCCCTTGACCGGAATTGAACCTGGGACCCTTCAGTTTGCAGGCCGACGCTCTATCCACTGAGCCAAACTGGTTAGGGCAGAGCACATGTCTTTTTGTTTCATTTTAATTGGAAAGCAAATTCTCTATTCTCCTCAAGGTCTTTCTTTCTTCAGACCTTAGATGTTTGAAAAAATCTACCAAAATCCATCCTGGACAAGTAATCAAGAATCAAGATGAGGAAAAAAGGTGAGAATCCTTTTCTTATAGCGTTTACATACCATTGGGGAAAACAGCTTAAGCCAGTAAACAAGTAAATATGTAGTATGTTGGATGGTGATAAGTGCCATGAAAAATAAAATATGGTAAGAAACTAAGACTGATAAGCAAATAGTATTGCACTAGATAACGTGTATGGAGAAGGCCTCTCTGTTGGCAGTTGAGTGGAGCCCTAATGACACATCCACCTAAAGTTTATTCCTAATAAATGATTCCTTTAAGAGACCATATCTTTAAAGACTTAGGATTCTTAGGATGCCAATTATTCCCAAAGTTATAGACTCAAAACAATAGCAATTGGTCAGTCTTACAGAAATTGGCAAGTTGATCTTTAACATGCATAAGAAAATGCAAGTGTTTTGGAAGAGCCAGAGCAATTCAAAAAAATGGGAAGATATCACTACCTGATTTCAGCATATTGTAAAAATACAAAAATCAATTAAATGTGGTACTTAACGATGAAGATATACACACATAGATCAACGGAACAGAACACAGAGCCAGAAACTGAACCACACATATATGGTTAATTGATGTTTCAACAAAGATGCCAGACAAATTCAGTAGGGAAGGGAAAAGTCTTTAAAAGAACAAAGAACAATTGGATATCTGTATGGGGGGAAAATAAACATAGACTTTTCTTTTAAACCATACACTAAAATTAACCCAAAATGGAGCACAGAGCTAACTGTAAAAGGCAAAACTGTAAAACCCTAAAACAATATAGGAGAAAAAATATTTGTGCCTTGACGATCTGGCTCAGTGGTCGAGCGCTTACCTATGAACCAGGAGGTCACAGTTCGATTCCAGGTCAGGGCACAGGCCTGGGTCTGGGACTCGATCCCCAGTAGGGTATGTGCAGGAGGCAGACGATCAATGCTTCTCTCTCATCATTATATCTCTCTCTCCTTCTCCCTTCCTCTCTCTGAAATTAATAAAAACATATATATTTGCAACTTAGAGTAGATGATAGATAGATAGATAGATAGATAGATAGATAGATAGATAGACAAAAGACTTGTATCCAAGATACATAAAGAAATCTTGCAAGTCAATTAAAACTTTTTTTTCAATGGGCAAAAATTTGAACAAACATTTTACAAAACTAGATAGAAGAATGGTGAAAATGCACATCATTCATCATAGGGAAATGCAAATTAAACTGCAATGAGATCCTACTACATACTCAGCAGAGTGGCCAAAATTAAAAAGACTGACAATATCTAGTGCTGAAGAGGATATGAGCAACTGGAACTCTCATACATTACTGATGGAAATGTAAAATGGTACCATCACTTTAGAAAAAATTTTTGGCAGGTGTTTTTTTAAGTTAAGCATACACCTACCACATGAGCCAACCATTCTATTACTAAGCATTTAACCAAAAAGTAATAAAAAAACCTATGTCCACACAAAGACTTGTATCTAGATGTTCATTGCATCTCTATTCACAATAGCCAAACAATGAAAACAATCCTGATGTTTGTTAATTGGCGAATGGATAAATAAAATGTGGTCTATCCAAACAGTGGGATCCTATTTAGTAACAGAAAGGACATGAGCTACTGACATACACAACAAACTGGGTGAATTTAAAAATCTTTATACTGAATCAAAGAAGCTGGACCCAAACATGTTTATAATGTAGATTCCGTTTACATAAAACTATAGAAAACAAAAAGTGTGTTATAGTGACACACAAAATCAGTGGTTGCTCAGGACAAGGGGTGGACAGAGGATCAACTAACTGCAAAGGGCACAGGAGCCATTTGAGGTCGATGAAAATATTCTGTATTTTGCTTGTGGTGATGGTTTCACCTGTCAGGTCATTGTGTGAATTATTCCTCAGTACATTTAAAAAAATAGAAGTACTATTTAATACTATTTTTTTTACCTGTCTTGTCATTTTTGATAGTCTCTTATTGTTGATCCATTTTAGTAATTTTCAACTCTAATTTTCGAAAATGTTATGCTTATGTGACTTTTGTATTCTATATCTGATAAATTCTGATCAGTCCGTCCTAGAAGATCCAAAGCTGTTGTTTATTGTTTCCGCCGACTCTCCTTCATAGGGGATTATTTTCTTGTGTGATGGGTGATCTTTGACTGGAAGTTTATATTTCATTAATCTTAATCCCTTGGAAACCTGGGGGTCTGACCTGGTGATGCCTTACTCCAGACAGGATTTGGGTTTGCTTTTGCAGGGGGCCGTGCGTACGACTGAGCTGAGAGCTCGCCGGCTTCTTTCCAGGTTGTCTGGCTTAATGGTGGGACTCAGGTCTAGCTGAACGCACCGCAGCCCTGCCTCAGAGAAACCTCACATGCTCTTTCTACTCCATTGCTCCAGTCCCCGCCCATGGATTTCTCCCCTTCCCACAGCCAGAAGTTTCCCTCACTCCCTGCAAGCCCAGCCACATGACATAAAGGCTGGTACATGGGACAGTTGTTTCACAGCATAAGGGACCCTCGGTGCATCTGCTGTGCTGCTGGGAGGGCCAGGCATGTTTACACTCACTTTTTCAAGTCTCAGAGGAAAGGAAATAAGCCCTAAATGGTAAAATGATAGTCTTGGCCTTTGAAGGGTTTTGATCTAAAAATAGGTGTGATAACATGTATCATATCCCCAAACCCAGGATCTTTCTCTAAATCTGATCATGGGCAGCAAAGCTAAGTGCTAGTTATATGTAGCTACCTATTTTTGCGCTGAGGTTGGGGAGAGAAATGTTTGGGGCAGAGCTAACAAAACAACTCCACAGAGAACCTCACCAAGAACAACTGACTCACATAAAAATCCACGCTTCACATTTAACCTCGCCACAATAACCTAGAGAGAGCACGTCCGTGGCTCTTCACTGTTGTCAATGTTTCTTTCATTTTCCTCTGAATTTTAGCCAGACTATATTTTATTTTTCCTTAGGAATTAAACCGCAGTAACTTTAATTATTTGGATATTGAATATTCGTTCTATTTTGAACGTAATAGACTCCTTAAAATGACTAGCTCACCCGTGGGGGTGTTTGAGGTTGATAGTGGTGGAGAGCTGTGTCTAATTCATGATCCCAGTTCCCGCCTCTCTTTACAGGAGAAATGGTATAAAAAGTTCATTGAATGTTTAATGAGCATGCAAGCTGAGTCTTAAATCCAAAGGGGAACCCAAGACTACTTTTAATTGCGTCTAACACAGGGTGATAAAAAGAATACAATTCTGGGCAAGTACCGGGTAAAAGATTTTTATTATTGTTATTTGCAATAATAATATGATCACTTATTAAGCACCCGTCGTGTGCAAGGAGCTGAAGGAACAGTTTCTTCTTTCTGATCAGCACACGACACGGAGGAGGATTGCTGGGGCTTATTGTTCTGGTTTATGATCTTGGTCTGAATTCAGAGGAAAGCGGCAATGTGCCAGCTTCAGACCCTCGTGTACTTTCCTTATGAACCGGATGGTTCACAGGGACGTGGGCCCCTATTTTTTTTCCTTCGTGTGAAGTGTGAAACTAACCTGCTCAAAAACATTGCTCTGGTTAGCCAATCAGGAGACAGAAATTAAGGGAATGACTCGCCCTGCTCTGTTTTCCTGAATGAACCTGACTGAATCACTGGCAGGCCGGATTCTTCCTGGTTACAGTCCGCATCACAGACAAATGACGGGAGGCATATCCAAACCCTCGCCAGCCTCCTCGGGTTTGAGCTAAACTTCGGGGCGTGACAGGACCTGGCAAAAAAATGGCAATACCTCCCCTGAAATTTGCTCTCAGGTTTTCTAAATTCACTTTCAGATAAGGGCGGTGAGTGTGCTAGGTGGGAAGTGCTGACAGACAAAGTGTCGTCTACTACAAAATTCTTCCTGGCACTCTAATTATCCTTTCCTTCTCTCCTCCAGTATCACATGTAGCCATGTGTAGACTCATAAAATAATTATGCAGTGTACAAGCTTTCTGGGAGCATGTACCACTGTTTTCCTAATTCTTTATCTCTCCCATTGATCGTGGCGTGTGTGCATTGATCCAAGTCGGCCATCTGGTTAGGCAAGATAAGCGTGCTAGTGTCTTTGCATTGCACTGTCACCAGGGGAGGGGGCACATTTTGGCTGTAGGGAATTACGGGGGCAGGATTAGCCCTCTTCCTATGAGGAAACTGAATTTTAAATGCAATGTTGCAGCTGCATGGACCATGTTGCTAACTTCTGTTTTTGCCATGAACTGGGTAGATTTTTCTTCTTGTTCATATTTGTCTCCAAAGGTATAGCGATGCCTTGTATTAAACGGGGGGAGTGGGGGGGAGGGGCGGGATTGGAGAGAAGATTTATTTTTAGCACATGTTAGACTTGTAAGTGACGGATACATTACAGGATTTCTAAATGGTAGGACTGCTTTCAAATGACTACAAAAGGCTGCTGGATAAAAAGCGTTTTAAACCCAGACTCCTTGGGCCCCTCGCCCCCACACAAAATTATTTTAAGAGAAGGAAGAAATAGTTGTATTCATCTACACAAAATAAAAATAAAAAGGATACTGGAAAGAAAAATGATGCTTGTATCATAGCAGGAGGAATTACCCGCAGGAAGCCCAGAACGGGGCTGTGGGATAGCCTCTCCGTTTGTTTATCTCTCTCACTCACATATTGAAATTAATGTTTGCCCCCAAGTTTATGACCACTGGGACGGACTGAATGCGCTCTTTAATTCCAGGAGACTTTACTCCAGCCCCGGTTGGCCACTGTTGTTTTTAAAATTTGATTGCAGCCATTGTTGTCTCATATTTTGCAAATGTGTGGAAGACTCAAAAGCTTTTCCTCCAAAATTGAACAATTCTGTCAAAAAAGATTAGTTCTATTTTGTCTGCTGGGTGCTGACTATTCATGAATGTAAAGAGAGAGGGCTTGGGCATCATACTAAGTTGCTAAGGTGTCTGGCTTTCGCCTATTGACTTGAGGATACCAAACTGCAGCCTACAAAAGAGCAGCCAGAAGGAGAGGGGAGAGCGGCCTGCCATGTGTTGGAGCTATACCTTCTTTAGCTGCCCATTTATTTCTTTTGTTGCCAGAACTTTTATTGTCATACAGTTGAAAAAAAAATGTTAGACACCAGCTTCAGGCAGCACCAAGCAGAAAAAGGGATTAGCATATCACTAGGATCATCTTACACTGAACCAAATTCTTTTCAGGATGTATAATTAGCGAAAACAGCCTTTTTTTTTTTTTTTTTCCTTGAGCCTATGGACAGAAAAAGTGAGTTCAGATCTTTGGCTAGAATATTGGGGGGGGAAATAAAAGAGAGTTGCCAATTTCAGGCAGATATATACATAGTAACTGTTTCTTTGCAGGAGGCTTTGCAATGCCCTCCAGAAATGTCTGGTTGAATGGGGAAACTTGCTATGAATCCCTGCCATTGTCTCGGGTTTTCTAAGAGGGCAATATCGCGTAGTTGAACACGTTCAAAATTTTAGGCCAGTGAAATCAGACTCAGGATTAAATGAATGTAGAACTTATCTGACAGAGGGAAGTAAAGGGAAGCGTGTGCTTTTCACACAATGACATTTTACTCTGCACAAGGTACTTTGACTGTAATTTAAGATGGAATTGGGAGATGGAGGGCAGTAAAAGGTACATTTGGGGTCTATGAGAGAATAATGCTGTGGGTCTTGCTTACAGCGGTCTAAAGCTTCACTTATAAATCGTGGGTGATAAATATGTTTATCTGAGAGTAAGAAAATGGAAGTCTTGGATTGCATCCCTTTTATCCTCTCTCTCTCTCCTAGAGTTGTGCATTTAAGCAGTTTTACATTCAGCGTGTAGGTAAAAGCAGATTTGTCTAATGAGCTCATTTGAGTGGGTATCTATTTGTATTCCCAGATATGTAAGCTTTTAGGGTGGAGGGAGAAAGCAGCTCTTTCCAAAGGTGTGTTTTTAAGAATTAACAGAATATTCACTAAAAGCAAAACTGCTTATCCGCATGTATTTCAGTTTAAATTTCTTGAGATAGTTGATGCTTTGTTTCATCGATGAGGTGTTCTGTGGATTCGTGTTCTCCCAGACCCTTGGTTTTGAATTGTTAAAACTCCATATTTTCACTCTCCTGTGGATTGTGTCATTCTATCTCACTGCCCACCCCCTCCACCCCCCGCAATTAAAAAACCCACAAATGCCCCCCTCCCCCCCGCCGCCAGTCTTGATTCTGGTCCAACTTCACTTTATATTTTCTTAGCTTATCTTTGTGGCAATTTCACTGAGCTTTTCCTTGGAATTAGAGAAGTCAGCTCTGGCTCTTTCTTTTCATATTTCTCCTGGCCTGGAATTTTTGGTCAAATGTCGCTCTCTTGGCTAGAAATAAATCATCGATGTAGATAGCACAGAGGACTCAATTGTGTCCTCTTCATTTAAGGAAAATCACTTTAGTTTGCATCGGTTATGTCTCCATGGAGGACTGCATGTGGAATCACCAACATGGCAAGAAAGAAAGAAAGAAAGAAAGAAAGAAAGAAAGAAAGAAAGAAAGAAAGAAAGAAAGAAAGAAAGGAAAAAAGTAAAATTACTGTAAAAAATGTGAATGGGAGCTATAATTCTTTAACCATTTTTTCAGTAATCATAATGGTACTTAAAAAAAAATCACTCTTTGCTATTTCAGTATTTGTAACTTTTAATAATTTGTAATATCTATACTTTTCTATTTACTTGAAGACAGAAATGTCAATGGCTACAAGAAACTAACTATATTGACAACTTCTTTAATTTAAACAGTCTTACATCACTAACACTTCTGGCAAATATCTAAGTTGTTTAATCAAACTTGTGATATGCTGTCTCCAAATCATTGGCTATTTAATTATTTACAGAAATATTTTGGGTTTCCACCGGTTTAGGGCACACCCACCGCCTAGATTCTTCTCTTATACACACTTACACCCCCCCCACACACACCCCCCCCACACACACACATTTACACACATACTTACACACACACACACACAGATCAGAGAGGTAGACGCCCTTCCAGGGGCCACGCCCTCAGAAACGTGGCTCTTCGTCTAGTGCGATGTTTAAATCTAGAGCTCAAATTGTTGAATTTAGAGAAATGGAATGTCAAACAAACACAGAATACGCACCTCTGGGTAACCTGGAGTGGTGTGTGTGTGTGTGTGTGTGTGTGTGTGTGTGTGTGTGTGTGTTTAAGGACTTGAAAGCAAAAGCATTGCGGTGTGGAGGCCTTTGTGTAAGGCAACACGTAGGTTGTTCTGGACCCTGGAGCAGCATGACGTCAGTCGTGGGCAGGGAAAGGCAGAGCGTGGCCCAGAGTAAAAACTCAGCGCAGGGCAGAGAATCCACAGGGATAACAAAGTGGAGGGAGAGAGTGGAGGCTGATGCAAACTGTAGGTTTTGTGAACAGAACACCAAAAACAGAGAAACAGCCAGACTCTCTTTCTAAAGATCAGGGTTGAGCTTTAAAAAAGCATAGTGTGTGATTCATCAAAATACACTGACTGCTAATCGCAACAGAATCTTTTGTATGTGTTAGCTCGTCAATGTATCAGTAGCAGTGTGATTATTTTTACAGAGAATCTAGCACATACATTTTCCATTGTGTACATAGTGTTAGCATATTATTCAGATGAACCTATTTGACCTTTCTATGACATATCGATAATGTCTCTTTTAAAGTTTAACCTCCATAACGGCAGGAGCTGTTTAATATAACATGTCATCAAGTCAACACAACACAGTCATTCAATACCATGAGCTAAATAAATTTGGATTACTATGATTAGGTAGGCTTTCAAAGTCACAAGTAAGATTCTCCAAAAGGCGGCTATGTTAAATATGACTCTAGACTAACAAATCTTGTGTCTCCTATTAGGAAAGAACAAAGAGTCTTAACATTTTAAACTTATAATAATGCTATAGTTCTCATTTTTAAAATATCTGTTCATTTTAAACTGAACTATCAAGCAAAATAGAGAAAGACTCACAAAGAGCAGTCAGACAGCTCTGGTGTGTTTGGGGGGTACACTGCGGGGAGGGGGGGATGGAGAGACTGAGCAAAGAAGAAAAAAGAGAACTAGTGGACATGGACAGCAGTGTGCTGATTGTAGGAGGGAGGGGGTGGGTACAGGTGGAAGAGGGCATAGGGAGATAATGGTGATGGAAAAGGGGAAAGAAAAAAAATAAAGTATTTGTTCATTTTAATGTATACAACTAGGATGTTTTAAATTGCTTTTGTAGCTACAGTATATTTTTTTTTATTTTTCTAAATGGATTACTTGAGCTATGTTAATAAATCAATTGGTTTTATTGGACACTGCATGTGTATACTGCTATTAGGAGGAGACTTTCTACTCTTGTAGTAGGAACTGTTACAATGAAGATAAGCATATGTAAATTTTTTATGGCATGATAAAAGTGTAGTTCCCTATCATGCATAGCTCTAAAGGAAGGTGTTAGCCCGGCTGGCATGGCTCAGTGGTTGAGTGTCAACCTATGAGCCAGGAGGTCACAGTTCGATTCCCAGTCAGGGCACATGCCTGGGTTGAGGGCTCAATCCCTAGTAGGGCATGTGCAGGAGGCAGCAGATCAATGGTCGTTGATGTTTCTATCTCTCTCTCCCTCTCCCTTCCTCTCTAAAATCAATAAAAATATATTTTTAAAAATAAGGTAAGATATTATAGTTAATGTTCCCCCAAAATGATAACATTATGAGTCATTTGTGTTTAACATGTTCCTGACTCATCTATAATGTGAAAACAAGAGGCTCATTGAGTCCTCATAACCCTATGAAATGCTATTATTATTATACCATACTAGAGGCCTGGTGCACAAAAATTTGTGCACTCGAGGGGGTCCCTCAGCCAGGCCTGTGCCCTCTCGCAGTCTGGGACCCCTCGGAGGATGTCCACCTGATGGCTTAGGCCTGCTCCCTGGGAGATCGGGCCCAAGCTGGCAGTCAGACATCACTCTGGCAGCCTGGCAGCCCTCGGGGGATGTCCACTTGCCAGCGGGGAGCAGACCTAAGCTGCAGTTGGACATCCTTAGCGCTGCTGAGGAGGCGGGAGAGGCTCCCACCACCACTGCTGTACTGGCAACCGTCAGCCTGGCTTGTGGCTGAGCAGAGCTCCCCCTGTGGGAGCACACTGACCACCAGGGGGCAGCTCCTGCATTGAGCATCTGCCCCCTGGTGGTCAGTGTGTGTCATAGTGACCAGTCATTTCCAGTTGTTCTGCTGTTAGGGTCAATTTGCATATTACCCTTTTATTATATAGGATAGAGGCCTGGTGCATGGGTAGGAGCCGGCTGGTTTGCCCTGAAGGGTGTCCCGGATCAGGGTGGGGGTCCTGCTGGGGTGCCTGGCCAGCCTGGGTGAGGGGCTGATGGGTGTTTGCAGGCTGGTCACACCCCCTTCAGGGTGGGTGTCCCCACTGGGGTGCCTGGCCAGCCTGAGTGAGGGGCTGATGGCTGTTTGCAGGCTGGCCACACCCCCTTTAGGGTGGGGGGGGTCCCGACTGGGGTGCCTGGCCAGTCTGGGTGAGGGGCTGAGGGCAGTTTTCAGGCTGGCCAAGCTCCCAGGCGATGGAAGCTCTCAGCCTCTCCTTTTTTTCTTTTTTATTCTGGGATTTATTTACCTTCTACAATTGAAACTTTGTTGCTTTGAGTGGAGCTCAGAGCCGGCTGCGGCAGCTGGGAAGCTTGGCTTCCTCCATCATTGGGGTAACGAAGCCTCCTGCTTGCTCCAGCTCCGTGGCTGCTGGCCGCCATCTTGGTTGGGTTAATTTGCATATAGTCGCTCTGATTGGCTGGTGGGCATGGCTTAAGGCATAGCAAAGGTGTGGTCAGTTTGCATGTCTGTCTTTTACTAGTGCAGATTTATAGATGAGGAAACTGAGATTCAAGGAGGTCAAGTAACATGCTCAAGTCATGCAGCCAGGAAATGGTGAAGCTGGAGCCCAAACAAGGTTATCTGATTCAAGTTTATTTAACCACTTCACACTGGTCTTTCACACATTCAATAGAATTGAAAATACCAACTTAATTCTAGGCTCACCGGGTTATTACAGTGGGATATGCCCAAGGAAACAGAGGAAGGTATAGATAATCAATAGGACTGATAGACAAATAGACAGCAATTGTAATAAGATCTCAAACTCCTTGTGAGGAGTTTTAGTCCAGACCTCTAGATGCATAGGATATGAGAGCTGGAAAAGAATTAATGGTTTATTATGTCTAACCCTTTTATTTTACAAATAAGGAAACAGAGGCCCACACTGTATGACTTACACTGTAAGAGGTAAAACTGAAACAAGAACTTCCAGTTCCCTTAAGACCCAAACTAGGACCCTTCCCAGTTAACCTATTAAGAAGGTACTTCAGGATTCTTTGGGGAAGAGCAAAGTGGGCAAAAAGATATGCATGGAGGTGATGTCTGCTCCAGAACATCAATGAAATATTTTAGAGTTGTGAAAGCAAGTGTCTATAGGATAGATTGGTAACATAGTTCATATGAACAACAGAGGAAAAAGAAGGCTTCAAATTCAAATTTCAGGTGATGCTGAAATTGAGAAGGGAGACAAAGATAGAAAATAAGTTTCTGAATATTAGCATACTTGCTTTTTTAAAATTTTAATTGAATTTATTGGTATGACAGGGGTTAATAAAATTATATAGGTTTCGGGTATACATTCTTAAAATACATCATCTGTATGTTGTATTGTGTGTCCACCACCCCAAATAAAGTCTCCTTGCTTTTCATTGGAAACTGGATCTCTAAGTGGAGATGCCCTAATGCATAGAAGGAGAGAAAGATCCAGGCCAGAGACACAGTGTCAACAGCACAAAAGCACTGGCATCAGGAGGTCCAATTAATCTTACACACACACACACACACACACACACACCTTTTTTTCTCTTTTTACTTCTTGCCATAAGACATCTTTTAGAGATAGGAAGATTCCACATTTGTTCTAAGTGAGGTTCATAGAAGTACATTTGGTCTGGAAAGATCTTCATAACCCTTCCACTGGAATAGATAAGAAACAGAACACAGTATGACAAGGCAGAAGGCAGAGCTTTGGAGAGAAGTCCTATTTTTCTTTTTCCATTTTATAAGTTCTCATCACCATTTTTCAAAGTCACAGTTTTTTTGTTAATGAGTGTTGTAAGATATTTATCAACTTAATCTATGTGTTGGACTGGCATTCACAAAACCTTTAACTGTAAATCTGCTGCCACTAAATTAGATTGTGTTCAAATAAAGATGAACTGCAGTGTAAATTTCCCCCACATGTTGTCTATTTTAATTATTACAAAACTTGTCAAGGCAAATGATTGTGTGGCATTTTTTGCAAAAGACATACCTGAATTATAAAATTGTTCTATCAGCTTTGCATTCATGGGTACGTGGCTTCATATCCCAACCATTTCCATGTTAGTTGAGTGGCAAAAGTTAGCATTTGCAGGGAAAAGTAGGTTGGCCCCCAAAAAAGGAGTTCTGTTTTTATTGTGGGGAGAATGTAGTCTTAAGTAGGTAAACAGAGAGGTTGTTCATTGCATTGTAAACACATTTCACAAAAAGACCCATTTAAGTTTCTTTTTGTTTGTTTTTACTTTTACATTCATATTTATTACAGTGCTATTCACAATAATCAAAAGATAGGAATAACCCAGTGTCCATTAACAGACAAATAGATAAATAAAACTTGATGTGGATATACATACAATGGAATATTACTCAGCTACAACATGCTACAACATGGATAAACCCTGAAACACTATTGCCAAGTGACATAACACAGTAACAATAGGACATGTATGTATGATTCCACTTATGTGAAATATTTAAAATAGGCAAATCTTTGGAAACAGATAGCAGTGATGGTTTTACAACATTGTGAATGTACTTTTTTTCTTTTTTGTTGAATTTATTTGGGTGACATTGGTTAATAAAATTATATAGTTTTCAGGTGTACAATTCTATAATACATCAACTGTATATTATATTATGTGTTCACCACCCCAAGTCAAATCTCCTTCCTTCACTCCCCTATACCTCTCCTCTCTTTTGAAAGAAACTGGAAAATATTAAGGAAATTCATTGGAGGGCACTCAAATGACAATTAATGAACAGGCTCAATTATCTTCTGACTAGTGTGTAGCTTATGGATTTTTTTTAATCTTTTATTTATGGTGCTATCTAAAAATGGGGTAATGCCAACCCAAGTAGAGTCAGGCACATATTAAATGACACATTTCTCTATTTATATTTAAATAACCATATGCATGAAATTATGCACAAATCATGGAATAATTCCTAGCAGAAATTACTGTTTAGAAAATAAATAAAAAATCTGAGCCATGGTGTGCTTTTCATATTAAATTGCCCATTTCCAGAGCATCACGTGCGTTTGCACAATGTACAAAGGCAGCGGTGCAGGCCAATACAGATTGCTCACAATGTTAATGAAGATGGATGGTGGAGGCTGAAAAACATTCATTTACAAGCAAGGGTGGAAGAGAGAGCAGCACTGTTCACTATCTCTACCTTAATTTGTTTTTGCCTTGATAACATCCAACCAAATGATGGTGACTTTAATAATAGAGCCTTTGGGAGGGTTTTGTGATGAATTTTCATTTTCAGTCTTGAATATGGCCTATTTTTCCCCATTTGGGGTGGAAATTGTGCATATGAAGTTTGGAGGCTTATGGCTAAGCTGGGGAAAAGGAGTCTTCTCTTTGAAGAATGATGAACATGGTAGACTGACTATAAAATTTAAATAACTTTTAAAATTGAAAAGAAAAAAAAATGACTTCCTCATCCTTAAGTGACTCCCTTTCCAAAAGAAGATGGGCCAAGCCGCTACCCCCCACCCCCATCATCAGCCAAAGTAAACCATCCATCTTTCTCAAAGCTCCTTGGCCAAGGGCACCTATAGTTGAGTTTATGAAGAATAGGGCATGCTCAAAGGACAGGGAAATCTATTCTAAGACTACAGTGTCCGGACCTTCCTCAGCCCATCACAGCCTATCACCATTTGCCTAAATTTCATGAAGTTAGGGAATGGACATACCTGGAGAAGGGAAGGGGCACACTTTACCAATCAGTGAAGGAAGGTGAGCTGGGGATGATTTGAGGCTCACAATGGTTCCATCTCTACCATCCCCACCAACTCCCTCCCACCACTCTCCACATCCATTATCAATCCTCAGTTAGCCAGGACCCCTTGATATTTCTGGCCAGCTCTTGGACATCCCTTTGCTTTGAAGGTAGTATCTACATTTTTACAACTTACCTTAGGAGAGTGAAATAAAAGCACAGAGCCACTCAATCAAATATACTGAAAGGCTGACATTCTCAGGCCCCAGGATAACTCTTTCTCCATGAGTTCTCCTTATTCAACAACCCACATTTGTTCGTTTGTTTGCTCGATAAATATTTATTGAATTCAGTCCATGCTAGATACTGAGAATACCACTGTGGACAAGAGAAATGCAGATCCTGACCATCAAAGCTGAGAGACCAATGAGCAACACAGGATGCTATAGGTGAACAGAACACAGACTATGGAGGGATTCCTGGAGGAATGATTATCTACGTAGAGACTTAAATTGATTGAGCACCAACTCTGTGAAAAATAAGAGATCTGAGGGTTGAAAACAACTATGAGTTAGTCTCACTAGCTGGGTGGAAGGGTACAAATGATAACAAGCCACTATGTAGGAACTAAAGCCTCTTAAGGTGGAGGGATCAATTCCAATTTGGAAGACAGAGAAAACTTCATGAACAAAATGGTATTCAAGGATAAGTCTTAAAGAATGATTTTACATTAATTCAAAAGCAGAATCAAAAGCCAGGCAGTCCAGGCAAAGGTTCTATGAGCAAGAGTACAGAGATGAAAAATCCTGAGATATGTTGGAGGAACAGAAGTGGTTGTGCTTGGCTGGGCTGTGGGAGGAATAAGAGGACAATGCTGCAGGGCCTTGGAGAAATGGACCATGTCCCTTGGAGATTGGCTGAGGAAGACAATGGCAGGCACTGCCCTCTGAGTGGTGCTCCACTAGCCTTCCTTCCCTGATGTCCCTGGAGGGGAATGAGGTATGTTTTGCCAGAAAACACATGGGACTTAAGTTCCACTATGCCAATACCTGGGTGCTGGATCACTTGAGTCACTCACAAGTCCTCTGCCCAGGAACCAGTGTTTCTCAGTAAGCCCTGAGGCACATGCTTAATAAGATCTCATTACAGAAGAGTTCAAATGAAGCATTGGACACCCTCTCTGTTCCAGCCTCTGTACAGAGATGACGAGACACACATAGACCCCACCTTCACAGAGCTAATGTTCAGTGAGAGCATAGCCGTGACTTTTAAGAAACTATTTACAACACAATATAGAAATTGCTTAATGGAGGTTTTCACGGGGTGTAAAAGGAGCATGGAAGAATCATGGGAGTAGTTATGGGGAGGGTCAAGAACAGGAGGTAACAAAGTGCTGAGGTTTGAAGGCTGAAGAAAGTTTTTGAGACCACTAGGATATTCCTGATAAAGAAACAACATATCATGGAGATATGCCAGAATACAGTATGCTCATGAAATGAATACATGCATACACACACAGCATTCTCTTCAAGATGGCTGTGGTATAGTGTATGGAGAGGTGAACAGAGTATCAGGAGCCAACCTCAAAACTCCTTGTATGTTAGGACACTTCGACTTTAGACAACAAAATTCTTGAGTAGGCAATAATGTGATAGAAGTGGAGAAGATAGAGAGAGATCAGCAATTATGATAATCCATCACCTAGTCCAGTTCCTCAGGGGGCCATGTCTGTCAACATGATAAATAGCATCTAGTAGCCATTCAATAAACAGTTGGTGAACTGAATGAAACTGAATTGCTCTAGTGTAGTGGCAAGTCATGATGGAGAGAGGAGAAAGATGAAAAAGCTGCTCAGACAAGACTTCGAATTTAAATGCATGAGTGAAAGAACTGAGAATGGAAAGTCTAAGATTATCCCAAGCTGTCCAGGTGTAGATGAATGGTGGTATCACAAGATAGTGACTGGAAGAGTTTTACACAAGAAAGAGCCCAATCTTAAACAAGTTCCATTTGAGATGAGAAATGAAATAAGGATTGGGGGCTCAGAAGATTTGAATTGAGGTACAGATTTGAAAGTCACTGGTGTATAGTGTTGGCTGAAGCCATGGAAGCAGTTAAAATTGTCCAGGGAGAGTGGGTAAAGTCCAAACACTGTTGAGACAGAACCCAGGACAACAATGTTTAATAGCTGGCTTCTGAGAAGTAGGAGCCTAGTCTTAGAATTGGGGGATCCGCAGGGACCAAAGACAAGATAACTTATGGTTCTAGCCATAAGCCTCCTAGTGAACATCAAGACTTTTAGACACCACAATAGTGTTATCTGGGTAAGATCACAGACCTTAGAGTGCTAAATATTTCCCCAAAATTGAAAAAACGAAATAGGGAAGTATGCTATAGCCATATTTCATAGGTTTAGAGGCTCATAAAGGTTGAGAGTTAGGACTGCTTAGCCTTGTTCCTCCTAGACACTAGCCATACCAAAATACATATGGTTTCCAAATACACTATATCTCCGGGCATCTGCATGTGGCTTTTTTTTTTACCCTGGGTGCCCCTTTCCTCATCTTGCACCCCTACAACTCCCCATTCCCATTTGCTTAGTAGTTGACATTTGCCCTTCAATGCCCAGCTAAAGTAGCCTGTCCTTTGAGCAGCCTTCATCCCTACTCCCCAATCCACCCCACTCCCAGATAACTTAGGTGTCTCACCTCTGGGTTTCCCTTCTGGGTTTCCAAAGCAACTTAACACACTGGACAGTGAAGATGGATTTTTTTGCTCTGCTCCTTTCCCTAACTATGGATAGATAAATACATCTTGCCATACACATATCCTCCTCACGTGATACAAACACTATTCAATGTCTGGCATAGAATAGGCACTTGTTAAACGCTGTTGAAGGTGAAAGGTTAAAGAACTATATCGCTCCCTCACCTTCCATGCTCTCTTTTTATTTTCTTTTAATTTGTATGCATTTTAATTTGATAGAGATTGAGAAAAGAGTTTAAAATTTTTCTACTGGTTGTGTCAACTTCTCCCTTTACAGCCTTTTTCCTTGTCCCCTTTGTTTATAAATCCAACCTCAGCCTGCCAGAATACCACACGCCTAATGCAACCCCTTTCTATTCAGCAACCCTGGACAACACACATGAGAGAGTCTGAATATCGTGTGTGTGATATTTCAGAGGGAAGTGGTTGTTCAGGGAGAGAATTGATGTTTATTGTTGGCCAAGTAGGAGATTTGAGCTCACATTAAAAAGATCACTAGGTGAAAATGCCCCCAAAGTGGAGCCTGGATCCCTTGGGGAATGGCTTTAATCCTGGAATCCAATGAAGATCCTGAGGCAAAGAACACTCTCTTTGTTATTGTTTGGAAGTCGTGGGTGGGCACTGGAGCGATGGGGAGAGAGCAAAAGGATGGGGGGTTGTAAAAAGAAGAAGCAAAAGTTCTTGGCTATTTCTTGTAGCTTAAGTAACAAATATGGAAACATTAGCTGCAGAGATAACAGGAGAGGACGTAGCTACTGATCAAAACATCCAAGAGAGCTTCAACATGAAGTTAGGTATTTAAAGAGAATTAACCACTTCTGGCGAATATTGTACTTTGACACCCTTCGCGGGCCCATTTCTGTAGGTGAGGAGGTCCATTCATACACATTTTGGTGTGTTCTCTCTCTCCACGTGTGATGGACTGTACTAGAGGTCAGGCAATCCCTGCTCTTACCCAAAGGACACCTTCTCTAGGAGACTGAGTTGGGTTCTCTGGAGAAAAAGCCATTGTGGGCAAACTCACCCATTTTCCAATTTTTACCAAGGCTTGTACTTCTAAAAAGTAATAACGAATGGCTTATCTTCACGATCATGTGAGCCCTCAGCAGCCAATCAAAGCAGAGTGAAATAGCACAACAAATCTAAAGAGCAAAGGGGAGGGAGGTGCATTTTAAACAGAGGTTGGGCTGCAGAAAGGGGGCTACTCTGGCATGGACAAGTTTCACAGCATCTGAAGACAGAATGGCTTGAGGCTTAGCCATTGTTTAAAGCCATTCCCCAAATTCCTTGTTTACTGTCAGCACAGTGAGTTGTGGACTCTGTGACTTTAGCAGTTAATGGGACTAAACACTTATGCCAACAGATTAAGCCTTGCTGAAACATTAAGAAAATTGGCCCAAACTGAGTTTGGATGAATTGTTGTTTAGTGGCTGTTTCTTTTTGGGGGGGAGCAGGAGTGATTGTCTGAAGACAATGGCTTTTGGATACCTGTGAAACAGTGATGATTGGGGAGAGCCACTAGATAAGTTTTCTGCTAAAGGAAGAGATCGTTAAAAAAAAAAAAGCAAACATTTAATTTTAATTGTTTGACTGCTTACAAATAATATAAATGAGATTTTCTGAAATTAAAATGGAATACTTCAAGGCCCATCAAAAGTCTCAGAAAATTTTTGTTTGTTTATTTGTGTGTTTTTTAAGTTACAATCAATATCTGGGAGAAATGAAAAATCCCTATTTCTTTCATTGCTAAAAGATCCTCCAGGCTGCCAGATGATATTGAAGCTGGGAAGACTTTTCTTCGCTACACTTGTACTTTTAAGATTTGTCAAATCTGTTTCTGGTCCCCAAGGAAAGGAAAAGTGCATGCACAGATGCACAGTAAATGTATTAAACTTCGAAAATAATGTTCAAATCTTTTAGACACAAGAACCGCCTTCATATCTTCACTTGACATGCCTTCTTCAGCAAGGATTTTTTTAAGGTAGCTTTTATACATCTTCTTCCAAGGAAGAATCCCGAACAATTAAGGTTCCATTTGATGGAAAGGATTTTACATTAGAACACTGTTCTATTCTGGCTGTAATCAGAGAAATATACACTGAAAATATTTCACATTAAGACTTCTTAGGTCACACAGTTGAATGGAAAGTTGACTTTGAGCTTGGAAATTAAGAGTTCACATTCTGTAACCGTTACTCTTTGTGTGCACGCATCATGAAAAATGTGTTGCTTATTTTGTTTGCGAGGAGGGTGACCAAGTGATAAATGACTACGTTATTCATTTCCCTAAATACTAATGTTCAGAGAGGTGCCGAGATTTCTGGGATTCCGATGTCTTTGGAAACTTCAAACTTGACTTTGAATAACCATGCTAATAACCAGGGTGCTTCTTTTGAGTTTTACTCTTAAACCAGAGCTGTAAAGACATGCTCATAATATTTGCTTTTCATCTGAATCAAGAAGGCAATGCTAAGCAAAAAAAATATATATATATATATTTAGCAGTGCATATAGGATTGAAGTGATGATAATCAGAGACCCTGGTAATTGAAGCTTTTGGGGAGGGGTAGAGACCCTTTCTTCTGGATCCTTCAGTCTGTTTAATAGGATAAAATTAGCTTGAGTGGTTTGGTGTTTGAAGAGGATATGATGTAATTGGAAGTGCCTCCTGGGTTTGCTGCTGGACAAAGCAATCAGGTGGAGACTCGGGAGGGCATGGGAAGCTCTGAAGTATGAATCCCAGCTTCTGCCATCCTAATTAGCCTAAATTAGCTATGCCCGTTTTCTGCTTGCTTTTGAATTTCCCTGCTATTGCTTCTTTCAGGGCTGAAGGGAAAGAAATATGAAATGCCCACCAAGTTCCCATCTAATAGATGAATGAGGGGGTCTGAAACCCGAGGGTCAGGCTTGACTGTTAAGGCCTTAAAAAGTGGCCCACTCACCGGGAACACAAGCTCCCCAGTGGGCACTACAGCTTGTCCCATGTGATGAGGAAGTTTACAAAGCAATGTAAGAAATTGATTATTTTGAGAATTTTCTCCACATCCCTATTTAACGTCAGATGAATTGGATTGAATTTCGAAGTCTGGGAGGGCCAGAAGAGGTGGGGTTTTTTGTGAATCTAGGAGCTATTGCCATTTAAAATTTTCCACTTCTGACCCCAATTAGTCAACGTTGTGCAGTGAAATTTGCAGTACATTTAAAGTAGTTTGAACAAATCTGTTTTAATTGAAGTGGGATTTGCATAGAAATAAATAACATCTCAATCTTAAAGTCACAGATTATAATATCTTAGTTGTCTATGAATAAAAATACACATATAATAGATATATACCAAATAATACAAACAACAGGAAATTATTGCTTTACATTGTCTAGAGTCATCCAACAAAAGCACAGGTCTCTCCCTGGGTCCCTCATAGGTAAACTTTCAGTTACTCCCACAGAGGTTTTCGAGGTAAAATGCCATCTCTTTTTCCCCCTCATTTTTAGGTAAACCCTGAACATCTAAAACCAAATGTTCAACATGAGTATTAGCAACACACACACACACACACACACACACACACACACACTCACTCTACAACCATGCACTTTATTCTGTTTATTTAATTTGCTATCTTACTAGCTTATTGAGCCCTGCAATGTGGAAGGCTTGGGGCGAGGCTCTGTACAGATGCCAAAATCCTTCTGGTACCTGTGGACGTTTTTCTGTGGGAAATGACTAGTCAACGCATTTTCAAGCATTTCCAGGAGAAAGCAAAGGCTGGGTGGATTGAGTGGACTCCATTATCTTAAGGACTTCTAAAAGTGAAGACCAAACACAATTTAAATGAAAAGATGTGCCACAGACAGTACATACATCTCAGTAATTAGAATTGGCATTCCAAGTGCATTGTTGAATCATGTTCCTATCGCTTGCATGGACAAGGCACAGTGCAGGGCCTGCAACAATCTGAGAAACTCTTCAGGAAAAAGAGTCACAATGACAAAAACTTGCTCCCTCCTCCTCCTCCTCCCTGGGAAGGCACCGCTACAGGATAAGGGGTTCTGAAGCTGCACCTTCATAAGCTTCTTCCTCGGTGGCCCATCCGTCCTTCCTCTGCTTCCTTTAGGGCAGTGATGGCGAACCTATGACACGCGTGTCAGAGGTGATATGCAAACTCATTTTTTTGGTTGATTTTTCTTTGTTCAATGGCATTTACATATATAAAATAAATATCAAAAATATAAGTCTTTGTTTTACTATGGTTGCAAATATCAAAAAATTTCTACATGTGACACGGCACCAGAGTTAAGTTAGGGTTTTTCTTTTTTTTTTTTTTAAATATATTTTATTGATTTTTTACAGAGAGGAAGGGAGAGAGATAGAGAGTTAGAAACATCGATGAGAGAGAAACATCGATCAGCTGCCTCCTGCACATCTCCTACTGGGGATGTGCCCGCAACCAAGGTACATGCCCTTGACCGGAATCGAACCTGGGACCCATCAGTCCGCAGGCCTACGCTCTATCCACTGAGCCAAACCGGTTTTGGCAAGTTAGGGTTTTTCAAAATGCTGACACGCCGAGCTCAAAAGGTTCGCCATCACTGCTTTAGGGGAATTAATTTGACCATTGATCAAAACACTCTGTGAGCCCTTCAGAGACACAAACTTTGTGATTTGGAAATAGTATCATGATGCAACTTGATTAAGTAACTCAGAGAGCAACCAGGAACAACTGTGGAGCACCTAATAGACATTATTGGTTTGTGTTTGCAATATTAGCAAACAGCCTATGAAACCGGGAGGTGCTGCGTGGGCAGGTACGACACAGGGCAGTGCGCTTCGCAATCCCCCGTGGCGCCACGCTGCACACAGGCCCTGTTTGCTTTAGCTCCTCAGGCCATTTCCAGGCTCCTGCCATCCAGAGACCGGCTCGAGCAGCAGGCAATGGGATCCGTGAAAGCTTTCAGTTGTGAAATTGCGTGTTTATAAAACGCACCGGAGCCATGTGTTCAGTTAAGATCGCATATTGTTCTGAATGACTCAGTGATTTTCAGTCTCCAGTTTAAGAAATGAAATTTTGCTCTCCCTACAGTTAGAAATGGAAAGTTGGGCAACGCATGACTTCTTATCAACCCAACTTGACTGAATAGTCAGCGATGTAGGACTCGGGATTCTGTGGCGCTGCTCCTCCCACCACCCCAATGCAGTATTTTTGTTTCTCCTTACACTTGGGGCAGAGCACCCTTAGTGTTGGGCAGCTTGAAAGGGGAGCAGTGGGCCTTCTCCATTCAAGCGATAGGGAAATGATTCAACACTGCACTGTGATTGCCAATGCTAACTACTGAGGTGTATGCACTGTCTGTGGCACATCTTTTCATTTAAATTGTGTTTGGTCCTCACTTTTAGAAGTCCTTAAGATAATGGAGTCCACTGATTCAAGGCTACCAAAGGATTTTTCGGATACCTAATGCAAACAACTGTGGACTTGTTATCTAATTCATGTGCTGTTGTTTCAACAGAGATTCCAGGAAAATAAATTAACAATTTATAGTTCTGCAAGGACCATAGAGTCTAGATGGTTCTCAACCTGTGGGTCGCGAACAATGAACAATGAAAATACATCCTGCATATCAGATATTTACATTACGATCCATAACAGTAGCAAAATTACAGTTATGAAGTAGCAACGAAAATAAATTTATGGTTGGGGGTCACCACAACATGAGGAACTGTATTAAAGGGTCGCGGCAATAGGAAGGTTGAGAACCACTGAAAGACATTCATTTATTCAACTGAATGTCTGTATGTGTGTGACAAGAACAGGAAGATATAGAAGAGAACAAAATGGAAGGGGTATTGCCTTTGAGGATTTCCAGACTAGTAAACTAACTAAAGAAAAATAAATGAGACCAGTTCAAATATTGTTAAAGGCTATGAAGAAAATAGCCGGGTAAAATTTGATGTGATACCACTTCACACCTATTAGAATGGCTATAATCATAATAACAATAACAAGTGTTGGCAAGGATGTAGAGAAATTGGAACCTTCTACATTGCTGATAAGATTGTAAAATGACCCTAACCAAGTTGGCTCAGTGGATAGAGTATCAGCCCACAGATTGAAGTTCCTGGGTTCAATTCTGGTGAAGGGCACATACTTTGGTTGCAGGTTCGATCCCCAGGCTGCATGTGAGAGGCAACCAATTGATGTGTCTCTCCCACATCGGTGTTTCTTTCTCTGTCCCTCACTCTCGCTTTCACTCTCTCTAAGAATCAATGGAAAAAAATATCCTCAGGTGAGGATTAACAACAACAACAAAAAGAATGTAAAGCTCCTGTGGAAAACAGTTTATTGATTTCTCAAAAAGTTAAACAGAACTATCTACCATATGACCCAGCAATTCCAGCTGTAGCTAAATACCCAAAAGAATTGAGAGCAGGGACTCAAACCTTGCATACCAATGTTAACAGCAGCATTATTCAAATATTTAAAAGGTTGATGAATGGATAATCAAAATGTGGTATATACATACAATGGAATATTATTCAGCCATAAAAAAGAATGAAAATTTTGATATATCCTACAACCTGAATGGACCTAGAAATATTAAGCTAAATGAAATAAGCCAGACACAGAAAAACATATATATATATATATATATGTATATATATATATATATATGGCTAATATGCTAAGTGTCCATCCAACCGGTAGCTATGATGTGCACTGACCACCAGGGGGAAGATGCTCAACGCAGGAGCTGCCGAGCTACAGTGACTTGGCAGTGGTGGTTCTCAGGTGATGCACCCTGAAACCAGAGAGGAGGGAGCCCAATTCCTTTGGCCATGGGTTATGTTGTTGCTGGGGCACTGTTGGACCCGAATCTGGTTTACTGCACACTTACATTTGTGTTCCTGTATGACAGCAACTTTGCAGAGTGCCCTCTTGTACTCTGGGACCCCTCGGGGGATGTTGGAGAGCCATTTTCGGCCCATCCCCACAAGCCAGGCTGCGGGACCCTACCTGCCAAAGGGACCCTGCTCACTCCACAGATGCCCTTCAAGCTACAGCATCACCCCAGGTGTGGCAGGCCGGGGAGGGACCAAGGGAGGTTGGCTCCAGGGTGTTTCTGGCCCGTCTTGCCCAGTCCCACCCCGTTGGCCACCTTCTAATTAATTTCCTTTGAATGTGCACAAATCCGTGCACTGGGTCACTAGTATATTATATGGTTCCACTTATATGAGGTACCTAGAATAGGCAAATTCATAGAAACAGAAAGTAGAACAGAGATTACTAGGAGCTGGAGTGGGGGTGGGAGTTGGGGGGAAGGGGACATTATTATTTAATGGGTACAGAATTTATGTTGGGGATGATAACAAAAAGGTTTGGGTATAGATAGCAATGATGATTGCAAAACATGTGAATGTATTTAATGTCATCAAGTATACACTTATGAATGATTAAAATGATCAATATGGTTACATATATTTTACCACAATTTAAAAAATAGTAACCAGAGAGCTTTGGTGGAGAATGACCAGGGATGGGGTGGAAGAGCACTTGCTAAGGCACTAAGGTAGGAGGAAGCTCTGGAGCAGAGTGCAGAGGGGTCCTGTTGCCAGAAGTGAATTGACCAAGAAGCTAATAAAGGGTACACCTTTGCGCTTCTCACTCGCACAGGCCCCTTCGAGGGCACTGAACTTCACTTATATTTGCAATTTTTAATTCTTCTTAAAGAAGGGCCCTTAAATTGGTTCAACATCTAGTGGAGAAAAAACACACGGAAGCAATCATAATATGAAGTTTAAAAACATTTCTTTTGGAGTTGTCCATTGTTGACATAGCTGGAAAGCTGATTAATTGCAAGTAAAAATTTGTCAAATTAAAATGGAACAAGAAAAAAGTTCAATGTCTTAACAAGGCATCTAAAAAATGAAATTCTAGAACCACAGGGAAACACATAGCTCAACTTAAGTACCTGTAATGTGTCTCCAACATTTTCTATATGTGATTATGGTCTCGCTGAGAGAAAAAAGAAATAGTACTAAGGACAAACATGGGGTTCTGGCATCAGACTTCTTAGTTTTAAATCCTGGCTTTGCCACTTCCCAACTGTGGGCCTGGCCAACTTATTTAATTTTCCTATACCTCAGTTTTCTCATCTGTAAAATGGAATTAATAATAGAATTAAATGAGATACTTAATATAGTGTGCCTCACATAATGTGTGTTCAATAATAACTTATGCAGCAAAACATAATATTCACATCCTATATAATAAAAGCCCAGTGACTGAAACGGTGGAACGACCAGAGACCAGAACGACCACGGCCCCTCACCCCGGCGCAGCCCCCCAGCAAGTAGTTAGGGGCAATCAGGCAAGCAGGTGAGCAGTTAGGGACAATCAGGGAGGCAGAAGTGGTTAGGGGCATCAGGCAGGCAGGCAGAGTGCTTAGGGGCAATCAGGCAGGCAGAGGCAGTTAGGGGTAATCAGGCAGGCAGAGTTGTTAGGGGCATCAGGCAAGCAGAGTGGTTAAGGGCATCAGGCAGGCAAGCAGAGTGCTTAGGGACGATCAGGCAGGCAGGCGAGTGGTTAGGGGCAATCAGGCAGGCAGGTGAGCAGTTAGGGACCAGCAATCCCAGATTGCGAGAGGGATGTCTGACTGCAGGTTTAGGCCTAATCCTGCGGGGATCCCTGCGGGGTCAGGCCTAAACCAACAGTCAGACATCCTCCAAGCGGTCCCAGATTTCGAGAGGGCGCAGGCTGGGCCTCACCCCTGTGCACAAATTTCATGCACCAGGCCTCTAGTTTAAAGATAATAGCTCTTAGAGCAGCGGTTCTCAACCTGTGGGTCGTGACCCCTTTGGCAGTCGAACGACCCTTTCGCAGGGGTCGCCTAAGACCATCCTGCATATCAGATATTTACATTACGATTCATAACAGTAGCAACATTACAGTTATGAAGTAGCAACGAAAATAATTTTATGGTTGGGTCACAACATGAGGAACTGTATTTAAAGGGCCAGAAGGTTGAGAACCACTGTCTTAGAGGAAAGTAACAAGTGAAGGCAGTTGAGTTTGTCCTTGTAACCACAGTCCTCACAGATAAGGAAGCATCAATCTGGGAGGTTGGATGTAGGAAGGAACAAGGAAGGTACAAAGGATATTTGTCAGCTGCCTTGACAGTTCTCTAGAAGCTGCCACATCATATATAATTCTAAAACCCAAAAGGATCTGAAAAAACAAATTTGTAGATAAGTTTTCAATAAAAACTAATTTGAAGATAAAGCCTGACCTGAACTGACATGAGCCCACGGTCTTTATTCATCCCACTAGAGTAAATGTTATTATGACTTGCTGCAGTTGATGGTGAGTTGCTGTCCCCAGCTCCAACAGATATTCAAAAATAAGTGGTATATGCATATCACCTTCAAAAATCTTTTTTTAAAAAATCTGAATTCCAATCCTCTACCCAAGGATTTGGGATGGAATTTTAGACCTCTACTTTGCTCATATTCCATTGGCCACCATTTAGTCATGGGTTCACTGCTAGCTACAGGGGCACCTGGGAAAGCAGGCTTTATCTGAGCAGCCATGTGCTCAGCAAAAATTCTATGACTATGGAATAGGGAAGATTAGACATCAGGATCCAGCCAATAGTCTCTGACACAACCTCATCCCCCACACCCCACTCCACAAGCTTTATCCTAACTCCCCCACAGAACTCCCTGGATAGGACCAGAATAAATAGGAATTGTCCCTTTGGTTCTCTGTAAGTAGCTTGGACTGACTTCAAATCACTCAGTTCTGGCTTTAAAGACCCAGACATGGCTGGCCATTCTTATTCTTACAGCATGCTTCCTTGGCTGCTTAAACAAATCTATGGTTCATCATTCTTCCTCCTATGGAACCATCTCAACCTCACAGATGTTTCCTAGTCTTTTAGCAAATTCAGGACTAGATATTTGGTTTCTCCTGGCCAGTGTCTCTATGAGCTGGGACCCTCACATGTTCTACTTCCAATGTCTCTCCAACCTTTTCTGGCAGGAGAGGGGGACATCTCCATAAGAATGGTCAAGAAACACCTTCCAAAGAGAAATTTCCAGATGCGAACATTTTCCATTTGAATTCATCAAGCTCCATCAAATGCAAATTCTACTCTCAAAAAAATGTTATTCAAATTCAGTGAACTCAGCTCTAGCATTGATAGCATTGTGTTCCAGGAACCATGAAGAATAAAAAATGAGTGTTTTTCTCTGCTCATTGTTATTGGACACAAAAGAAGGAATTTTGGGTGAGTGTTGAAAGAAGGAAGACAATTTTAAATTATATTTTATTTACAACTCAGATACTAAAGAACATATTTAAAGAAAATGGATGTGGATAGTGTTTGATAATAACCCAAACCTAGTCATAGACAAAATCTAAAATAAATGAAAAGCAAGATGAGCAAGAAAGAGGAAGTCACAAATGATAACAAAACAAGATGCAGCCTCTGGAGTAGGTGCAGTAAAGTGTAAATAGACCAGTGTTTTATAGTTGTATGGGAGTTGCCTCATTGGCCTCTGGAATCCTACTTTATTTTATGCATTCTTTGTTGATTCCTGTAAGAATGTGCTTTTGAATGGCCAATGGTTAAATCATCAAACCGAGATGCCAAACTTTAAGTATTCCATGAGTTCTTTTTTAACTTTTCAAATGGCAGTTTGTACAACTGTTCCAAGTAAGTTTAAATAGAAAAGCATTCTGGGAAGTGTCAGTATTCTTCAAGCTCAAAGCTAAGTGTAACACAAATAGAAAAAGACTGTACTTTGTGCATTTCATACATTTTAATAGCAAGTTACTATTGATTGCTGTGCTTTTTTGCAAGTAAGGGAAAATTCACACATCGCATTGTATGTTTCCTTGCAGTGGAAAGTTATTTTGATCACACCTTACAAATGATCCATACCGATATTAAGTTTACAGTGTTGGGAGGAGGAGAAAAGAGTGAAGTTAATTTGAATTTAGAAAGTCTCTAAATGATAATTGAATCACAAGTCTGGATTATAATTCTAGGAGCAACACTTGACTTGGTCAAAATCACTGTTATGAAGAGATGCAATTTTTACACAGTACTTCACATTGATTAAGTAATTGTGAAAATGGAAAAAAAGTATTTGAATCTTAATCACAGTCATTTGCATGAAATAAAAGTCTGTGTCAGGGGAATGCACATTATAATAACTCTGGGGTGTTTTGGTTGCATCAGTGAGCAAAGAAGTTGTATGCATTTTTTTTCATGCTGATATACAAGAATTCCTTTTGTATTTATTGTATCTTTGATTGTATGAAAATTTAGCAATATAGGATTTTGGCTGGTGAGAGATGAAAACTGATTAACTACCATAACAATGGATGTAATTAAAACAGATGTTTGATAATGCACGCGCCCGAATTAAACTGGGAACATTCAAAGAGAAAAAAGAGAAATAGGAATTTGATATGAACCTCATTCTCAGTCAGGCTCTCCAAAAGATGGGAAGGAAATAAATGGGAAATAAACTTCAGAAAATTCTGCTCGTCTCTCTTCTAAATATTCCCCCACCCCCTCCCCCACCGCTGCTATGTGTTTGGGATGCTTGAAATATAGGAAACTGAACTTCTTGCTCTTGTGCTTCCTCCTCCCCAGTCATATCTGGGACTGGTCTGCAAATCTACAGATGCTATTTTTCTGCATTGGCACATATAATACTTCCAACTTCTTCACCACCCTGTTGGGACTCGTCAGAATCCCAAGTACCTTCAAACTCTGGAGCTAGATTCTCTCCTATCTTCTTCAGACCCCGGAGTAATCAAAACCACCTTTTAATAACCTGAAATCTCCTACTTGAGTTGATGTACATTCCCTATAATGTTGAGTTAAATTTGTATCTTAGTTTGAGGGCAGTACGATTTGGGAATAAAGGAGATTTCTGTTTCTGAAGCTTTTTGTCTTCCCCATTTTGTGGAGGAGAAGGAGAGAATCCTAAATAAAATAAGAGTTTTGATTCCTGAAGATGTTGAAAACTCCAAAGGAGAGCAAGTAGTTTCAAAATGTATAATTCTTTATTTTTTGATCCAAGTCAGAGAAGAAAGTTGCTGGGAAGATCTCTGCCAGACATGGCCCACAGTCAGGGACAGATGTGGAACAGAGAGATAGGAGGTGATGGACGCAGTAATATGTTTAATTAGAACCAAATAATAGTAACAATTATAATTATAATAATAATGATAAATCTATTTTATTGACTAAACCTAAGTAAAAAACACACACACAAAAAAGTAAAAAAAATACTACTAAAAGAAAACAATTATGAGCTCCATCTCACCTTTGAGAAATAAACACTCCAAGCAAATGATGGCATCCATAAAGTTTCAAAACAAGTGTGCTTAGTGCCCTGAAGTTGCTACACATTCAAGAATATAACAAGCTTTCCTTCTCAATGGTGGTATTCTTTCAAGCTCAGAACCTAAGCGTTTGCTTTGATTCTTTTATCTTTATCTCCTAGTAGATTTCAGGTATTCCACAATATCTACTGAAAGAAGAAAAAAAAAAGCCCTCTTTCCAACGTCATAAAACACTTCTTTCTTTAAAAACAAAAAACAAACAAACAAAAAACTACTCATGGATGCATGTCTTCCATAATATACACCCATCGCCAGCCTGGTCAGGCCCTTGTCCTTCCCTCGCCTCTTGGCCTCTCCAGAATCCCTCCCTTCCCCAAGGCTAATTCAAGTTCCATCTATTGCAAGATTTCTGTATGACTCTAGGCCAGTGGTTGGCAAACACGGCTCTCGAGTCACATGCGGCTCTTTGGCCCCTTGAGTGTGGCTCTTCCACAAAATACCACGTGTGGGCACGCACGTACAGTGCTATTAAAACTTCGTGGCCCATGAGCAGAAGTCGGTATTTTGTGAAAGAGCCACACTCAAGGGGCCAAAGAGCCCCGTGTGGCTCCCGAGCCACAGTTTGCTGACCACTGCCCTAGATGATTCAACTTAGCTCATCTGTTCCTTCCTCACAGCATATATTTAAATCATTCTTTTCAACAAAAGATCGGGCCTTCAGTATCACCATTAAACCCACAGAGTTCTTTCTGCTAGAGGGAAGCAGAGATATTTATGCCAGAGAAACAAAAGCCTGTTTGTGAAACCTGTTTCTGTCCCCAGTTCCACCCAACTTCGTGTGCACTCTTGCTCAAATTCCTTGACTTCCTTGTGCCATCACTTCCCTTCTATAAAAGAAAGATAATAACATATTCTAGGCCACCCCCAACACTTCCTAGGGTGAGGGTTAATAGGATAATGGCTGTAAAATACTTTAAGCTCATCCAAAGAAAGGTGCCGCACTGTATAAAAATGTAAAGAGTTATTATGCAACTAATCAGATTCAAACTACAGGTTGCAAATAGACCTGTGGAGTGTTGAAATGAAACCTCAAGGAGAGATGCTAATGCTTAACTTGCCCTGCAGGCCCAGGCAGCATTTCCAGAACTTTCTCATGTAGGAATTAACATCAGAAAATACATTTTAAAATGTTTTTATTGATTTTAGAGAGAGGAAGGGAGAAGGAGAGAGAGATAGAAACATCAATGATAAGAATCATTGATAAGTTGCCTCTTGCACACCCCCTACTGAGAATTGAGCCTACAACCTGAGTATGTGCCCTGACTGGGAATCAAACCCTGACCTCCTGGTTCATAGGTCAACACTCAACCACTGAGCCACACTGGCTGAGCTTGAATCCATTTTTTAGGGGGCGGGGGAATGTTTATGCTTGCGGAACAAAGATGAACGTGGACAGGCAGAATTCAGATCCCTGATATTTGCTTCCATTTGAGGAGGCACCACCTTTGATATTACCTACAGCCTGCAAGAATGCAATCTCGGCATGGATGGGGAACAAGTCCATCCTCTGGTCTGGAGGCTCGATAAGGTAATAACATTGTATGTTCACTTGATTGCATGAATGAGTCTGGCTTTCCAGCCCCTGAAAGGAGAAAGGGAGCTAAAATGATTGAGTACCAGCAGGCCCAACACTAATTTATTTGAAGGAGCTACTGAGAACGTATATCACCCACTAGGCTGGCTGCGAAACAGCCACATTATGTGGGCATTCCCCCTGGCTGCTCAAACCTACAGGCTAGGTGCAGGAGCTAAGATCATTTTAATTCCACCTTTTCTTGGAACATGCAACTTTAAGCATGCCAGGTATAAATAGGAAACATACAAATACTTTGAGCAAAGCGTTAATATGTGGGGTTAGGTGTTATTGATCTTTCGGCATTATAAGAATTTGGGTATCTTTGCTACCAAAGGAAGCTGGTTAGCCTAAATTCATGGAGTCAGAGCAGTCCCAGAAGGAGAAAAAGAATAAGATTCCTACTAACATTTCATCCCCACTAGAAGTTCAAAGGTATTATGATATATCTGATAAACCAGAGTGTCTGCCTGAGGCCGTGTTGCAAGAACAGAGAAACTCCTAAGACGAAGCTCAGCACCTGAGAGAAGTTAGGGTGGGCTGGTGACCAGGGTCAATGCCAGGGCTTGGATCATCAGCATTGTGCTGATTTCTGGCACAGACGGTAGACACTGCCCCCCCGCCGCCCCGACATAGTACTGAGCAGGAGCTTGAGGGGGATATGTGGATGCTTACGAATTCGAAGAGCTGGAACACTGCAGTGCCTTGGAATCTAGAAAGCGGTACTGCTGAAAGCCGTAATGGAGGGTAACAAGGAGAACATTTCTTTCTTAGTAGCAAATCACTACGTTTTCTAATGAAATGCATGAAATGCTTTACAACATGAAAACTTCTGGAAACTATTTTTCAGCCATTATAACCTCTCTATCCTGCACATATTCTTTGGGTCCAGCTACCACGACTGTGCAGACTTATAGAACATTTCTGATGTTTAGATATTTCCAATGTTTAGACTTCTAGATAAACTATCTCTACTAATACAAAAAGGCAGAGACAAAAGAAGGCAGAAAGAAAGCACTGAAGTCATAAAGTGTATCATTTGAAGACTGACGTAAGGCCAAACACATGTGCTATAGGGATAAATATAAATGGTATGAACACCTAAAAAAATCTAAAGATAAAAAAGCAGTTTTATGTAGAATATTAAACAATACATACAATCCTGTGCTAATAAATTTGAAAACCCGAGTAACCTGAATCATTTCCTAAAAATATGTAAATCTACAAAACTTCAGATTTTGTTTTTTTAAAATGTGATAGAAAATATATATTGCTACTATAATGGAGGGACCAGGAGAGTATCGTGCTAAGTGAAATAAGTCAGAGAAAGACAAGTATCACATGATCTCACTCATATGTGGAATCTAAGTAACAAACTGATGAACTGAGTGAATCAAAAGACATGAAAGCATGGAACAGAGTGAGGAATCTTGGGAGGGAAGGTGGGATGGGGGAAGTTGTGGGGAGGGAGGAAGGGAGGTAGGAGGGTGAGGAAGAGGTAATCAGCCAAGGACCTTGTATGCATGTAGGCATGGCCCATGGACACAGACAATGGGATGGTGAGGGCCTCGGGCAGGGGGTCAATAGGAAAAAGAGAACATATGTAATACTTTCAACAATAAAGAATTATTTTTTTAAAAAAGAAAATAAAACACATATTGCTGCTATAAAGTGGTTAAGGAGCAGATGGCTTTCCAGTCACTGTTGTTATTTATTTGTATTAGTTTAAGGAAAGAATTCTTCTTGCAAAGCCGGCATGACAATGATAACAAAGGATTACAAAAATATGGCATAGAAAAGAAAAACTGCAAAATAATCTCATTTATGAATAAGATGCAAAATACCAAATAAAAGGTTAGCATATTGTACTATATAAATAGTAAAATAAAGAAAGGACATATCATAATCAAGTGGGGTTAATTCCAGACTCTTCAAGATAGTTCAATAATAAAAATCTATGAAGAGACCTTATCTTATAAATAGGTCAAACAATTAGACATGCTTATTTCAATATTTACCACCCCCTCCAAAAGAAAACCAACTTGACTTTTTAAGAGATAATAATATTGTGGTAATAGAACATAACATTTAAAGCCATATATTTAAAAAGATACACATATCTTGTACATCACAAACTAACAGCCAGCATAACACTTACTGTTGAAAACCTAGAAGTGGTCTCATTAAAGTCAGGAACAAGACAAGGGTACTTGTTATCAGCCCAATTATTTAATGATTGTTCTTGAAGTGCTCGCCAACTTAATTAGATGAAAGAATGAGATAAGAAGCATAAATATTGGGTAGGAAGAGGCAGAAGTATCATTATTTGCAGATTATAGTCTTGAAAAACCCAAGTGAATCAACTGAAAAGCTATTAGAAACATGAGAGAATTTAGTAGATTACCTGGTTAAAATACAAATATACAAAAAGTAATGTTTCTTACTTGTTAGAAAGTATGACAGATAAAGCAGTTTTCCATTCACCAAAGAAAAAATAACAAGAAATGTCTACTATAGTAAGGAAATAATAAAACTTTACAGAAGGGCATTGTAAATGTGGAAAGAAAAACTATGTTAAATGTTATTACAGAATAAACTAAGCTATAAATACAATACAAAAACAATCAAATTCCTTGCAGGGGTTTTTTTTTAGAAAGTTGGTAAAATGATTCTAAAATTATTTATAGAATTAGCATGTGAGAATAACCAAAACAGAGCTGAAAAATAATGATTAAAAATTAATTTTATCATAAACTAATAATTTTAGTTATAATTATTAATTGATGATATATTAAAATTTTAAATAATTTTTATTGATTGATTGATTTGAGAGAGAGAGCAATTTGTTGTCCACTTACTTATGCTTCATTGCTCCATCCTTTTTTTAAAAATATATTTCATTGATTTTTTTACAGAGAGGAAGGGAGAGAGATAGAGAGTTAGAAACATCGATGAGAGAGAAGCATCTATCAGCTGCCTCCTGCACACCCCCTACTGGGGATGTGCCTGCAACCAAGGTACATGCCTTTGACTGGAATCAAACCTGGGACCCTTCAGTCCCCAGGCCGACGCTCTATCCAGTGAGCCAAACCAGCTAGGGCATTGCTCCATTCTTGTATGTGCCCTGACTGGGGATCAAAGATCAAACCCACAAACTTGGCATATCGGGACAACACTCTAACTGAGCCACCCAGACAGGGCTAAATTAATTTTTAATTAGCGATAAAAAGAGTGTGATAATGGTCCAGCGATAGATAAATCAAAGAAACAGAACAGAAAACCCAGTAGATCCAAGTTTACAAGGAAACAAAATACATGAGAAAGATGATGGCAAAAGATGAATCATTTAATAAATTATATGGAGCCATCTGTCTCAGGCCAAATCCCTAGGTGCTCTCTATGCCCCACTACCATCTCTTTATCCTTCTGTGAGTCCTTCTGGCTCTATCTTCAAAATGCACCTGAATCTGGTCACTCCTCATTACATCCACAGCTACCAGCACCCTCACCTCTTACCTGCATTTTTACCGCTTCCTAATTGATCTTCTGGTTTCTCTCTTGCCTTCCAACAATCTTCACATTGTAGTCAGTGTGGTCTTTCAAAATAAATGATTTATTTCACTCCCTTCCTCAAGACCTCTCCATAGTGTCCCATCACACTTAAAAGTCCCAGCTCTTTGGAAGTAAGTGGTAGACCTCCTCCTGCATGCCTGGCCAGTGCCTAACTCTCCAACCTCAGCTCCCCTCGCACTCACTCCTCTCCAGACACTCTAGCCTTCCAGAGCACATTAAACCTTTTCCCACCTGAAATTCCCACATTGTCTTTTCCTTCTGCCAGAGTGGGCCTTTCCCTAGATCTTTTCAGATGGCTCACCCTTCACATCCTGCAAGTTTTCCTGCACAAATGGCCACTCTACAAGAGACCAGGCTTTATCATCTTGTCTAACATACTACCTTTCTGTAACCATCTCCTTTATCTCCATTGGCCTTATCAATCCCTAAAATTGTTACTTAAGACAGCCTTGTTTATCCTCTGTCTCTCCCACTAGGTTCACCACTATAACTGTGCATAGCACAGTGCCTGGAACATGAGAGTTGCTTGATATGTTGAGTCAATGAAAATTGAGAACTGGAAATTGTTCTCCCCACTTCTCCAATGTCCCATCTCATACTTGAAGAACTAAATATTGTTTAACCACAGTCTTGTATTTATCCAATTCTGAATTCCAGTGGCTCTGACTGCTCTCCTATTTTCCATTTCATGCTATCATTGCTACTCCCACTGCTAATCCCGTGAAACCTTATCTGCTTAGCATCAGAAATCACTTTCAGGTGGCCCTGACTAAAGAAAACTGGTCCCCAAAACATTCCCATCAGAGCAACACTTCAGCAAGTCTCCAGAAATCTCTGAAGACTGAAGACAGTGGTTAAGATAGAGAAGAAGATAGAGAGATCTCAAAGAGTGACAGCTTATAGGCCATGAAAGTTAGAACAACTCTTTCCTATCCCTGGCAGTTTTAAAAATATGCTACATTTAAGTGTCCGTATCATTCACAATGGTTGCTGTAATGATGATGATGATAATAATAAATATTTATTAAGTACCTATTTTTAACTAGGCATTATTCTAAGCATCTATATATATAAAAGCCTAATATGCAAATTGTCCCCACCGCAGTTCGACCAGAAGACCAATCGCTCGCTATGATGTGTGCTGACCACCAGGGGGCAGCACGGAATGAAGGAAGGCCCTGGCCAGCAGCCAGCAGCTGGGGAAGGGAGGCCTTGACCGGCAGCTGGAAGGAAGGTCCCGACCAGCAGCTGGAAGGCCCCTATCGGCCCTGATCACCAGCCAGGCCTAGGGACCCCACCCGTGCACCAATTTCGTACACCAGGCCTCTAGTTTTAATATAAATCTTTATCTACACGTACACACACACACACACACACACACACACTCCTACTATTACTGTTCCCACGTAGGAAACAAGCCACACATAGTTTAAGTAACTTGCTCTAGAACCCACAGCAAGTAACAGAGCCAGACTGAAAGTGTAGGTCCCAATACAACACTTGCCCCCCAAAAAAGTTATAAAATTTTAAATCATATTTCAATGGCTTGGGTGAACTATTTAGGCAAGAGGCAAGGTCAACATTTTATTTATTTGAAGTAATTAAATAAATACTTCCACTTATTCCAAAGTATTTAAGGATCCCATATTAAGTTGGAGCTATCATGCCCAAAACTGTAAGAAATGCAAAAGGGAACTCATTTAATTCATTTAACAGATGTCTATGAGGCAATTTCTATCTTTCCTGTGCTCTGTGGGTCTCAGGGGATATACTGTGATCTCCCTACAGTTTACAGAGAAGTCCAAGGACAAGTAAATACTGCAGGGTGTGTAGAGCTCCCACAGGGGGATGGTTTATAATTCCACATTAAGAAATGGGATTATTGAGTGAATTATAATAACTATCATCAGAAGGGGAAAAGATGAATGCTGATATTCAATGAAGAGCAAGATGACTTACATAAGGCTTCAATGTAAATAGTGGATTTGGGGCTTTAAGTTAGAGCTATGGATGAGTATTCTATTTCTTCAAGGGATAGTCATGTTTTAGGAGGTTATGGAACAAATAAGAATCATCTTAGATTGGGAAAGGCATGTATTAAATCAATGCATGTCTCTTAGGAAGGCTATCCTTGTAGTTGTATGCAGAATGGACTCAGAGGAAGGCTAGAGGTTGAGAGGGCTATGGTGATAGGTTAGACATGAACCAGAGGCAGGAAAAGTGACAGTAGGGATGGAAGGGAAGGGGAGATAAAAAGAACGTTGGGAAGGAAGACATAGAAATTCTTGGAGAAATGCACTGGAAAAGCAGAGGCATTGGAATCAACCAGAATTAACCTAAGATATGACACTAGATCTGTGACCTTCCAGTGGTTCTCAACCTTCCTAATGCCGCGACCCTTTAATACAGTTCCTCATGTTGTGGCGACCCCCAACCACAAAATTATTTTTGTTGCTACTTCATAACTGTAATTTTGCTACTGTTATGAATGGTAATGTAAATATCTGATATGCTATATGTGTTTTCCGATGGTCGCGACCGACAGGTTGAGAACCACTGCCTTAGACAAATCCCTCTGCTTTTCATCTGTACAATGGGTATAACAATATAAGCATCATAGATATGATTTTTGTAAGGAGTTAATGAGGCAATCGCAGTTATGATTATTACTGATGGCAGCCTTCAAAACTTGTCCATTACTCTCTATCTCCTTGCCCCATCTCTTTTTTCTAATCTTTATTGTTGAAAGTATTATATATGCCCCCTTTTGCTCCCATTGAACCCCTCCAGCCAGCCCCCACCCCCTGCCCCAGGCCTTCACCACCCTATTGTCTCTGTCCATGGGTTATGTATATATGCATACAAGGACTTTGGTTGATTACCTCCCACCCTCCCAACTTCCCCCACCTTCCCTCCAAGATTCCACACTCTGTTTTATGCTTCCATGTCTCTGGATCCACTCCATTCACCAGTTTATTTTGTTAATTAGATTCCAAATATGAGTGAAATCATGTGATACTTGTCTTTCTCTGACTGACTTATTTCACTTAGCATGATACTCTCCAGGTCCTTCCATGTTGTCTCAAAGGGTAAGAGATTCTTCTTTTACACTGCTGCATAGTATTCCATGGTATAAATGTACCACAGCTTTTTTATCCACTTGTCTACTTATGGGCACTTGGCTGTTTCCAGATCTTAGCTATTGTAAATTGTGCTGATATGAACATAGGGGGCATACATTCTTTCTGATTGGTGCTTCAGGTTTCTTAGGATATATTCCTAGAAATGGGATCACTGGGTCAAATGGCAGTTCCATATTTAATTTTTTTAGGAAATTCCATACTGTTTTCCATAATGGCTGCACCAGTCTGCATTCCCACCAGCAGTGTACTAGGGTTCCCTTTTCTCCACATCCTTCCCAGCACTTGTCATTTGTTGATGGTAGCCATTCTGACAGGTGTGAGATGATACCTCATTGTCATTTTATTTTATTTTTTATATTTTTTATTGATTAAGATATTACATATGTGTCCTTATCCCCACGTTACCTGCTAACCCTCCCCCCCCCCCCCCCCCGCACATGCCCTCACCCCTCCGTTATCCGTGTCCATTGGTTAGACCTATATGCTTGCATGTAAGTCCTTTGGTTGATCTTTCCTCCTTACTCCCACCCTCCCTTACCTTCCCTCCAAGGCCCGACAGTCCAATCAATGCCTCTCCGTCTCTGGATCAGTCCTTGTTCATCAGTTTATGTTGTTCATTATATTCCACAAATGAGTGAGATCATGTGGTATTTATCCTTCTCTGACTGGCTTATTTCACTTAGTATAATGCTCTCTAGTTCCATCCATGCTGTGGCAAATGGTAAGAGTTCCTTTTTCTTCTTCCTCTTCTTAAAGAATACCTTTCAGCATTTCATATAATGCTGGTTTGGTGGTGATGAACTCCTTTAGCTTTTGCTTATCTGTGAAGCTCTTTATCTGATCTGCAATTCTGAATGGTAGCTTTTCTGGATAAAGTAATCTTGGTTGTAGGTTCTTGCTATTCATCACTTTGAATATTTCTTGCCATTCTCTTCTGGCCTGAATGGTTTCTGTTGAGAAATCAGCTGACAGTTGTATGGGTATTCCCTTGTAGGTAACTGAGTTTCTTTCTCTTGCTGCTTTGAAGATTCTCTCTTTGTCTTTTGCTCTTGGCATTTTAATGATGATGTGTCTTGGTGTGGTCCTCTTTGGATTCCTTTTGTTTGGGGTTCTCTGCGCTTCCTGGACTTGTAAGCCTATTTCTTTCACCAGGTAGGGGAAGTTTTCTGTCATTATTTCTTCAAATAGGTTTTCAATATCTTGCCTTGATTGTTGTAGGTATCACTGGGAGGAATTGACCTCCAGGCCAATTGGCAGTGAGAATCAGCTGTGTCTGCAGTGGGAGAACTTCTGTGCTGAAGACACCCTTCTGGGGCAAGACTTGCTTCAGTGGGGCTTTGGTGCTCACTGAGTCTGCCCCCTGAGTGTGACCCGTATGGATCTGAGGAGTTGTAATCTGGATGGTCCCACTCTGACCATTGGGTACACTGGCTCTTGGATCTAAGGAGGTGCTAATTTAGCCTCTTCCTGAGGTTACCCAGCAGGAGCTACGAAGAGATCTGTAGATTCCCCTGCCTTTTTGGGGGTTTGGAGGTGCCCAGATGAGGCCCAGCTGTGAAGCAATGCAAGCTGCTGTGGGGCCTTGGGCCTTCTCTTGGATGTTCTGGGTCTGTCTAGCCCAGCTGCAATTTGTTAGGTTATTTTCAGGTTGCAAAAGGCCAGGGCATTCATATGCAAAAGCCTCTGCCGCAGCCTGGGTGGGGTGGAGTCTAGGAATCAACAGGGCGGAGCAAGCAGCTATGGTTGATCCTCAGCCCTGCCCTAAGGGGCCGTGGGTCTCAGTGTCCCGGTAATTGCTGCAAGCACCTCTGAGGGAAAGCCGCCCTCAAGTTCTGAGTTCTGCCTGCTGCCAGACAGTCCAGTTTCTCCCCGTATGAGCCCTGGGTCCCCAGAGACTTCCCGGAACCGGAGTTCAAAGCAGTCGGGAGCTTGTGACTCCCTCCCGATTCAAAAAGACAGCCACGTCCTCAGGTACCAGCCCCTTTCCGTGCGTGCTCGAGCCTCCGTACCTCTGCACTTCACTTCCACACCTCCTCTGAGTCTCAGTGCTTTTCTCTTTCCTTCTAGTTGTAGAATTTCCACTCAGCCAGCCTTCCTGTAGTTCTGGATGATGTCCGTTTTGTCTTTTAGTTGTATTTTTGAAGTTGTTGTAGGAGGCAGCAATTTCCGGTGTTTACCTATGCCGCCATCTTGGTTTCTCCCTCATTGTCATTTTAATTTGCATCTCTCTGATGATCAGTGACTTTGAGCATTTTTTCATGTCTCTTGGCCATCTGTATGTCCACTTTGGAGAAGTGTCTATTTAGGTCCTTTGCCCATTTTTAAATTGGATTGTTTGTCTTCCCTTTGTTAAGTTGTATGAGTTCCTTATATAGTTTGGATATTAACCCTTTATCAGATGTATTATTGCCAAATATGTTCTCCCATACAGTAGGCTTCCTTTTCATTTTGTTGATGGTTTCTTTGGCTGTGCAGAAGCTTTTTATTTTGATGTAGTCCCATTTGTTTATTTGCTCCTTAATTTCCTTTGCTGTAAGAGATTTATCCGTAAACATATTGCTATGCAAGATATCTGAGATTTTGCTGCCTATGGTTTCTTCTAGGATTTTTATGGTTTCCCACCTTACATTTAGGTCTTTTATCCATTTCAAGTTTATTCTTGTGTATGGTGTAAATTGGTGGTCTATTTTCTTTTTTTTTTTTTTTTTTGCATGTATCTGTCCAATTTTCCCAATACCATTTATTGAAGAGACTGTCTTAACTCCATTGTATGTTCTTGCTGCCTTTGTCAAATATTAACTTAGCATAATGGCTTGGGTCAATTTCTGGGGTCTCTGTTCTGTTCCATTGATCTATATTCCTGTTCTTGTGCCAGTACCAGGCTGTTTTGATTACGGTGGCTTTGTAGTATAACTTGTTATCTGGTATTGTGATTCCTCTAATTTTGTTCTTCTTCCTCAAGATTTCTGCAGCTATTCTGGGTCTTTTATGTTTCCATATAAATGTTTGGTGTATTTGTTCTAGATCTGTAAAATTTGCCCCATCTCTTCTTGTCAAAGTTCAAGGCATCCTGGGGGGCGGGGGGGGGGGGGGCATAAATAAGAAACTTTGAGTTGGGTTTGATGAGCACCCAAAAATATCACTTTTCTTCACATCACTAATTCTGAGCCAACTAAAAGGAAATAAAATAGTAAAGCAAACAAAGACCAAATGTCACCTTTTGGAGAATATGGCTTTTTCTGAAGACCATACTTCCAAATATAGAACACAGAGACAAACCGACCTTTTCCCTACCCCCACCCACATTCAGAGGCTGTGCTGGATGGCCAAGGCCTTCCCTGAGGGACAGGCCTCCTATCACACATAGACCAGAACAAAGGATAGAAGAGTTCTGTGCTAGGCATTCACTCCAAGGAGAAAATGAGAGGTAGGGGCTGGGTTTCACAGATTCCCCAATCGCTATCACTCATTATCCATAAGTGACATGCAGGAGACCAGAATGTTACATTAGTGCAGTTCCCTCTACAAAGAGGAAAACAGTTGGCTCAGTTTAGGGAATAGTGAGTCCTACTTAGTATCCAGCCCCATCCTGCTATCTGGGTCATCTTCTTCTACTCCATTTTCACCTCTCACTTTGCTCTCAGTGCCTTATTCACAGTGAGGTATAACTGCTTTCTTCCCCAGGTGGTTGGACTCTTAACAGGAATTCAAATTCTTTAAATGGCCCTAGTTGGTTTGGTTTAGTAGTGGATAGAGCATTGTCCTGTGAACTGAAAGGTCCCAGGTTTGATTCTGGTCAAGGGCACATGCCCGGTTAGAGGCTCAATCCCCAGCAGGGGGCCTGCAGGAGGCAGTCGATCAATGATTATCTCTCATCATTGATGTTTCTATCTCTCTCTCCCTCTACCATTCTCTCTGAAATAAATAAAAATAAAATAAATTTTAAAAACCTTTAAATGAAAGAAATAAAGGTCCTGTAGTAGAATTAAGGGTGGCAATTTGTGTTATCAAAAAATTCTTTTTAGGGCTCCTGAAAATAATGCTGTTTTGGGTGGTAATCTACTGGCCAATGCTACCAAGATATTTAACTTTGTCAACCCAGGGCCTGGTATAGAGTATTAATCTTCTCTAAAACAACTTTTCTGGCATACACAGAGCTCTCACTTTTAGAGAGACATGACTCTGCTGCTGCTAGCTCTTCTAGAGAATAAATTTTGCACAATGAAAATACAGTTGGGCAATCTAAGAAGAAAAATGAGACATGAGATTTGACTAATCAAGTTCCTCAATTTACACTATTACCTGACTCCCACCCTGATATTTTTCCTAATCCTTTTCAAGCAGCCGCCATGTAGGAGAAAGACCTCACCTTGGACCAGAAGGTCTGGCTCTACCACTTTCTAGCCACAGGAACGCAGACACATGATAACCTCTGTGAGTCTCCATTTCCACATTTAAAAATGGGGCTTTACATTCAAGATACCCTTCAATAGGTGAATGGATAAACAAAGCATCATATACCCATACAATGGAATGTTAATCCATGATAAAAATAAATGAGCTATCAAATTTTGAAAAAACATGGAGGAACCTGAGATGCATACAGCTAAGTGAAAGAAACCGGTCTGAAAAGGCTACATAACATATGATTCCAACTAACTGACAGTCCTGAAAAGGCAATACTATAGAGACAGTAATACTCAGTTGACAGAGGGTAGGGAGAAAAGAAATGAAGTAATGAAGTACAGGGGATTTTTAGGGCAGTAAACTACTCTGGATAATACTGCAATGATAGATACATGACATTATGCCTTTGTTAAAGACTTGCAGAACTGTACAACACAAAGATTGAACCTTAATGTAAACTAATAATGCCATCGTTTGCATTAGGATTCAGTCTTTGTGCTATATAGTTAACGATAAGGCATCAACACCAATTGTAACAAATGTACCGTGCTAATGCAAGATGTTAAGAATAAGGGAAACTGTGGGTGGGGGTTTATATGGAAACTGTGGGAGCTCTCAGTACAGTCTACACGCGTTTTCTATAAACCTAACACTTGTCTAATAAACAAAGTCTATTAACTTTTTCAAATGGGGCTTTAACATCTACCAGTGTAGTCAAGGCACTAAAGAAGATGATGCTTGTGAGCATCCCTGGCTCCCAGCAACTCCTCTGTCAAATGCCCATGGCTCCGGCTGCGACCCCCTTCTCCTTCCTAATATCTTAAGGAAGTTTATTGTCCTGGTAGTGATCACACCTAGAGCTCTTCATTTTTAATATCTGGATATCACGATCAGTTCCCCCATCAATCTAGCTGGTTTTCACAGTGCGCCTGTCCCAGTTGTTTTTTCCCATTATGCCACCTTCTTTTCTTCTCTTTTTTTAACCAGCAGGTCTCACATTCGGAATCCTCATGGCACCTGTGATGTAGAGGAGAAGAGCGTGGGTGCAGGAGCCAGACCCCCTGCATGACTATCCCAGCTCCATCCTCTACGAAGCGACTGAGGGACCTTGGGCAAGTTGTCAGAACTTCCTCTGCCGCTGGTCCTCATCTGCACTGAGAGAGATAAAAATAATAACTCCTTCGTGTGTTTTTCTTTTTGAGACGATTAAATGAGATGACCCATGCAAAGCACTTAAAACAGTGAATAGCATATAGTAAAGTAGTAATGTTGTTTTTCTAAGTGAGCATTTACATGTTGAAGATTTTTCTTTATGTCCATTGTTTCTCTCCATACGGCTTTGCCCACAGTTACATCTGTGCCCCTGGGAAAGAGGTATGTTCTTCCTCCCACGTCCTGGATAAACGCTGGGATTCTGTCAAGCGGACAGTGAAGATCCCCTATGCGAGTTTTTCTGCCTGAGCCCATCAGATCCATGTTAGATCATCCCAGTGACCAGGTCCACTTTTAGGATACGATCTGAAGCCTCACCATTTCCTAACCAGTTCTGCATTCCCAGTGCCTTTTTAGATAACTCAACACCCAATGCATTTAGGAAATGTGCTTTGTTTTACTTTTGCGTGTGCATTTATCCTTACCCAAGGATATTTCCATTAAGTTTTTAGAGACAGTGGAAGTGGAGAGAGAGAGAGAGAGAGAGAGAGAGGGAGAGAGAGATTTATGTGAGAGAGAAACATCAATTGGTTGCCTCCTGCACGCACCCCATCTGGGCCTTGGGATCCAACCTGCAACCAGATACAATGCCCTTGACCAGGAATCAAACCCGTGACCTTTAAGTACATGGGCGTACGCTCTAACCACAGAGCACACCGGCCAGGGTTGTTTTATTTTTTTCAGGAAGGAAATAAAGATCTTCCAGATGGACAGTGGGATTGCGTCCCTGTCCCCCTCCATCTCCATACCTTGTCCCTGATCCCTGAGCTCTCCTGACTTGATGGAACTGCCATCCTCAAGAAGTGAGCTGCCTGAGAAAATGTGTGCTCCCAGCATTTTCATCTGGGACTCAGACCCACGATGGTGGTGGTGCAGAGAGCCAGGTATTTAGTCACATCAAAGCAATTTGCTAATTGCAGATGCTTCCTTTCTGTTTAATGTTTCATGTGCAAGATTAGGTGGTTGATTTAACTTGTTCGTAGTGCCTGTTTTATCTCATTAGCTACCTTTAAAGGAAATCAAATCATGTTCAGTGTAGACAGAGGACATTAATTATCTGGAAAACTTAACAGTATAACCTGTTTATGAGGGTGAGTATGGGAGAGATGATTTAAGTCACTGCTAATTTCCTAACATTTTGTGCATATGAGAACTCATGCATATAAACATGTTAACCTACCTGATTGAACCATATATCAATTATGTATCTATGCATGTCAATTATAATACATGTACTCAACATATAGTTATCAATGAAATATACACATGCTTTATTTTAGCATAGATAGATGATCATTTATAAGTTAAACTAGGATTTCTAGAGCTTCTGGTTATTCTCATGTTTTCCTCATTTTTAAAAAATCTTTAGCATGTTTTTTTTACATTTATTTATTTATTTATTATTTTTATTGATTTCAGAGAGGAAGGGAGAGAGAGAGATAAAAACATCAATGATGAGAGAAAATTATTGATCAGCTGCCTCCTGCACATCCCCTACTGGGGGTAGAGCCTGCAACCCGGGCATGTGCCCTTGACCAGAATTGAACCTGGGACCTTTCAGTCTGCAGGCTGATGCTCTGTCCACTGAGCCAAACCAGCTAAGGCTTTTTAGCACATTTTCAAGCATAATTCTAGCAAAATGTGCAGATAACATTACTGCTGTTGCACCTATCTTGCTTCAACTATGTCCCTGGTCCAAGCTTTCTTTTCATAGATTCTAACTAACCTTTAATTTAGGGTGAGTATGCAACTGAAACATGTTGACCTGAGACAGAGCAGCATTATCATATTTGAAAGAAAAAAGAAGTAATCATAAAATTTCCAATGGAAAAAGAAAAGCTACAAAATCTGTATTTTAAAAATTCTTCTGGTAGAAGATGTTGATCGTGGAGAGATTATACATGTGTGGGGACAGTGGGTATATGGGAACTCTGTACTTTCTGCTCAATTTTACTGTGAACCTAAAACTTTTTTAAAAAATAAAGTCTATTTAAAAGAAAAAATCTGTGATATTTGTATCAATAATAATAACAATAATAATCATGTGTTCAATGTAGTAAACCGGCTCTTGCCTACGTTAGGCTATAATAAGGGCTAATGCTTGTATTATTCATCCTGCCATAACACCAGCATATAGATACCACGATAGGCAATAATGACTCCTTAGGGGATGTTTATCATGTCACTGAGCTTGGCATTCACAGAGCTTCACCAAGCACACCAGCCACTGAGAATTATCAAGGAAGAAATTATTCTTTTCAATGCTCCCCACTATTTTACATGATAGAGTATAGAAACCTGTATATCGTATTGATGTCTTTTAGTCTCTGAAAACAAATGAAGACAAATACAGACAGGAGTACCATGAGACTGTTTTTCCACTGTCTCGTCTTCCACTCCTCCCATCAAATGAGCAAATTATTCCCACAAACTCTCAGGACCTGCTGTTCTAACCCCAGGCATGTATGTGGCTGTGAGGTGGTCATTCACGTTTCCCAGCCTTTATCTTAGCAATGGGCTCGGCACTACAGGGGCATCACCGCTGCCCTGGTCCTGTCGCAGAGCCCTTGTCTACTTCCATTTATGATCTCGCCACAAGGTTTAAGGCAGATTGCATTTATATTAATATTTTAAATCAGTTCCTTAGTAAGTAAGAGAGACTAGTATAAGCTTTCTACGTGCTTATTTCTTAACATTTTTTTCAGGCCACTAAACGTAGTTCCCTTTCAGAGATCAATGTGCCCTCGGAAGCCACACTTCCCAGAGGCCGGCTGCTGATCCTTAGCTAGTATAAAGCAGTCTAAAGTAAGTGATGTTCCAACCCATTTAATTATAGAACATATGGAAGTAAAAAATTATAATAACTCCCAAATTTCTTTTTTTCAATCAGAAAAAGCAATCTACTCCTCGGCGTCCAAAGGTAATGACTACACTGTAAAGTTGACTTTTTAGGTGAGTTTTACTTTCCACCCAAGGGACAGAGCATTGTTAGCGTCCGTGAGCCTCCTCCAGCATTGTTCATCTCCGGGTGCTCGGGGCCCATAGAATGTAACTGTCCCGATTGCACCATACGTGGCGGGGCAGATTTTGAAGATCCTAACCTCTTTTCAGAGGAAAATCATTTCTTAACTGCGCTGTAGCGGCATAACTCTCCCAGCCATTTTTCTGCGCCACAATTTTTCTCATTTGGCTTCCTTTGTGTTCCATTCAAGGTTTCCCTGCACTGAGACAATCTTTTACATGTTTTTCTTCTTCTGCCTTCATCAAAGTTAGGACTTTGTTAGGGATGCTTTGCTATCGGCATCTGTTACCTCTTTTTCTTCGGGGCTAAGGAGGAGGCCGCTGTGTGGCTGAAAAAGACTCTCATTCAGTTTGGAATTGCCTCCCTTCGCTCTCCTGTCACACTGTCAAGCTCAATCAGAACGCAATGAAAGTGATACAGAGGCGAGGCTTTGCTGGCGAGACTTAGAACAAAGACAGCTCCATAGCCTAGTACAGATTTCACATCCAATTTAACTCTTTGGAAAAGGATTTCAGGAAATACATAGTCAAGAGTTGAAAAAATGGAGTTGGATGTACTATAAAGGCTAAAAGTATTATCCTGGCTTAGATAAGCTACAAAGATAGGTTGATACTATTTTCTACCATAAACCACATTAGCCGGCATTACACATTGAGCTTTCTTTACTCGTTAAGTTGCAAGGAGATTTGAGAGGAATTTAGCAGCTACATAAAATGACTCTTTCATGATTCTAGCTTTACCAGTCATTTTAATTGTACAAGGTGCATGAATAGCAAGGACCTAAATCATGTTGTTTAACAAATCTGGTATTAGAGGGTTAGTCTCAGTTTACTTATTAAGAATTTAGTTGAGTAAAGGATTTTAGGACTCAGTTCTTTGTGTAGATGACAATGAACAGGCCGATACTTGTATTTTTGGGGGGAAACATACGTCAGCTACACATGTTTTGAACTGTGCTGTTGGGCCCATAACTGATGTTTTGCATTGAATATATTTTTCCACAGGGAACTAACTGTAAAGAACAAAATTCATGGAGAAGGACACAGGCCAGTGGTGACTTCAGTGGCCTCTGCCACGAGTTCCTCTCTGAAGCCTAGTTTCCACTTTATCTTACAACAGACTTGGATAAATTCTCTGAATTTTTCAAATTTAAATCATGACCCAAAAGACATGTTATTATATTAGTGATTTGATTTTAGTAAGAGCTCTCATTTTCTCTTGGTGGATTTGAAGCATGCCATAAACCGGTTCACACAACACACACCAGTTGTGAATTTTAAACATTCCATACAACAGCAGTAACACTGATGCAATAATGAGAAGAGTTTTCTATAGTTTAAATTAACTATTTTTATAAACTATTCTTTAAAATTGTTATGGTCATAGATATCATTGTCAAAATGCCAATATTTATTATTTAGGCAATGATATGTATTTTTTTCATGTTTATGTATTTTTATCATATTGAAAATTTTTTAAATTTAAGTGACTTTGTATATACTTATATGCATGTGTTTTTTTGTACACTCATCGAGACAGATTGAAATTAGTTGACAGACACAATTGCATTTAAGAGGAGCACATTTCAAATAACTGGTACCATATCATCATCTTAAAGGAGATATCGCTCTGGAAAATTTTCCATGAACAAGAGATGATTAGAAGCAAGCGTATGATAGACACCAACATTTCATCTCTGCATGCAATTATGATACAAATTAGAAATGCTATTATGTTGGTGCTTCATAATTAAGTAAGCAATTAAAAACAACACTAGTTCATTAACAAATTGTCATAGCTAGGCTGACAAGTGTCCAATGAGGTCACGGTCATGGCAATTGCATGAGATGATGACTAAGTCTTCCGAAGAGCAAAAATCCTAACCAGCAGCAATGGTTCCAATTCTAATCCTTGTGTTCTATAAATCGCAACTTAGAATGGACAAACTGAAATCAATATTGTAGGCAAGTATTTATTTGTACTGTAGGCAAGAGAAGGAGAGCCCTTTTAGTAAATTACCTATGCCATTTGTTAGAGTATGGTTCCATGCTAACATGAAATGTTAGTTTTATTCAAAAATGAAAATTAAATCTCCTTTGTTACTTGATGTAGCTGTGGTTATTTTTTCCCAAGTCTTTGGCCAGTTGGCTCATTCAGTCTCTTTGCCTTTGGAAAACCAATGCTTCTATCTTAATGAAGATGGTGACTAGAGATTAGCAGTTACTGGCGGTAGCTCTAAGACCCAGGTATTTGTATAGATTTTTTTTAAATGGCCAGTTCAAAAGTATTTTCATTTAAAAAAAATGTTTCCCATCACCCTGGCTGGTGTGGCTCAGCTGTTGAGCGTCATCCTGCATACTGAAAGGTCACCAGTTCGATTCCTGGTCAGGGCACATGCTCAGGCTGTGGGTTCAGTCCCTAGTTGCTTACAGGAGGCAGTCCTCAATCTATGTTTTTCTTTCACATTGATGTTTTTCTCTCACTTTCTTTCTCTTCTCTCTCTACATCAATAAAAACATGTTTTTTAAATGTTTTCCATTATTTAAGGTGAAACCAGATAGTGTCACAAAATGAAAAAATTATATCAACAATGCACATGCTTGATAAATAAGAATGCAAAAAAAAGTAAAATGATTAATCCCTCTACTAATTATTTGTCGCATTTTTGTTAATACAAATTAAATGTTTCACTTGGTTAATGACAAGTTTGATCAAACAGTTCATAAACTGTTGGATTGACTTTGAAATGAATTCAGGAGAAAAAAATGACACGATGTGGAGCTGGCAAAGGGCTGCCTCTAGTGGGAACAGATGCCCAACAAATTTGGCGAGTAGTTTTGTTCTCTTCTATCAGTTGCAGTTCACAATCCTAATGAATGTTATGTTTAAATAACATGAATAAAGATAAAGTGAAAATGAATTCAACTCCAGTTTGAGCAGCAGAATAAAAATGAGCAAACTGTATTATCTTCTGCCACATAATCTGGGTTGAATTTCCTCTGTATCTTTTTTGTTTGTTGAAGAATCCTTTTCTTGCGTCTCCTTGGCCATTGACAAGGTCTTTTGAGATGAATATGAAAAGATAGATTTAAAGGTTAAGGCCAGGGTCAGATGGTTGCAGATGTTTTGTGAGAGATTGTTCGGTTCAGTTTGTGGTACTTCTCCTGACTAAGGTATTTCAAACACGCAGACTCATGGCCAGCAACTGTCAATGAATGTTGTTTGTCTCACAATTGATCCATGCAAACACAAACACAGAGTGGAAGGAGTGTTTGTTTTTCCTTAGGCGGATAATTTTCCCCCAGCCCAAGACTTCTTCTTTGTCTAAAGCTGAAGAAGAAGAGGCTGTTTTTATTTGTAGAAGGTAGGGTATTTTAGGTTTGGCTCTTGAGATGAGCATCTGAGACCTTTTTGTCAGGGGATGAATAATGGCACCAGGTGACAAAAATTGATTAAATTGTAAAAGGTTATAAATTTTTTAAAGAAGAAGAAAAAGTAGAAATTGGACATTAAAAAAAATAAATGAACTCATCTCTTATCTCTTCTCTTGACTTCAATTTCTATTTAACAATGTGAAAATAAAGAGACAGGAATTTGTGGAGGTCATGCTGATGGCCATTGAAATATTTCATTGTTGCCAGAACCGGTTTGGCTCAGTGGATAGAGCACTTGATTGCGGGCACATCCTCAGTGGGGGGCGTGCGGGAGGCAGCTGATCGATGTTTCTCTCTCATCGATGTTTCTAACTCTCTATCCCTACCCCTTTCTCTCTGTAAAAAAATCAATAAAATATATTTTTTTAAAAAGAAATATTTCATTGTTTGGTGGATTTAGATCAAACCCTGTTGCTTATAAGGAAGGTTAGAATAAACAGATGTGTATTTTTATACAATGTAATATATACATATACTAGAGGCTCAGTGCACGAAATTCATCCATGGGTAGGGTCCCTCACAGCTGCCAGCTGCTGGCTGGGGTGCCTCCCTTCCCTTGGCCACCTGCCACCACCACCATCAGCCCCGCCCCCTGGTCGGACTCCCAGTCGAGGGGACAATTTGCATATTAGGCTTTTATTATATAGGATGTAAATATGTATATATACCCAGGATGGGGCAAAAGTAGGTTTACAGTTGTGAATGTGCAAAACAGAGTTTATTCTTGTATTATTATTTATTAACTAGAGGCCCAGTGCATGAATTCATGCACAGGTGGGATCCAGCTGGCGTGGCCCCAATCGGGGCAGATCGGGGCTGGGCCTGTTGGAAGGAGGATATGGTGGTAGGTTAGCCAGCCAGCCCACCTCCATCGGGGTATGATCAGGGCTGGGACGGCTGGGGAGAGGGGCCATGGGCTGATCAGGGTGGTGGGGGCCCATTGGGGGTGGAGCTGGCAGGGGGGAGAGGCTGCAGGAGGTTGGCCAGGGGGGCCCTGCCCCCTGTTGGGGTATGGAAGAGTGATCAAGGGTGGGGTTGGCCAGGGGGTGGGGCTGCAGACCGATTGGGTGGTGGGGGCCCATCGCGGGTGGGGCCGGCTGGAGGGAGGGGGCCATGGGAGGTTGGCCAGCCAGCCCCACCCCATGATCGGGGGCAGTTCACTGGCCGCAGTGAGTGTCATAGCGACCGGTCACTTCGGTCGTTATGGCATTCGGGTCGCTGGCTTTTTATATATAGAGATTATTGTATTATTTTCCCATACAAATAACTGTAAACCTATTCTTGCCCCACCCTGTATATGTTATATATTATAAACACACACACATCCTCTTGATAGTCAGATAGCATTAGATAAACAATGTTTCTTCCAGCAATGTCTTAGGGGTTGTCATTGCAATAATTTTTATTTACTATTATCTCTACAACTGTATAAATATAATTAAAACATATCCATGAGCCATTTGTCATCCCTCCCCTGAGTGCTTTAAGATTAGAAATGAGCATTGAGATCCTATAGTTAATTGACTAAGGCCAATGGGATGGTTCCTTTCTACAACATGCAATTCAGAACCCACAACATTAGGTAGTCTCTTTCTTAGATCTTGTAAAGAAGGTTTTTAATTAAAAGTATATTTTGGAAAATTCTATGTCAAAATATCTAGGATCTTGAAAGATACTAAAGACTATATTTTTCAGTCAAGACACTGATAGGAAGCTTTTATGGCTCTTACTTTCCTATCATCTATTCACATCAGTCACTCTTTACATTTCATTCTTCTGAATTTTATCCTGTATAATGTTACTAGGAAGATCCTGTTTATTATTCTGACATGATTCTTTGTGATCTAGGTGCTTGATAAGGATTATTTTTAAAAGACCAAGAGCCCCTCAAGTAATTATCCTCTCAAACTTGTAAACGAGGCCAGATAGTGATCCTTGTCATCTCTGAAGGCAAAATGAGACGTTTTCAATGTTTTAAATACTTGCATGCCACAAAATATAATCAAAGTTATTTTTTGCTAAGGTGAAAAATTATATATTTTTTCTTCCTGAGGCCTGTTGCCTTTTTTAAACATTTAGTCACATTGAATTTCCTGATCATTCCTAATATTGGAGTCAATGGAGAATGCTATAGTTTACAAAATGTATTTTTTTAAAATCATTCTTATGTTTCTTCTTGTAATAATGAAAGTATTTGGAAATCTGAATGAAAATGTAATCTTCAAACCTACTTCATGCTATTAACACATGCATAAAAGCTATGAAATATTCTCCTTACAGGTTTTCGTTGGTGTGAATTTCAGTTTCATATTATAACGTGAAATTATCTTTTTATGCAATATTCTCCATTTCACAACCTCATTTAACTAAACCATTTCACTACAGAATACTAGGTTTTTAAGATTGTGATTTTGATAGACAGAATATTATCCCTACAACTTTCCTAAATAAGTGAAATGCTATTTGAAATGTACATTTCACTTCTTTTTGGTTATTCTAAAAGCAAAAGAAGAAATATTTGAGGGAGCAAAAAGACAATCCCACAATAAAAAACACCTACATAATAATTGTGGTTCTTGCAAATGTAGACTTAAAAAGCTTTATTTAAAGCAGCTTTGGAATATTTTTGTGATAAACAGAAATCAATATAATTTATTCACATCACAATTTTCTAAAGCATGTTTACTAGTTCTTGTCTAATTCACACCCTGCCATCATTCTGTTTTCCTATAAGTTCATTTAGAAAGATTTATCAAACATAAATAAGAATAATTACGGAATTACAGAGTGGGATTACTTGTGAAGAAAAAAATGATCATCGGTTGTATTCTCATCAGCTATCTTATTTGACTTCATCATTAAGAAAAGGATTCAGGATGTGTAGTGGGTGAAGAGAGCAGAAGTGTGTTTTCATTTTGATATGATAGCTGCATTCAAGTTATTCTCCTCTTCACAATAGACTTTACCTAGCTTTATCTTCAGAAGAAGCCACTTTCAGCTGAAAAGCAGAAGTGAATAGAAGTGTCATGACATGGGATTAACAGTACAACTGGTTAGTAAATCAAATGTTTGAGGTGAAGAAAGTGGAATGTGACACGCATCAGCAGGATGGACTGGCAGGGTTTCATGAAGACGAATGAAAAAAAAATTTAATCATTGGTCGATGCTCCCGGTATTGATACTGTTTGGAAAGCACATGGTCTGTTTAACTAGTTATTCACTGTAATGACTCTGAGGGCATTAAGATGTTCCCAGCAACGTGAGTTCATATTGAAGTGATACCCATAGGAGAAACTAGCCCAAGTCCTGTTTCCAACTAATAGAAAAAGGAAATTGTGCCTGAGGAGGAAAAACTGGCCAGTACGGTTCACTTTTGAGATGCGTATGTATCTGTCCAAAACTTCACTGTGGGTTCATGTCATAACATCCACATGATTCACTAAAGAATTTACATATGGCCCAGCCAGTGTGGTTCGGTGGTTGACGGTTAACCTATGAACCAGGAAGTCACGGATTGATTCCCTGTCAGAGTGCATGCCCAGGTTTTGGGCTGGATCCCCAGTATGGGGTGTGCAGGAGGCAGCCAATCAATGATTCTCTCTCATCATTGATGTTTCTGTCTCTCTCTCCCTCTCCCTTCCTCTCTGAAATCAATAAAAATATTTTTAAAAAGAATTAACATATATCTACACACATACATGTATATAAACCCCTTTATATTGCCATTTACATAGGTTTTCCAAACTGCTTAGAGTTAAAGATTTTAAACTTGAGAGTTGTAAATAGATATAAGCAATCAATTTGGAGCACGTAGAAATGAATGTTTAAGCACATCCATGGGTTTCTCTTCTCATTCTGGTACGAAGCCACACAAATACGTAAAAACTTGAACTGAAATGGGTGATGCTTAAAGATTTATCTGAGTAGCTTGGGAGATTCATGTCATCATTAGTATCTTCACATGGAAGATTTTTTAAAATTCCACATAGTTTGCATTTATTCCAGAACTCCATGGTTTTCAGTATTTATGTTATTCACAGCAAGTTTCCCTAAGAGTAGGGTTAAAACTCTTATGTGCCTAATATTTACTTAAAACTTTGTAAAAAAGAAAAAAAAATTCATACACACAAAGAAGCCCATTAAATATTCACACTTTAATATATGTTCCTCAGAAACAAATGTACAGTCAGATAACATAAAGAATTATGAATGACTAATTATATTTTGCATATTTACAGCAAAGACAATTAGCAAATAGCTTTTATATGCAAAATAAATGAAAAAGTAATTAAGATGCACTAACCAGAGCAGCAATATCAAGTCTGTTGTCTTGTGATTCATTCCTAACAAACAATAATTATGCATTCATTGTCATATAATTAAAACAGCTCTGGCCTTTAGAAAAATGGTTATTTACTGTATAATAACCTGAAGAGTGGCAGAAGTTCCTCATAATGGTGAGCAGGATAATTAAATATTTCTTCTTAGGAAATGCTCACCCAGTTTAGTTTATTATCATAACTTCTACCAGCAAGCAGCTGTTCCTCAGGAATGCCAAGTGTTCTCTCTCCCGTCTGGGAAAGTTGTTTTCCATTTTGTCTGCAAGCCCTCGTTTTCCTCCCTTGCTGTTAAATGGAGCAGCGATGCTCCTTTTCACCTATGTAAGGCTCGTCTCCCCAGGGGCCATCCCGAGATCCCAAAGAACGTCAAGGCCTGTCTCTCCCTGGGGCTAGGTCTGCGTTGGGCCATACAAATGTATGTCTGCTTTGCAAGAATGTAGTCTGTGTTTGAAGATATGTTAGGACTTCTACTTTATACTCACTCAGATAGACCTAGAAGTTAACATGAGCCTTCAGGCAACGTATAGGTTAATTAGTTAAATACATAACATGCAGTATTTATCATGTTAGCGAAACTACCAGAACGTTAAAAATACAGCAGCAAAGTTCAAAAGGGGTAATGTTTTGGTATGGAGTCTCATTACAGTGATGTAGCCTACCCTCTGCATTCCCCACGGGTGGATGGCGAAGGCCATTTTGCTTCCCCAAAGCTGAGAAGATCTCTATGCTGTGGCCCCCGGTTATGTTACTGCCTATTGTTCACCCGGATAGGAACTCAGTACCTATGAAATGCAATCAGGAATTATTTAAGCAGGAGATAACAATTACTTTGTGTCTACTGGGAGTGTTGTTTTCACATATTGATACGATTACATTGTCATGTATGTATAGTCAACAAAATTATTTCATATAATAAAATCGTGTGTGCTTTGGGAGCGAAGAATGCGGAGGTAATGGGGAAGAGCAGTATTTGTTGACTATCAGTTACCAATTTTTTAAAAACTATAATAGCACTTTTAAAAATTATTATTTCTAACACATTATATATTAGAGAAAGATAAATCTTAAGTAGGAAAAATGTATTTAATTATTAATTTAGGAATTCCTTATTACTTAGAATATCCTTTTAATTATACTTATTACATTACATGTAATAATATTAAATATAAACATCAGCCTCAGAGAGTAAGAAAATAAATGGGTTTGGTTAGGTTTTGTGATTAAATATTTCATTAAATATTTGTAACCAATTATTTTGGCAGTTACTAAACTGCCATTCATTTCTTTATTGAATTCCAGAAACAAATATCAAATAGTAAGCATAACATCTTGTTGTGTTTAATGTGAATAAAGAGCCATGACCTTATTTTAAACAGTTTATTCTGAACTATTTTGGTATTTTCTAAATATTCTGCACCATAAGCTCCTTTAGGCTTGTGATGAAATGGAGATGGACCACAGAGAACCTAGGGAGATGAAATATGTTCCTTGCTCCTGTGTTACATTTGGGATAATTTAACTGTAGCTTAGAATGCTAAAAAGAAATAACTGCCCAGAAGTGTAACCGAGCAAGTATATTATTGGGGGCTCCTGTATGCTACCAACAGAATTTTGGAATACAAGAAAATAGAATTTAAATTCATAGCAAGGCATTCTGGTAATTAATTTGTTAGTAAAAGGTAGAAGAGAAAATGAATATAGTCACATCTTGCAAAAACAGTGCAGGATTACCTATTATCAGCATATCAGAATCACCAGGAGAAGAAAAGCTAGAAAAATATTTTAGATTTTATAATTGATATTTTAGGGAATCTCAGCAATTCCAAACTAATTGTAGGTAGTCATCATGGGAAAATAATCATCTTCATTTATCCTTACATATGTTTGTGGTTTAGTATTGTTTTAAATTTTAGTTATTTGAGCTGTTGGAGAGGCAAACAGACCATAGTTTTTTTTTTTCTTTTTTTAACTAAAATGTAGACTTTATGAAGAATTCCTTAGTTTTTACCGAATGTACTTTTGTTCTGTTTTAAGAACCCATTCAACAACCACAGCTTTTTTTAATTCTTAGTACTTATTAAACTTGTTCATGTTACTGTATGTACATATGTATTTCATCGAATTTAAATTCCTATTAAGTATGTCTGTAATCTTCCATCTTGCAGATTTAAAGAATATGGAGTTATTCATTGTTATAATAGAAGTATCAGTTTATGTATCTGCTATGACAGAGTAAAAGTGATCAAACATTACACTAATTCTTAGTAATGAGCTTGTTTCTCTCTTCAAGAAACAAAGTTCATAAGGGTAGGAGGTGAGAAGGGCCAAAAGGTGAATGCATGCACCAATTTGTAAGCCTCTTGCCATCCTTCCTTCCCAGAGTACACATTTCTCAGCAAAATGGGAAATAGAAAGACCAAGCCCCAACTTTCAGACCACACCATGAAAGTTGTAATTTTTCAAAATTTATAATTCTCCTTGAAATTGCCATTGGTACCTTTCAATGTGGAGCCTCATCATCCACCTCAAGTTCATTGTCTTATATGTACACTAGAGGCCCGGTGCGAGAATTCATGCATGGCTGGGGGTCCCTCGGGGTGGCCTGTGGGGATTGGGCCCCAGATCGTGCCTCCAGCCTTGCAGCCCCACAGCCTCCTGGCGTCCCGCCTTGGCCTGGCACTGTCCCCTCACTTACTCCACCATCCCGCCTGCAGGGCGATTCTTCGGGGCTGGGCCCCCTGCCCAGCTCCCTCAGTACCTGGGAGCTGGGAGGTGGCCCTGCCCCCCGCCACTGCTGCTGGTCACCATCTGTGGGGTGATCGGCGGGGTGATCGGGCCCCCGCTCACACCCGCCTTGGCCTAGCACTGCCTGTTCACCTGCTTCCACCATCCTACTGCAGTCCCACTCTCATTGGGGTCCATCAGGGCCAACAGTGCCTCCACTGCTGTCCACTGCCAGCGCCGCATCACCGATGCCTGCCATGTTCCACGCAGCTCCCTGGTGTTCAGCGCATGTCATAGCAAGTGGTAAAACTCCTGGTGGAAGGACCACCCAAGGGGACAATTTGCATATTGGGCTTTTATTATGTAGGTTACCACAGGACCGTGCCCAGGCTACAGAATGGGAGATCTTGAGATGCAGGGACAGTGCCTTTTTCTGTGCATCTGTTCTATGTGGTGCACAGAATGTGGCAGCTGCTTGATAGATACTGTTGGATGAATATTCCCATTACACATTCAACAGGCACACACCAAAGGGTGTTTGAACCTTTTCAAAATAGTGTTGAGGGAGAACTAAGTTTCTGTCTCCATATGGTTCATCCCCAACCTGCTCCTTGCTTTCCTTTCTACACCTAGTCTCAGTTCCCACATATCTTACAAAAACACACACAGCCCAGATCTATCTGTAGTCATGTTTATGATATACATGCAGTAGACCTTTAATCAATATTTACTGAGTAACTAATTGACAAGCTAAATAAATGATAGGAAGAAATGAATGAATGAATGATATACATATTAGTTGAATGTGCTCATAAAGGTGCACAAGTAAATCTTTTTCAGCACAAGTAAATCTCTTTACTCTGCCTCAGCCTTGGCTCAGGTGAACTTTGTGGTGTGGCCATCAATGCCATGGCAGTGTGAACATTCACATGCCAAACTCATGAAGTCTTTCTAGGGCATTTTTTAAAAATAAATGTGTTACATTTAGGCATAAAGGATAGCCAACAGGGGAGGCTGGAAAAGTCATTGTTTCCTGCAGACACAGACATTCCATCTGACGCTCCCTCTGGCTCTTAGGCCAGCCCTAGTATGATTGTTGACTTCAAGCATTCTATGTTCTTTCAGAGGGCTTGCGTGGAGCTGCACTGCATGCTCTGAATCCTATCACTCCCCTGTGTGTAGCTGGAAAAATTATCCTTCAAATTATGAAGGAGAGCACAAACTAAAAGGAACATTTTCAAATTGATGGCCTTATATTAAGATTCTCTTTATAAAAAATTTCCAAGGTACTTTACTATATCCTATCTAATAAAAGAGAAACATGGTAATTAGCCGTACGGCTGCTACCCTTCCCATTGGCTAATCAGGGCGATATGCAAATTAACTGCCAGCCAAGATGGCGGCCTGCAGCCATGCACTGAAGCGAACAGGGAGGCTTGCTTGCTCCAGTGACTGCGGACTCCAACGTTCCCCGCCTGCCTTGCCAGCCTCTCAGCTGCAACTCTAAGCAACTATGTTGCAAATATAGAAGCTAAACAAAACCCCAGAAACCTGCGTTAGTCAGCTGGGCTTCAGCCAGCCGACCGCAACATTGTATCAAACACAGAAGGTAAACAAAGCAGCAGAGGCCTCAGAGCTAAAGCTGGCCCAGAATTTAAAAAAGAAAAAAAGAAAAAAAGGAGCGGTTGGGAGCTTCAGTCACCCACCAGCCTGAAAACAGCCCTCAACCCCTCAGCCAGACTGGCCAGGCACCCCAGTGGAGACTCCCACCCTGGATCCAGGACACCCTTCAGGACAAACCATCTGGCCCCCACCCGTGCACCAGGCCTCTATTCTATATAGTAAAAGGGTAATATGCCTCCCGGCACCGGGATCAGCGGAGCCGCGAGGCCTCCCGGCACAGGGATCAGTGTGACAGGGGGCAGCGACCAAACCCCCTGATTGCCCTGCGGCTCTGTGTGTGACAGGGGGTGGGGCCACAACCTCCCTATCCGCCCTGCTCTGTTTGTGACAGGGGAAGGCGCCCTAACCCCCTGATCAGTCCTGCTCTGTGCCTGATAGGGGGGAGCTCCCCAACCCCCTGATCGCCCTGCGGCTCTGTGTGTGACAGGGTGCGGCGCCCCAATTCTCCCCCCACCCCACGGGCTCTGCTCTGTGTGTGACGAGGTAGAGCCATAACCTCCCCATCAGCCCTGCCCTGAGTGTGACAGTGGCGGCGCCCCAACCCCCTGATCCGCCCTGCTCTGTGGGTGATAGAGGGCGGCGCCTCAACCCCCTGATGGGCCCTGCTCTGTGTGTGACAGGGGGGAGCTCCCCAACCCCCTGATGGGCCCTGCTCTGTGTGTGACAGGGAGGAGTTCCCCAACCCCCTGATGGGCCCTGCTCTGTGTGTGACAGGGTACGGAGCCCCAACCCCCCTGATGGGCCCTGCTCTGTGCATGACAGGGGGCAGTGCCCCAACCGCCTGATCGGCCCCGCTCTGTGCGTGACAGGGGGTGGTGCCGAAACCTCCCCATCGACCCTGCCTTGAGTGTGACAGGGGGCAGCGCCCCAACCCCCCAATCGGCCCTACCCAGAGCGTGACTAGGGGTGGCATCGCAACCTCCCGATCCACCCTGCTCTGTGCATGACAGGGGGCAGTGCCCCAACTCCCCCATCGGCCCTGCTCTGAGCCCAACCAGGGGCTGCACCTAGGGATTGGGCCTGCCCTCTGCCACCTGGGAGCAGGCCTAAGCCAGCAGGTCGTTATCTCCCGAGGGGTCCCAGACTGCGAGAGGGCACAGGCCGGGCTGAGGGACCCCCTCCCCCCCCCCCCAGTGCACAAATTTTTGTGCACTGGGCCTCTAGTTTTAATATAAAAGTACTCCTAAGTCTAATATTTACTCTTAAGTCTAACAACCTAGAGCAAAAAAAAAAAAAAAAAAGGCTTTTATAAAGCTCATGTTCAAAAGCAGAGGAGAGAGAAAAGATCCTAAGTATAGATAGAATCCAACCTTCGCTTGAGACTACTGGCTTTCATTGGCTTCATGGATCTTCCAATGAATTAATATGAGCCGGTACAAAGCAAAAGAGAGTCTATTTATAAGCTCCAAATGAAGCCGTGTGATAGAAAACTGGGCTTAAAGTCACACTGGCTTAGAATGTTTTAAGTCCAAGTCAGGTGAGTCCTAGAGATTACATATAAAATCTTCAGGGCCCCCTTTTCCAACCAATCAGCAAGCATTTTCTGAACTCTGCCCTTCTGAGCCTTAAGATGCTCCTGAGAGTTTGGTTTAATTTGAAAAACAGCATAGTCAAGAAAACCCTAGAAAAGTTGTTGTATAAGTATAAATAAAAACATATTAAGCTAGAACGCTGTGCTGAAATTCAGGGTTAATTTCTAGAATTTAAACACAGACTTTTTGGCCTGGCCGAGTGGTTCAGTTGGTTGTAGTGTCATCCTGTGCACCAAAGGGGTGCGGGTTCAATGCCCAGATGGGGCGCATATAAAAGGCAACCGATCAATGTTCCTCTCTCACATTGGTGTTTCTCTCTCTCTCTCTCTCTAAGATCAATAAAAACATATCCTTGGATGAGGATTAAAAAAATAAAGTAAGATAGACAAAGACTTTTTCATTTTGTAAAATTTTATACGTTGTTAGTTTTGGAAGGATGGAATCATGACCCTCACTCTCAGACACAGCTGATGTAGAAACCACAAGTGGGGGCGGGGGGCGGGGGGGGGCGGGGCGGGGTGGTACGTAAGTCTGCCCTGTGTACTGCACATATCCAGGCCTGTCAGAACTTCACCCTGGGCTCCATGCTGGGTGTTCCCTTCAATTTCTGGGTCCTGGGAGGGGGAACTCCTGTTTCTCATTTATGTCCCAGATGTAGGGGACGTGCCGAGAGAACCTGTGTCTTACCCGGTCACCCACCAATGAGGCCAGATCATTCATCCTGAGGAAGCCACCTGCCAAGGCTGGTTCAGGCAAGGGAGAGGGCAGGGATGGGCAAGAAGCATTGTGGTGAGTGCTGGAAGTTCAAGAGAACCCCTTCACTGCTGGCGCAAGGCCCCCCAGCGTGGGATGAATCAGATTCCACCAGCCTCAATCCAGCTACGTTATAGTTGGATAATAATCCCGAAATGCACACTGATGCTGAAGAAGTCGCTTCTTCAAAACTTTAAGGCAACAATTAAGTATTCCATTGTCATGGCTCAATTAAATGGTTTGGCCTGAGAAAATTGGGGATTGTAAAGTGAGGATGGAATGTGCTTTGATCCTCTTTCCAGGGTTATTGTTTCATTAATAAATGAACATGTCATTTGTCTCACCAGAGGGAGCTCATGCCCTCAGGCTTTTTTCCCTTTTTTGTTCAGGTTTTATAAAGATGAATTTCCAGTGCTCTGAAATACCGTGGATTAGTAGTTAAGCCTGACAGCACTTCGGGGAGTAGCGAGCTTAAAGTGCCTCACACAGGTCTCCAAAGCACTTGTTTACTAATAGAGGAAATCAGCGACCGTCTGCAGCTGCTGATATCGCATTACCATTTGGAAAGACAGTAGCTGAGATAACAAATCACGCAGTTTTAATAATTACTCCTGCATTCCCGCTTTTTGTTTCCTGCGTAACTGTAAAGGCTGGATGTCTTCCAAATAAACAGATAAAAACAGTATGAAACTTTTATCTTTTAATGATAATGACAGCACATCATGTTTCACTAAAAAATTTCCCGCTGATTTTTTTTCTGATTTCTAGAGTTTCACTAAAATGTAATTATGCTTTATAATTCCACTCTTTTTAACATTCACTTCAAAAACTACTCACAGTGAGCCAGTTTGCCAGGCACCAAGAGTCAGGGCCAACCTGCCTGGACTCACCCACATTGACTCGCCCCTGAATTCTGTCTTGGGGTAAACCTGTCATTGACATTGCATCCTGTACTATGTTGAGCTGCTTTGCATTCAAATTAATAGCTAGTTTAATTTGAATGTAAAATAGCTTCATTTATGCCATCATTTAAAAAAAATAAAGAAAGCATTTGGCAATGAATGGATGTTTAAGATATGACACATTTGCAACATATTTTTAATCCTAAATTGAACCTATATTAGGATGGGGACATTTTAATCTCAATAGATAAGTCATAAAAGAAGCCCTTTTAAAAAATCTGCATAGTAAGTATGTGCTTTAGGGGTCAAAGCTCCTCCATTGTACAGATACAGTACAGGGTTTGGTTCATATGGTTGGCGCTGGGCATTTTCCAGCAAATCTGTGTATTGTTACATTTCTATAGTCTGAGAATGGCAATTGATTTTTAAAACACATGCTGCAACTTTATTTGCTCGGTAATTACATGGACTTTATTTGGAGGTCAGTGAAAGAACAACTGAATAGGAAAATGAAGGCTTCCTCCCTTGTGCAATGAAACCATAAAAGTTGGCAGACAGAAAGGAATGCTAAACTTTTTCCCAGAGCTCTGAGTTTGGTTTCCGCTGGTCCACGTTTCATTGGGTGATTAGAGAAAGCTTTTTTTAAAGCCTTACTTCAGAATGATCTTAATTGGTGCAAGGTTGAGCCCTTTCTAGGAGGGGAGGGAAAAGGTTGAATAGCCTTTTCAAGTCACATGAAAGTTTCGAGGATGAATGTACGATAATTAGATTAATAAGTAGCTTAATTTATCACAGCTGAGGATTTCAACAGCCACACATTAGAGCAAGAAAAAAAGATTAGTGTGATTCTAGTTTGCAAAAAAAAAAAAAAAAAATTGTACTGAAACTTGATTAACCTTAAACACAAAGTGCCTTTCTTCCTCAATATAAATGTCTGAAGGGGGCGGGGGGAGGGTGAAAAAGGGGGAAGAGAGGACCTGAAATAATCAGAAAAGTCCTGTTTTATTCCTTTCTGTCTCTCAATCAGTGGTATCAAGATTGTTTGAATCAACTTTTCCTTTCACTGTTTCTTTATTTTTTATTTTTTTTAAAATATACTTTATTGATTTTTTACAGAGAGGAAGGGAGAGGGATAGAGAGTTAGAAACATCGATGAGAGAGAAACATCGATCCCTGCCTCCTGCACACCCGCTACTGGGGATGCACCCGCAACCAAGGTACATGCCCTTGACCGGAATCGAACCCAGGACCCTTCAGTCCACAGGCCGACACTCTATCCACTGAGCCAAACCAGTTAGGGCTCACTGTTTCTTTAAATGATGGGTTGGGAATCTTAAATTATGTTGCCCACCCATGTCATAGAAACACCTCTTTTCTGATGTGTAATTTGTGATGAGCAGATTCTCTCATCTCTGTTGGAAAAAGAAGTAATGTGGTTGGGGGAATGGGATTTGGGAAAGACAGTAAATCCAGTTAGTATATCTTGGAAGCATTGAGGCTTAGATTGTTGGATGATATTTCCAGGAGTCATCTCAGGGTTTTAAAGCCTGGATTTAATCCCGTGCCTTCAAAAATCTTCAGTTACCCAAATAAGGAGCAGTGATGAGTTTAGATAAGCAGTACTCATCAATTGAAACATGATGAATCGAGACCGTTACTATAAAAGAAAGAATACTGCAGAATATTTACTGAAACAGGGTTAAAAATCAGACAGGAACTGGCATTCAAAAATATGCATCAAATCAAATTATGGTCCATTGGGAGTCTTTTTCTCCATCTCCTCCATATATGCATAATTAAGTGTTTTTGATAAAAAGTGGAATTTGCTGGAATATCTGACGGTCCTATCCAGCAGGGGTGGACTAACATTGGATTTGATGAACCTTAAACTTCCTAACTCCTGTCTCTACAAATGAAACTTCAGCACTAAGTGGAACAAAGCCGAAGGCATCAGCTTCGGTTTCACAATGGAAGAGCCTGGGGTGTGAATCTATGGTACCTGTCAACACTCAACAGTCATTGTGGCTGGGAGGCTGGTTAATAAGAGCCCAGGAGTGGAGCAGTGTATGGGACGTTCCCCCATGTCTGCCTGAGAAAGGTGTGTGTGGCTGGATGTGGTGGGCAGTTGTGACACCCTCCAACTAGAAGGAAAAATACCAGACAACTTTGGGGACAGCACTACCTCTTCCACAGCAAAAATCTCTGTGCCTTTCTCTTCAGTTTCTGAAGCTTGCAGAGGGCTCTGAGAGAGGTGTGGGTGTGGTCGTGCACATGACCCCAGCTAAAACATTCAGAAGTTACCTGCGGCCCGGCCAGGTCAAGCAGGGCAATGCCAAGGGCATTCATGCACGGGCCGGTGTGGGAAGCCCCATTACTGGAGCCAGAGCCGAGGTGCATTCATTTCCATGGCGGGTTCCTTTTCTCAGAACACATGTCCTCTTCTGAGATGAGAGAGAAGCTTTAATTTTATTTTAAAAAGTATAATGAAAGACATCACATTATGGATGAAATATCGTTTAAAGCATTGAAATGTAAAATGCTGATGTAGTTATGGATTCAATAAACTTGAAAAGCTAAGGCACAGTTTGGTCAGCAGCCCAAGGCTGAGAGAGCTTGCTGCTTATATCTAAAATGGGCATCTCATTACAGGTTAACATTATTTAGTTAGGAGAAGATATGACCTCTAATTTGCTTTTAAATGATTAATTTGGTGTTTAAATAAAGTGTCCTTTATTTAATAATGTTTTCTTCAACCAATTCACTCTGTCAATAAACGCTTTGTTTAACCTTCTTAAAGGAAACATTTTCTCTGCTCCAAGGCAATTAATGAGCTAGCAAATAAATAGCCCAGGAAAAATGAACTAAAATTAAGAGCTGTCCAGGACAGCAAATGTGCTTGAATCCATGGAGTGGGTACTATAGGTTACTGTGAACTATGACACACACTGTCTCCATTCAGTCCTCATCCCATTACTCTCCTTTCTGTCACAGTTCTCGGCAGAAACAACGCATGCTGTAGAACCTGCCAACACGGAAACACCCCATACAGAGTTAAAGGCATTTTCTTTGTTGTTGTTTTTTTATATGTTTTTTATTGATTTTAGAGAAGAAGGGAGAAGGAGAGAGAGATAGAAACATCAATGATGAGAGGGAATCATTGATTGGCTGCTTCCTGCAAACCCCCTAGTGGGGATGGAGCCCAAAACCCAGGCATGTGCCCTGACCAGGTCTATTAGTGTCCCACCTGGCCATAGCCACATGGGCACCAGGGATGTGCTCCCCCACCACAAGAAAGTCAGGACATATGAAAACATGCTCAAAGTCACTAATCATCCGAGAGATGCAAATCAAAACAACAATGAGGTACCATCTCACACCTGTCAGAATGACTATCATCAACAAATCAACAAATGACATGTGCTGGAGAGGATGTGGAGAAAAAGGAACACTTGTGTACTGCTGGTGGGAATGCAGACTGGTGCAGCCACTATGGAAGACAGTATGGAGTTTCCTCAAAAAACTAAAAATGGAACTCCCATTTGACCCTGTGATCCCACTTCTAGGAATATATCCCAAGGAACCAGAAACACCAATCAGAAAGGATCTATGCACCCCTATGTTCATAGCAGCACAATTCACCATAGCTAAGATCTGGAAACAGCCTAAGTGCCCATCAGTAGATGAATGGATTAGAAAACTGTGGTACATCTACATGATGGAATACTATGCTGCTGTAAAAAAGAAGGAACTCTTACCATTTGCAACAGCATGGATGGAACTGGAGAGCATTATGCTAAGTGAAATAAGCCAGTCAATGAAGGAAAAATACCACATGATCTCACTCATCATGGATAATAAAGACCATTACAAACCTTTGAACAATAATAGATACAGAGGCAGAGCTGCCTCAAACTGATTGTCAAACTGCAGCGGGAAGGCCGGGGAGGGTTGGGGGGCAGGGGGGAGGGGGGTAAGAGATCAACGGAAGGACTTGTATGCATGCATATAAGCATAACCAATGGACATAAGACACTGGGGGGTAGGGGAGGCTAGGGGATTGTCAAGGGCGGGGGGGAAAAAAAGGACACATATGTAATACCCTTTGTAATACTTTAAGCAATAAAAAAAAAAAGAATGTCAGGAACCCATTGCATGCTGGAGAGAAGGGGGCCACTGAATATTTTTTAAATATATTTGTATTGATTTCAGAGAGGAAGGGAGAAGGAGAGATAGAAACATCAACGATGGGCTGCCATCAATGATGGGCTGTCTTCTATACAACCCCTACTGGGGATTGAGCCCTCAACCCAGGCATATGCCCTGACCAGGAATCAAACTGTGACCTCCTGGTTCATAGGTCGATGCTCAACCACTGAGCCACACCAGCCAAGCTACTGCATATTTTTTTAGGAAACCAGATACCATAAAAAAGTTTTGAGTACAGTTTTTAAAATAGCTATTTGTAGTTATCTCTATTTGTTAGGGGATAACTGAGGAAATTAGCACAAAAGCTCTTATAAGATATATAGCATGAAAGTTTTGACCAACATTTTCTAAATAGAGGCAATTGCTAATGGTAAAGGGAAAAAATTCTGTTCTTTGAGATGTAATTTAAATTCTCAGAGTTTGCTTACAGAAGATAGAAGATTAATGATACTTTATGTTGCTTTTATATCAAGTTTTAAGGGCTAGTCCCATGATAACAAACATATACTATTTTCTGGAGGTGAAGGATTTGCATATAACTATAATTTAATTTCCTTCAAGTTTTTTGTGTGATGCTGCACAGCCATTGTGGTTTATGGCCATTTGTACTAATGGAAGAATCACTATTGGAATTCAGTCAATATTCAACAAACTTGTACCGAGTGCCTGCGCACTTGACAACATGCTGTACATCTGGCATTGGGCCCACCTCGTTCCTGTCCTCAAGGATCTCATACTCTCCTGAGGAAACTGACATTTATTTAAATAAATAAATTACAATAAGGTAAGCTCTATATTTCAGGTGTGTGCAAGTATACATTGGGAATATAAGAAGGGAATTAAGGCTCTATGATGGTGTGTGGGAAGACTTCCTAGAGGAGGTAGCTTTGGAGATGGAACTTGAAGAATGAGTAAGAACAAAGAGAAGTGAAAAGGGTTGCTGTTCCAAGTAGAGAGATATCACATGCCAAGACATGGAGGCAGGATCCAATTTGGCCTGCTTAAGAAACCACTAGTTGCCGAAACCGGTTTGGCTCAGTGGATAGAGCGTCGGCCTGCGGACTGAAAGGTCCCGGGTTCGATTCCGGTCAAGGGCATGTACCTGGGTTGCAGGCACATCCCCAGTAAGAGATGTGCAGGAGGCAGCTGGTCGATGTTTCTCTTTCATCGATGTTTCTAACTCTCTATCTCTCTTTCCCTTCCTCTCTGTAAAAAAAAATTAATAAAAAAAAAAAAAAAAAAAAAAAAAGAAACCACTAGTTCACTATTGCTAGAACATAGCAGTATGTGCATAGCATAGAAAATGAGTGTGATCAGGAATCTGCAGTCAAATCACAAAATTCATTTTATGCCATGCTAAAGAATGTGGTTGCTATTCCATACACCATGAAAACTGATGAGTTGTGTTGCCTCTTTGACAGATTTATGGCTTCCTAGACCAGAGCTGTCCATTAGAGCTTCCCACAGTGATGGAAATGGACTATCATATGCACTCTCCAATACCATAGTCACTAGTCAAATGTGACTATTGGGTGCTTGAAATTTGGTTAGTGTGACTGAGGAACTGAATATTTTATTTCATTTCAGTAAAAGTTAAACTTAAATAGCCACGTGTAGCTAACAGCTACCTTCCTGGACAGTGCTATTCTAGACTAAAGCCCTTGGACTATACCCAGACTAAAGTTGCTATGTTAAAGTTCAAAGGAATGAATTCACAGGGGTTTTGTTTGTTTGTTTATCACTTCTTAAGAGGTGTCACTAATATCCCACTGGGGTTAAAAATCTTAGCAAGGGCCTGGCCGATGTGGCTCAGTGATTGATAGTCAACCCATGAACCAGTCAGGGCACATGCCTGGGGTTGCAGCTTGATCCCCAATAGGGGGTGTGCAGGAGGCAGTCAATCAATGATTCTCTCTCATCATTGATGTTTCTCTCTCTCTCCAATACCGTAGTCACTAGTCAAATGCTCCTTCCTTCCTCTCTGAAATCAATAAAAATATATTTTTTAAAAATCTTAGCAAGGGCTTCACTTCACAGAGCTTATCAGTATTATACATAGTTAATGAATAGCATACATTTGTCCTGGTAACCAAGATACTGGAGTCCATCTAAGTACTCATGGATGCATTGCTTTATAAGAATCTTGGATATTATGACCATTTACATTTTTGGAATGTCAAGGATTTATCTGTATTGTCTAGTGACAATATAGTTAAGTTAACTTGGGCTTTTTTTTTTTAAATCAGGTTTGTAATAATAGGGAAGAAATTGCCAAAAGTCTAATTTAAAAAATAAGCCATCTGTGATTTTGAAAACTTTTTTTTTATGATAAAGAATTTAAAAATAAATTTCAAAAAAAAGCTTTCAATATATAGGGAAGTGATAAGGAAAAGGGCTAAGAAAGACAATGGACAGGACACTCCATTAGTTCCATGACTTTGTGGACTGAGGCACACACAGTGCAGAAGCTTAACAAGAAGGGGAGAGGGCAAGATGACTCACTGCTTCATGGACATAAATGGAAAACCTCAAGGTGGAAATGTGGTCAGAGCACAGCAGTATGAAGAGACAAAATAAAACTATGAAAGAGATATTACACTAACAAAAGCCTATGTGGTCATCACGCCCTCATGACGTAAAGCCCTCATGCTGCAAGCCCTCATGCTGCAACGAGCGATCATCAGGAGGCTGTGTGCGCAGCCGGCAGGGGCGGGTAGGCGGGGCTGCGTGAGCTGCGAGGCACGTGTGGGTGGGCGGGACTTGACTCTGCATCCCCGGCAGGGACTTGACCAGGAGGTGCATCAGGGAAGCAGATGGCTGCTGCTGCTACCCAGGGCCAGCCTGAGGCTCAGGCAAGACACCGATGGTAGCTGCCACTGCAAGGGCCGGAGGCTCAGGCAATGAGGGCCGGGTCAAGGCTCAGGCAAGCTGCAGTAGCTGTGAGGACTGAGGCTTGGGCAGCCTCGCAGCTGGCAGTAGCAGCAGCAGAGGCATGATGGGGGCATTTCCTTCCCCTGATTTCCAGGTTGCCTCCCACAGAGGGAGGCCAGAGTGTGGCTTAGGCCTAAGCCATCAGTAGGACATCCCTTGAGGGCTCCCGGACTGTGAGAGGGGGCAGGCTGGGTTGAGGGACTCCCCCCTCCCCCAGTGCATGAATTTTCATGCACCAGGTCTCTAGTAGACAATAAAAGGAAAAAAGTTTCAATCTAGAGACTACAAAGTAAATCTATAGCCCTGATAGAGAAAGTTAAAGAGAGTTATGGAAGGCAAATAAAATGTTTAATTAGGAAATCTTTCAAAAGGTATAACTCACATGATTCACAAATAAAAATATATATAAAGCATTATTCTCCATGTAAGCTTTAATATATCCATCTAATGATATACTAATTCCTATGGAAAGAAATTAGGAATATCCTTATACAGTTCCACTCCCAGGGATCAATGTCCTATTTGTTAAATTTTTTTTAAGGCAAGTAGAGAAAATTTATATATAAATACATAACTAAATATAAATATATACAGTCTTCAAATGAAGAATGTATAGTATGTTTATATTTATCAAAGAAAGAGTGTGTGTGTTTATAATTTACTAATAATAATAGAGCAAACAATAGAAGGAAAAACAAAAAACAATATTTAAATGGTCATATATTAGAGGAAAGAAGAAATAGGAGAGCAGTAAGAGAAATAAAAACTAATCTTCCTTGAATAGATATGTTTTATGATATGGCTTGGGAAACATACAAAATTAAATTTTAAAAGCAATCCTTAAAAATAAAAGGTAACATAAAATAAATAAATTTAAATGCATATCCAGTCTTTAGGAGGATAATAAGAACAGCAGAAAGAATTTTAAACTCTTTACAATAATCATGTTATGAGTGTTAGCTTTAGTACTAGTATCCTGTGTACTGTGGAAAAAGAAAATGAGAACATTTTTGATGATCTAATTCTATTCTCTGTGGTGTCCTTAATAATTAGAATTCTTTGGGAGAGAAAAAGGAGATATAGACACAAGACAGAAGAGTTTGGATAACAAAACTTATGGTCCTAAACTTGAATTAGAAATATCAGTATGAACTATATTTTATCTTTTAAAAAAAATCCTTGACTTTATCTACCAAAAAGGATTAGAATAGCTTTAAGATAATAATAAGTATGTAAGTGTTCTTAGCATTTAGATAGTGGACTTAAAATCCTATTCCCTTTAAGAGAAATGAGAACATCGTAAGAAAATAGCTAGTTTCAAGTATGAGGCAGAATATGTACAAGAATAGACAGGAATATTTTGTCAACCTACTAGATAGTAAGGAAAACATCAAAGATTATGAAAGACATGTCAGAAAGATGCAGGAGCCAACTCAAAGACACTCCCTCTTGCCAAGGATGGAACAATTTGAGCATTGGTAAGGATGTGGTTTGAAGCCCATTAACTGTGCTTAAACTCATGAATTCACAATGGTCCTGAAACAAATTAATTATTCACTATTATAGGATGTTGGTCAACAAAAATTATTATGTAAATAAGGAGAAACAAGTATTTATCTCACCTTTCCTATATATTCTATACCACTGTTTAACCAAACAGTACATGAGGAGAATTCTTTTTATATATATATATATTTTTTTTATTGATTTCAAAGAGGAAGGGAAAAGGAGAGAGAGATAGAAACATCAATGATGAGAGAGACTCATTGATTGGCTGCCTTCTGCACACCCCCTACTGGGGATTGAGCCCGGAACCCAGGCATATGCCCTTGACCAGAATCGAAACCAGGACCCTTCAGTCCGCAAGCTGACTCTCTATCCACTGAGCCAAATGAGCTAGGGCTACCAGATAATTAATTTTTTGGAAGTATTCCAGCTAATAAACAAAGAAGAAATTTAATATCACCATTTTATAATCCCTTAAGGAGTTCATGGATCTAGGCATTGAAAATCAATGATTAATAATATCACAAAGAGAAATAACCAAATATTATGTGCCCCCCGATAAAATAATAAGCCTCTACTTAAGAAGTAGCCTGGCTTAAAATTTCAAACCTGATTTGATCAAGCTTTTACATTCAACTATTAATTTATAGGAAAAAAAAAAAAGACAGAACACATTAAACTATACCATGAGGATGCAATCAGAAATAAACAGTGCAAAGGACCCAGCTTCTTCAACAAATCCTATATAATAAAGAGATAATGTGCAAATGATTGTCATGCCCTCGCGCCCTCGCACCCCCCGGCCCCAGCACTGGGGCTGGGGGACCTGAGGCCACAACCCCCCGCCCCAGCACTGGGGCTGGGTGACCTGGGGTTGTGCCCCCTGCCCCGCCACTGGGGCTGGGGGACCTGGGGTTGTGCCCCCTGCCCCGCCACTGGGGCTGGGGGACCTAAGGCTGGGCCGGGGGACCTGAGGCTGCGCTGGAGGACCTGAGGCTGGATCTCCACCTGGCAGGGCTTGACAGGGGACATGAGGCTGCGCCCCCCGCCCGGTGCCAGGCCAGGGGACCTGAGGTTGGGCCCCCTGCCCTGCGGGGCTTGATGGGGTGGGACCGGCCGGGTCTGGGTCTCGTGTGATTTCGAGGTGCACGCAGGTGGGCGGGGACTTGACTCTGGGTCCTGCAGCATGCTCCAGACTCTGACAGGAGAGAGATTTTCATATACATTTTACTAATTTTCTTTCATCTCTGATACTTCTATTATAGAGAAAGGTCAAACAGCAATATTAAAATATTTCCTCTAATTAATTCCCTTTTAATGTACACAAATTTCGTGCACCAGGCCACTAGTAAGTTATAAAAGGAAAAGAGAGAGGGGAATATGGCTGGAGAAATCTATAGATTAAAAGAGTGTTCAAAGACATAACACCTAGTGTGAAGGTTAAATTTATATGAACACTTGGCTAGTCCATGGCACCCAGATATTTGGTTAAACACCAATCTAGATGTTAATATGAAGATTTTTAAAGAACATATAAATAAGTAGACTTTGAATAAAGCATATGGAGTCATCCTCCATAATGTAGGTGGGCCTCATCCAGTCAGTTGAAGGCCTAAGAAAAAAGACAGCCCCCCTCCCCCCCCAAAAGAGTAATTCTTCTTCCAGACTGCCTTTGGACTTGAGCTTCAACCTCAACTCATCCCTGTGTCTCCAGACTGCTGGCCTATTCTGCAGACTTTGAACTACCCTTCACAATTGCTCTCTCTCTCTCTCTTTATTTGTAGATATTCTCTCATTCCATGACATATATAGAGAGATATAATATTATGAGATATATAATAATAATATATTATATAACAATATGTATTATCCTATATAATAAAAGTGTAATATGCAAATTGACTGAACAGCAGGACGACTGGTCACTATGAAGCACACTGACCACCAGGGGAAAGACGCTTAATGCAGGAGCTGCCCCCTGGTGGTCAGTGTGCTCCCACAGGGGGAGCGCCTCTCAGCCACAAGCCAGGCTGACGGCTGGCAAGCGCAGTGGCCCGCCTCCACAGCAGCGCTAAGGATGTCTGATTGACAGCACAGGGAGCGGGCCTAAGCCATCGGTTGGACTTCTCCCCAAGGGCTCCCGGACTGTGAAAGGGCGCAGGCCGGGCTGAGGGACCACCCCCCTCCCAAGTGCACAAATGTCGTGCACTGGGCCTCTAGTTATATATAATATAAAAAGTATTAGATATCTTTCTTTCATAGACCATGAGGAAACAGGTACTCTCATACATGGCAGGTAGGAAATTCAAACTGGTATAACCTTTAGAAAAGGAATTTTGCAAATTTATCAAAATTATAAATCTATTTTTACCTTTTGACCCAGTGATTTCAATATATATATAATGATTAGATTAAGTAACTGTTTAAGTGGTTGTTAATGAATATGTGAGTTCTTTCTAATATTCCTAGCATTTATTCTTCTTAAAGTTTTTTTCTTATTTTAATTGAACTTTTTATTGACCTTTAATATGCATCTCTACATAATAACTACTTGGCTTGATGAATTTTGCACAACTGAGCACACCTAGGTTAGGCAACAGGACATTACCAGAACCTTCCTATCACTATCACTCCCACAAGCGTAGTCACCTTCTGGTTTTGCAACAGCATAGATTAGTTTTGCATATATTTGTGCTTTATATGAATGGACTCATACAACTGAAAAAAGAAAACTGATTAATATATGAATGAGTACAGGTGAAAGTTGAGGATCTAGAAATTGGTTTCCTGAAAACTTCCCATGCTTAGGTACCCCAGGTTCACATGTGCAGCAGCTTGAAGACCCCTGGTTCAAGGTCCAGAGTACCCCTTAGGATTATACCAGTATAAATATCACAATTTGAAAAAGCATTTTAAAATGTTTTCTCAGAGACATCTGTGAAGAAATTACATATTCATTTGGGTTATAGAATAAGTTGAGAAGAAATTATAAATATTAATATTTACAATTTTTGATATAAACAAGCCACACCAAGTTCTAAGTGCTAAGGGCATATGAAATTGAAAAGGACATAACCTGTACTCTTGAAGACCCTCAAGTTTATTTGTAAAGATATATATTCAAATAATTATAGAATAAGATGGTTTGCAACAAGTTCCTTAAAAACACTATTTTAAGAGTCAGATTTTAGATTTCCATAATTTTATATCAAAGTGATAGTTTTCTCACATGTATCATAATTATTTTTAAAAGGGGGGATTAATGACTAATATAAATTAAAAATCAAAGGTGAGTGCTTTTAAGCATCAGGCATGGATGGTTCCTAGGGCCATACATTATCATTTTGAAAATTTGTGATGCTGAAATAAAGAATGAGATAAACTATTGCTTCAATGTCTAGAGCACTCAGAGAAAAAAAAAAAAAGTAGAGAGAACATTTTTTTTTTTAATATATTTTATTGATTTTTTCACAGAGAGGAAAGGAGAGAGATAGAGAGTTAGAAACATCTATGAGAGAGAAACATCGATCAGCTGCCTCCTGCACATCTCCCACTGGGGATGTGCCCGCAACCCAGGCACACGCCCTTGACCGGAATCGAACCCGGGACCCTTCAGTCCGCAGGCCGATGCTCTATCCACTGAGCCAAACCAGTTTCAGCGAGAGAACATTTTTAACACATTTTAAAACCAGGAAAATTTGCAGAGCAATTTGGCAATATCTACATAGAAGAAGTTTAAAGTTTATCTACTCTAACCTAACAATTTCAATTCTAATTTTATCAATTCTAGCATTCCTGATAAAATCTTAAACACAGTCACAATAATTTGATTATTAACCCAACTAGAACTTAGAAGGTAGGAGGGGAAATATTTTTTAGCCCCACATAAGTCTTGTTAACCCTTTTCTGCAAAGAGTTTCCCTGCTAAGGGAGCTTATGAAAAGTGATGTGTTATAGCTGAATTTTACCTTCAGGCAGAGTAGTCTTAAATAAAATTTTGCCATCTAAACATTTAAAACTCAAAAGTTAAGTAATGTTTTGTTTACATAATATGAATTTTTATGAGGAAAAAATGTTTTCTGTCACACAGCTATAGAACTATAGAATTATTAATTGACAAAAGTATAGCATTTTTGTGCTGATGTTTTCCATAAGAGAAATGAGAAACTTTAGCTAAATTCTGGTACAATACGGAATACAGGAAAAATAGTTCTTATTCTTCTGATCCTTTGAGAAAATTGAGGATACCTAGGTACCTGACTTTATCAACCATTGAAAATTCTGTAATGAATTACTGCTGTAAGTGTTTTTAATAATGCCTTCTTAACATTTGCCTGAAAATAAAATTAATTAACTGCTTTACTCTCCATGTCATAACTTGAATTAGGCTAACATGGCTGTCCTCTAACTGGTCTTTAATGGAAAGACTAGAGGCCTGGTGCACACCCCTGATCAGGGTGGGGGGCCAATCAGGGCTGGGCTGGCCAGGGGGAGGGGCTGCAGGAGGTTGGGGGGGCCAATCATAGCTACTGGTCATTCTGGTCATTCTTTCGCTTGGCTTTTATATACTAGTACTAGAGGCTCAGTGCACAAAATTTGTGCACGGGGGGGGGGGGGGGGGAGTCGTGTCCCTCAGCCCAGCCTGCACCCTCTCCAATCTGGGACCTCTTAGGGATTGGACCTAAACTGGCAGTCAGACATCCCTCTCACAATCCAGGACTGCTGGCTCCCAACCGCTTGCCTGCCTGCTAGCCTGATCACCCCCTAACCCCGACTCTGCCAGCCTGATTGATGCCTAACTGCTCCCCTGCCGGCTTGATTGCCCTCAATTGCCCTCCCCTGCTGACCCAATTGTCCCCAACTTCCCTCCCCTGCCAGCCTGGTCACCCCTAACTGCCCTCCCCTGCCAGCCTAGTTGCCCCTAACTGCCCTCCACTGCAGGCCTGGTCAACCCCAACTGCCCTCCCCTGTTGTCCTGGTTGCTCCTAACTGCCCTTTCCTACTGGCCGGCTTTCCCACAACTGCTCTCCCCTGCTGGCCATCTTGTGACCACATGGGAGTGGCCATCTTGTGGTAGGGTGTGAGGGTCAATTTGCATATTGCCTCTTTCTTATATAGGCCTGTAGTCGGCAAACTGCAGCTTGAGAGCCACATGCGGCTTTTTGGCCCCTTGAGTGTGGCTCTTCCACAAAATACCACGGGCAGGCACACGTACAGTGGGATTGAAACTTCGTGGCCCATGTGTAGAAGTTGGTTTTCGGCCTGGGTGAGTCTATTTTGAAGAAGTACTGTTGATATTTGGCTCTGTTGACTAATGAGTTTGCCAACCACTGATATAGGCTATAGATTGGATAGTTTCCTTTGTTTCTTATCTAAACTGCCTACAGTGAATTGCCATGGGGCAAAACTCACCAACCTTTTTTTTTTTTTTTTTAATATATATTTTATTGATTTTTTACAGAGAGGAAGGGAGAGAGATAGAGAGTTAGAAACATCGATGAGAGAGAAACATCGATCAGCTGCCTCCTGCACACCCCCCACTGGGGATGTGCCTGCAACCAAGGTACATGCCCTTGACCGGAATCGAACCCGGGACCCTTGAGTCCGCAGGCTCACGCTCTTTCCACTGAGCCAAACCAGTTAGGGCTCACCAACCTTTTTATCAGTCACCTCACTGGTGGCAAACATAGCTTGTTTATAGATGTCAACTCATCAACATTTGAGTGTGGAGATAAGTCTTTGGGAAATATGTGTAAAGATTTAAAATAAAGGCACCTTCATGGTATGTACAAATAATGGAATATTATTCTGCCTTAAAAAATGAGAAATTCTGCAACAACATGGATGAACCTTACCGACATGCTAGGTGAAATAAACCAGACACTAAAGGCCGCACATTGTGTGATTCCACTTACATGAGACTAGAGGCCCGGTGCTCAAATTCGTGCGCTGGTGGGGTCCAGCCGGCCCACCCCCAATGGGAGCTGTCGGGGTTGGGCCAGCTGGGGCGAGGGGCCATGGGCATTCTGGTAGTTTCATCATTCAGTCAATTTGCATATTACCCTTTTATTATATAGGATACCTAGAGGAGTCCATTTATAGAGACAGAAAGTAGAATGGTGGGGGGGAAGGGAAATGGAGATTTGTTGTTTAATAAATGCAATTTCAGTTTGGGAAGATGAAAAAGTTTTGAAAATGGATGGTGGTGATTCACAGCAATGTGAATGTATTAATGCCACTGAACTGTACATCTAAAAATGGTTAAAATATTATGTTTTGTGTTATATATGTTTTATCATAATAAAATAAAATATTTTCAACTACATTTTCAAAAGCAAAGGAAACTGTGGCTGATTTTTTTAAAAAATATATTTGTTTTGTCTTTTAATATATTTTTATTGATTTCAGAGAGGAAGGAAGAGGGAGAGAGAGAGAGAGATAAACATCAATCATGTGAGAGGATCACCTATTGGCTGCCTCCTGCACACCCCACACTGGAGATGGAGCCTGCAACTGGGCATGTGCTCTGACCAGGAATTGAACCGTGACCTCCTGGTTCATAGGTTGACTCTCAACTACTGAACTACAGCAGCCAGGCCACTGTGGCTGATTTTGACTCATTGTAATATAAAGTAACTAGAAGATTTCTTTCTTCATGAAAAATATTGTTACATCAAAATAAATACATTTATAAAGATAAATAAATGCATACATACATAAATACATTTGTTTTAAATAGTCATTAACATCTTGGCCCAACATTCACTGTATGAAAATGTCACGTGTGAGATAGACAGAAAACGTGATCAGGTAGACCCCACATCTTCAACAAAGTTTCACTCTGTGGCTTCAGGAGCTTTCAGGAATTAGACTGAAATTGACTGCAGCTATAGTGTCTTTGGGTTGAGAAGATATAAGTTAAAATGTTCATTTTGGTCATTAAGAAAAATCAAAAGTGGAAACCCTGAAAAGGGGAATTTTTTAACGTGAAGGTTGTTAAACCACATCAGTACAATACATTGAAGCGAGGATATAAAAGTAAATTATATTAATGTACTTGTGTTCCCAAACTGTTTTCTGGGCCTGAAATTACTCAACATATAAAAGGATTCCCAATAACGTCAGCGACTGTGCAGGAAACTGATAACCGCTCAACCTCCCACTCTACTTACCACCCCCGCAAAAAATAAAATAAAATCGGAGCACTGACTGCACAGTGCTCTCAGCCACTTTGTTACCCTGAGAAATGCAGAGGGTCGGCGGAAATTATCCTGTAATGAGCAATCCATCTGCTGTACCTAAAAATGGAATAAAAAATGCCACCCTCGACTTTTCCATGGTAGTAAATTAAAGCCTAATGTATAGTTCTAATTGCTAACATTTTCTCTCTAATTATGGTTCAGTTTGGCTAGGATTTCCGACAATCCCCTTGTTCCCCTAAAGCAAACACCAGAGAATATTCTAACCCCACTGGTGGCATTTATTAATAACCCCCTTGACAGATGAAAAAAATCATTATTCTATATTAGACAGGAAAAGATTTTCCCAGCCAAAGCTAATTGATAAAAAACCCATTTAGTCAGTACAGAGGCACTGCTTTTAGAGAAGGGAAAAATACAATAGTGTCAAAAAACAAAACAGCCTCACGCATAGTATGATGCTGTCTGGCTACTATTTGGGGTGCCAGCAAGGGAAAAAAAACAACCTGATAAATGTAGGAGAAAATATCCATGCACACTTAGGTACTGGATGAGATGAGAGGAAGAGAGCTCTCTTGTGAGGGATTCTTATTTTGTACCGCCATGAAAGAGATAAGATATGAAAAGTTGGTTTCTATAGATGGCAAATACAAACACATACAAGAACAATTGTCAGAATATTGCCACATTCTTCTATTTAATCCCTTCCATTCTTATTTTTTTAAAGGCATTATTCCTTTTAAACGAATGTACAAAACACACTAAATACAAATCAGTATTTATCTAAAGGTCTAGTTCTCATCAAACAGTATACAGCTTTCTGAGCAACAATAATGTTGGCATAGTAAATAAAAATAAGATTTCTGATATACTGAGAGGAGGCATGGTTTTAAAAAAAGAAAGAAATGCGCTGGAAAAAAATTACCTTTGAAAGCTGCACTCCAAAGTATATGAGCCGAAAATAAAAAATGCAATTGTATAAAACACAGCAGTGGTGGACCCAAATGGAAACAGTGGGCCCTGGTACAAGCATATGGCACAGTCAACAGAGTGGAAACCCAATATTAAAATCAACTAAAATCCAATCTGCCTTTAAGTAGCATCATGCACTGACATTCTAAACAATGTCAGAAATAAAAGACTCTTCTCTGCACAAATACTGTGTGTAGGTTCTAAACAATTTCTGTAGTTACTATTAAATTTTAACAATGTAAGTGTCCACTTCAACTTAGCACACTTTTAGCCCTTAGATTTTACAGACATTGCATTCTACATTGAAGTCCATTAGGAAAACTGCCCAGTGTACTGTCCTGGACTCACATGGACTCAACTATGTACGTTTGTTACTGCAACAGACAAATGTGTAGGTATAATATTTCCCCTTTTGTCAAAAATGCATTAATGTGGCTCAGGGGTTGAGCGTCGACCTATGAACCAAGAGGTCACTGGTTCAATCCCTGGTCAGGGCACATGCCTGGTTTTGGGGCTCAATCCCCAGTAGGGGGCATGCAGGAGGCAGCCCATCAGTGATGTTTCTATCTCTCTATCCTTCTCCCTAAAATCAATAAAAACTTATTTTAAAATAAAAACAATGCAAATACACTAGGTGTTCAACTGAAGCAAAGAAAATATATTATCTGAAAAACTGGAGGAAAGGTCTTCTGCTTAAACAAATGATCTAGTTAATGTAGATCATTGTTGTATACATATGCAGAAATGCTCATTAGTAGAAGCACCAGGTAATACAGTTATAGGTAATAGAACATTAAGAAGTTAAAATGAGGGCTTATGGTAAATGCTATTTAATCCACACTCCCATCTCCCAAAGAAGAAAAAAGTCGCCTGTAGTTTACTACATTCAGTTCAAATGAAATGTCCATGATCCTGAAATATAATTTCAGAGTACTCTTATGAAGAGAAAAAACAAGAGTAGTCAGATACCCACCGTCCCCACTGAGATATATATGTTTCAATGAACACAATAATATTTGAGGACTTTGGTGAAACAAAAGACTCGGTCCCGCCAAATCAGCAGATCAGACATGTTCTTTGTTACTCTTCGTTGATCCCTGCCACGGCAAAGATTCCTTCCTGAACATGAAATTACAGGCTATTTTGATGGAAAGGTATCACCTCTCTGCCATTTGGATCTCTTTGAATTTACTTTCCAGTTGTTGCTAAAAACCAGTTACTATGGGTCAAGGGTGGGCTGTGGACCTTGGTCAAGTTTTCACAAGAAGGGCTTCTATTTTCTATTCCAATAGAGGCAGGCAGGAATAGGCACCCACAGGTTCATTTGGGCAACAATGGAATGGCATAAGGCTCAATATTCATGCTGAAGCTCCATTAGCTACACAAATCTGACATCCTGTCAACACATTGACCCACATTTGTATTTGCAAAGATCTGCCCTAGCAAACTTGGCAGCTACCGACGGGGATCTCCTGTGGAAGAAAGCCCAGGTGACCCACATTTGTATATGCAAAGGTTTGCCCCAGCAACCTTGGCAGTACTCTCCCGGGCATCTCCTGTGGAAGGAAGCCCACCAGTGGGGGCAGGAGATACTTCCCCAAACCCACATATTTTCAAATTCCTCACTCAAAGGGACACCACTGCATTCCCTGGAGAAGTAACAATGTAAATACATTGCAACCCACAAGTTTTCATAAATTGTACTACACGGTTTTTACTGCAACCTTTGCTGGCTATGGAGAAAACAATAACCTAAACCAAAAGTAAAATAAGTAATCATACAGCAATTAATAACTAACAACTATGTTGGGCCCCAAACTAAGCACTGTGGCTCTAACAAAAACCACATGGTAGATACTCACGAACCCGTGTTCCTGCAAATAAACATATGCACTGAGCTGGTGAGATTACAGGCATGTATGCTTATAAAATGAAACTGTCATTAAAAGCCTAAATTCCAAGTGAGTGGCATGGAAATAAGAGCTAGACATGTCCATAAAGAGAGAAACCTCCGTAGACTGCAGTAGCAGGTGAGCAGCTCCGCATGCACTAAAATGAGTCTTGGATTAATCTGAACATTAAATTGCCAGTGCACGGTATGAAAAGTAAATATGAAGCTTTATGGAAAGTAAAACTTTTGAGTGGACAACAGCGATACCTCGTTACTACGCTGAAGGACAATATCTTTCTCCTTAATGGTAATACTTCTACGTTAAATCGTATTCAGTTCCTAGTCGCCTACAATTACCAAGTCCTTTTCAGCCATTCTTCAGATCCCTTCCTATAGAGCCAATGAATCTGCATTTCCACTCTGATCATGAACGGTTGTTCCTATTCCACCATCTTACCTTGGCATAAAGTGATGTGTTCCTTCTCTGTTCTTCCATGAGTGCAGAATGCCTCTTCATCCATCTCCCTGAAGAGAAGGTTGACATGTATCTTAATTTGCTTCTAATTCGACTCCGTCGTTATCCCTGCATGTTAAACTTGTAAAGTTTGAGCCGGAGTCAGGTGGCTGGTTGCTGTCATTGCCATTGACCACTCTCCAGCACTTTGTTCCGAGGGTCTCTCCATCTCCCCCCTCCTCCCCGAAGTCCTCAGGGTCTCATTCTAACTGTCAAAATCATGCTTATAATGTGTATTATCTTGTCAAGAAAATATAACTTGGAGTCATTTGCCAACACCCATTGTAGGAATAAATATCTAAGAGAAGAAGGGGAGATAATACCTCTTTTTTGATATATGAAATACATACCACAGAGCAATCCTGAACAAGTGATTGTACAGTCTTTGTGAAAGGTACTCGTGAAAATGTTGTTATTGTCGTATTCTTCTAAGATAAATGCTTGGGGACTGCCCCCCCACCCCGACACACACACACACACACACACACACACACTCACACACTCACACAATTTACAATCCATGTGGAATATTTTATTAGTAACAAGTTAGTAATGACTAAAGTAGAATTGGTGAATATAAAAATAGACTTTTTTATTGGTGACTGCTAACAATTGTTTTATTAGTCACTACTATCCTGAAACAGAATTTCTTCTCATTTATGTCTAAAGCCATACGTTGTGGTCTTTGGCCAGTTTAACCTGCAGCATGGTGCATGGCGGGGGCAGGGAGTGGGAGAGATGGAAATGGGACTCAGGAGATCTGAGTTTACTTCCCAGGGCTGCCACTTCATGGCACTGTGACCTCAGACAAGTTACTTCATTTCTCAGTTTTCCCATCTGTAAAGTAGGGATCATGATCATATTCACTCAGGATCATTGAATGTTATCAAAATGGAAATACCTGTGAAATAGTTCATACGTTTTAGAAGTACATGTGCAAATGGTAGTTGTTGTTATTTTACAATATTTTATTGAGTACAATTTAACATATTGGCTAAAACTGCAATCTCCAGAATCAGGCTACCTGGATGTAAGTCCCAGTTACTAGATGTGAAAGTCCCTTAGCTTCTCTGAGCTTCAGGTTCCTCCTCTGTAAATAGGGACAGTAAGTACCTAACAGGGTGTTGTGTAAAGCACTTAGAGCGCTGTCTGGAAAATCATGAAATACTATTAAATGTCCATTTATTCAACAAATATTCATTGAATGCATACTCTGTGCTAAACTTATTCCCTTGGGAAATGTTTGCAGTGGAAATGTTTGGGAATACAGTGCAGAATACAACAACAAAACATCCTTCCTTTTGTGTCACATATATCTTAGTTGGAGTAAGGAAGGTTTTATTAGTAGTAGTAATACAGTAAATGAGAAAGATATTTGGAGGTAATATGATGAAATTAAACAGGGCAATGTGTTTCAGAATGACTCAGGATCTGTGTTAGTAATTAGAAGCTGAGTTATCACTACCATTATTATTACTGTCTTGACTCCTCCTTCTAAATCTATACTATTATACCCTGGCCTGTGTTTTCAGTGGTTAGAGCTTCAGCCTGCACACCAAAAGGTTGTGGGTTCTATTCCCAGTAAAGGGTTTCAGGTTCCATCCCTGGTCCCCCTTGGGGCTCGTGTGGGAGGCAACCAATAGATGTGTCTCTCTCACATCAATGTTTCTCTCTCTCTCCCCTCTCCTCTCCCTCCCTCCTTTCCAGTCTTTCTAAAACTCAATGGAAAAAATATCCTTGGGTGAGGATTAACAAAAAAAATTTAATAAGTAAATAAATAAAATAAATCTCTACTGTTGAAGTGCTTCTTTCTTGTGCATGTGCTCATCCTTGACTTAGATACAAATACTTTTAAAGCATTTCCCCTCTTAGTAATACTTAAGAACAATAATATCTCCAGACAATATTGGAAACCCAAGTATCATGTGATGAAGTCACAGCTTGTGACATAGAAATGGACAGAGAGCTCAACTTTAATCACACTTAAACCTACCTAATATTTTGATAGTCAATCTTTTATATATTGGCCTCCAACATTTTTCAGATCAATACATATTTATTAAGCAATTACTAGTATGTGCAAGTCCCTATAGAGAAAAATGATATAAGAAAATAATTTGTGTCAAAAATTAATAATCAAGTTGAAGGAGAAAATATAGTAATATGTTTACAGTCAAATAATCTAAAATATTTAAATGACATTTCAAAATATAAAAAATTATTAATTACCAAATACATTATTTGAATAGGTTAGTTCAAAAGAGAGAATAACATATTTAACTTGGCAGGAAAGTTGACATTTGAAAAACTTGGGAGAAGATAATATTTCAAATGGAGAGAATAGTTTAAACAAATGTCTGCCGACAGTTGAGTGTAAATACATTCCACACAGAGTGAGCAAAACTGTTTGTAGAAGAATTCTGAAGGAGGGGTAGCCATGTGGTTATAAGACAGATGGCATCAGAATCTTAAAAAAAAAAAAAAGAACATAAATGCAGTGAAAATATATATGCAGTAAAAATCTACACCTTGAGAATGTTTGTTTTTTTCTGGCTATAATGAAAATGAAAAAAGGCAGTGTTAAGGATAAGCCAGTCAAAAGGAAGGGGGAAAAAGAGAAAAATTAGGAAGTTAATGTACATCATGAGGTAGAACATTGTATTGACATATGGTCATTATGCAGACTTTGTGGAAACCTTGGGAGATGTTTGCGATGGATTAAATGTACAAATCAAAAACAGCTATGTCTCTGTTCTACTGATTAAAAATAGGTCTGTATGCATGTTAATGAAGAAGCTATTTACAAAGGCTATTAACAAAGGGTTAAAGAACCCAGGAAGAAATGGTGAGGCACCAGGGGCTAGTGAAGAGCCAAAACTTCCCTAGACCCAAAAGGGCAGGGGAGGGAGTGGTTACAGAAACCTGGAAAGAGCTGGGGGTTGGGGGGCACTCAGCAGCAGAAGCTGTGGCCTCACCAATGGGCAGCAGGGAGGGTGCCAGGAGGGTAACTACCCTGACTTCTTCCTCTGGCCTTTCGGTCTGCGGACACCCCCTATTGACTGTCCTCAAAGAAAAGCCTCCTCCTTCCTCCAAAGCAGGGGAAGGAGGAAGAGGGGAAAAGTGGAGCGTGAATACAAAGGGGCAAATATACTTGTGTGAGTCTGTACATGTCGGTATATTGTTCTGTGGGTGGAAGAGAGGGGTTGGGGGATGGATAACAGGAAGGTAAGAAAATCAATAGCAAGAGGCCACATTATGACAGTCATAGGCCAGAGGCAATTTTGCCTTTGTGGTCCTCCTCCTTCATTGGGGAAAAAAAAAAAAAAAAAAAAAAAGAGGTTAAAAATTGCATCAATATAAAGACAAATACATTCTAGACTGGACTGTATTCATATCTTTTCTTCTGATTTTAAAAGCTATTGAACCATTTTCATGGACTTCTGCAGAAGATCAAAAATAAGATGACAAGATCTAAACCAAATGGTGGGGTTCTGCTGGAAAGCAGAAAGGACGCTCAGGATGATTTGTGAGGCTTATGCACAAAGGGGCTATTTGTAACCTGAGGGTGGGGTGGGAGTGAGAAAGGGAATCACGAGTCCTGTGCAGTCATGCCCTTACCTCGCCCAGGCCTGAGGGGAGGGGCCACTACCAGAGGCTGGAGAAAGTGTTGTGAGGGGAAGGCATCCTTAGGAGGCTTCGACTTGAGGGACACAGTCAGCCTGGGATAACCTTGCAGGGAGGAATCCAGGCTTCTAACTCCCTCCCTCCCCATTATCTGACCCCAAACAGAAGTCCAGGGCATGAGAACCACTGACGCGGACACACACGCTCATTTCCCAGGGCAGAGAGCTGCTGGAAGGGTGGGTATGCAGGACCAGTCAGAAGCTATTGTGGGGGCTTTAAAAAATACTTTCTCTCCCACCTTTGAAAATGCGGGCCCTTACAACTTTGATTAGCTTTCACTTTGAATCCTAGTTCTAGAAATCATATTTCTGTCTCTCTCCACGCCCCCCCCTCCGCCCCCCGCCCCAAACAGAGCCTTTCCCCAAGACAGCAAAAGACAATAGTCTGGAACAGACATGATCACAAGGTCTAGACCTCTGGCAGGCTAAAGATAGTGTCTTTTAATTTTTTTAAATTGACTTTAGAGAAAGAGGGAGAGAGAGAGAGAGAGAGAGAGAGAGAGAGAGAGAGACATCGATTTGTTGTTCCACCTGTTTATGCATTCATTGGTTGATTCTTGTATGTGCTCAGACCAGGGACTAAACAGCAACTCTGGCATATTGGGTCCATGCTCTAACCAACTGAGCTACCGACCCAACTGAGCTCCTGAGCCCTCAGTTGGAATGACTTCCTGGCTACTTTTCCATGAAACAGATAGAGGGATGCCAGAGCAGACCTCAGAGCTGCTCTTAAGACCTGAAGAAATGATTTATTACCCTTATGTCCTTTCCAATCAATCAACTCCCAACAGGACCCTGAACCACTCACCCACAATGTCTTGTGATTTTGCCCTGTAACCTACTCACCATTGGAGAGTCCGATGTTTTATTGTTTTTTTTTTATTTTTTAGTTCTCACCTGAGGGTATGTTTAGAGAGAGGAAGGGAGAGAGAGAAACATCGATGTGAGTGAGAAACATTGATCAGTTGCCTTCTATCCGTGCCCTGACCAGGAATCAAACCTGCAACCTTTTTGGTGTACGGATGGCGCTCCAACCAACTGAGCCACCCAGCCAGGGTGAGAGTTGGGTCCTTTAAAGTGCTAGCTCCCCACATTCCAGATTGACCAATTCAATACTAAACTGTTTTCCTTTAAACACAGCAAACTCCTTGGTGTGCATTTCTTTTGGCCAATGTGCCCAGGCAGACAAACTCAAATATTAGAGTTTGTTCAGTTCTTCTAGTTGGGGTAATAATTAGGTTAACAAAGACAGACTAATAGAAGAAAATGTACAAAGTTTATTACCGATGTAACATGATGGGGGTGTTATCCTATCTAATAATAGACAAAGATGGTAATTGACCGTACCTTTGCTATGCCTCCCATTGGCTAATCAGCGCGATATACAAATTAACCCAACCAAGATGGCGGTCGGCAGCCACGCAGCTGAAGCGAGCAGGAGGCTTGCTTGCTCCAGTGATGGAGGAAGCCAAGGTTCCCTGCATGCCGAGGCCCGGGTCTGAGCTCCGAAAGCAATAAAGTTTTAATTATAGAAGCTAAACAAACCCCAGATACCTGCTTTCAGCAGGCCGTGGCCTCAGAGCTGGAGGGAGCAGGAGCCCGGCTCTCAGCTCCAGTGATGGCAACAAAGTTTCAATTATAGAAGGTAAATAAATCCCAGAATAAAAAAGAAAAAAAAAAAAAAGGAGAGGCTGGGAGCTTCAGTCACCCACCAGCCTGAAAACAGCCCTCAGCCCCTCACCCAGACTGGCCAGGCACCCCAGTAGGGACCCCCACCCTAAAGGGGATATGGCCAGCCTGAAAACAGCCATCCGCCCCTCGCCCAGGCTGGCCAGGCACCCAAGCGGGACCCCCACTCTGATCCAGGACACCCTTCAGGACAATCTAGCCGGCCCCCACCCATGACCAGGCCTCTATCCTATATAGTAAAAGGGTAATATGCAAACTGACCCTAACAGCAGAAAGACTGGGAATGACTGGTCACTATGACATACACTGACCACCAGGGGGCAGATGCTCAATGCAGGAGCTGCCCTCTAGTGGTCAGTGCGCTCCCACCTGGGGGAGCTCTGCTCAGCCACAAGCCAGGCTGATGGCTGCCAGTACAGTGGTGGTGGTGGGAGCCTCTCCTGCCTCCTCAGCAGCGCTAAGGATGTCCGACTGCAGCTTAGGTCTGCTCCCCGCTGGCAAGTGGACATCCCCGGAGGGCTGCCAGGCTGCCGGGCTGCCAGAGGGATGTCTGATTGCCAGCTTAGGCCCAATCCCCCGGGGAGCAGGCCTAAGCCAGCAGGTGGTCATCCCCCAGGGGTCCCAGACTGCGAGAGGGCACAGGCCCGGCTGAGGAACCCCCAAGTGCACAAATTTTTGTGCACCGGGCCTCTAGTGAGATATAAAACTCCAAACACATTGGGCAGCTGAGGTTTATATGCCATTATGGACAAAGAAGAAAGAGGGAAGGGGTCTGAGATGTCAAAGGAAATAGGCAACTTACAGGTAGTTGAGGAAGAGCAGAATTGCAGTGGCAGGCAAATTCTTTCTAGATAACCCAGAAACACTGGGACACAAAGTGAGGGGCGACCTACCTATCAGGCCCCTGCCTGAGCTTTCCCATCTAATGCTAAGTTGAATATGTTAAGATTCCATTCCTGGCAAAAGCCTTTCCATCTGAATCTCTTAGACAGGAAAAGGGAAGAGTCAACGATTCTTTCAGAGTTTTTTGTTTCTTAATAACCAGCTTAAAATCAGTATCCCGAAAGGCAGTTTTGGAGTGGCAAAACTAGTTTCTTTCACTATGTCTACTGATGGCCTCTCTAGCATGGACTTGGACTAGACTCAGCAGTGGATCTCAGCATCAGAATCACCTGACAGCTTGTTAAATTAGATAGCTGGGCCCCAGTCCCCAGAGTTTCTGAACTGGTGGGTGTTGGCTCGGGTCCAAGAATTGGCATTCCTAATGAGTTAGAGTTTCCAGGTGACCTTGATGCTGTTGATCTGAGGATCACACTTTCAGAACCACTGTGTAGGGTTCTCCATGGACCCTCTGTCCTAAACCTTATGATTTGATCGCTGTATCTGCCAGCATCTAGAACAATGCTTAGTAACATAACAGGTCCTGAATAAGAAATAAACAATTGACCTAAGTGAAACTTTAACTAAAGCAAATTCTCCCTGACTCCATTTAATCATCTAAAAAGTACTCAACAATCCATGACCCTCAATGAGGCAGTGGCCAAACCAACACAACAGATTTGAAGTTCTGACAGGCATTTTCTAAGTCGGGGTCCTGTCCTGGGCCATTTCCAATCTCACGTATCTCAGAGGCCTGTTTGCTATGTTGATATGATGGACCAAATGTTTTATTCAGTGTGAACAGCATAGTGAATGACTCCATCATTAGTGTTTCCATACTATATTATATGTAATCATTCAGCCATCAAATATTAAGTTACAGAGCTAAGGGCCATTCAGAGCGCTAGTCCCTGGGGAAACAAAGATGAATGACTCCTGCCCTCTGAGCTCACAGTCTAAAGAGAACGCAGACATGTACACAGAAAAACTATGGTAAATATTATCTTAGACATACAACGTGGTAAATAGAGCCCTTACATGGCTAGGCTAGGAGCAGGAAGAAGGAAGGAGGCAACCCTGCCTAGGATTTTCAGAGAAAGCTTCACAAAAGTGACTTCTGAGATGGGTATTAAAGAATGAACAGAGGTTTTCCTGGTTTGTAAATGGGAGAAGAGCCTCCAGACTGGAAGTCTAGTTTGTATAAACAAGTAATATTTGGAAATTAGTGATAGTTGAGTATATTACTGCATAGGGCAGTGATGGCGAACCTATGACACGCGTGTCAGAGGTGACACGCAAACTCATTTTTTTGGTTGATTTTTCTTTGTTAAATGGCATTTAAATATATAAAATAAATATCAAAAATATGTCTTTGGGGGGGGAAGTTGGGGGTTAATGGGGGGGATGACACATTTGTAATACCTCAACTAATAAAAAAAAGGAAAAAAATATAAGTCTTTGTTTTACTATGGTTGCAAATATCAAAAAATTTCTATATGTGACACGGCACCAGAGTTAAGTTAGGGTTTTTCAAAATGCTGACATGCTGAGCTCAAAAGGTTCACCATCACTGGCATAGGGCATCAAGGAGGACCAAGCTAGGGACTGACCAGGGGTAAAGCTAGAGCGGTAGATCATGTAGAGAGCCAGGTTGTGCACAGTCCCTGAATGACAGACTCAAAAGAGCCACCTCACAGGTCTTCTCCAGGAAGCCTTCTGTAACCCAGGGTGGGGTGACCAGCCCTGTCCCAGGCTCCCATAGCAAGCTCTACGTACTTTTATCATAGTCATTACTTCATTAGACTGAAGTTATCTGCTCATGTTTTCAACTTTCCTATTAGATCGTAAGCTCATCAAAGGCAGAAACTCATATTCCCTTTTGCAGTGGCATTTGGTCTGACGTAAGGTAAGCAGTGGATAAACGTTTGCTGAAAGGGGAGAGATGAAGGAGGTCTTTCTATGACTGGATGCGCAATGAGGGGTCTCCAGCTGGCCTGGTCAGCCTTGCCTAAGAACAAGTGCTGCACTTTTCTGTCTTCCCCTCCTTCTCTTTCTTCTTTCCCTCATTCCACCAGGTACCCAGGGTCTTACTTTCCATCTTGAAGGTGCTGAGCACCCCAAGATTTCAATCGGGGGATTTTATTCACAGTAGGGAGATTAAAGGGAATAGCTGTTTTTCTTCTATGTCTTTGGGATTTTGATGTATCAAAAATGAAGAAGCAGGAAATCTAAGTGCTTCCGTGGTGTGGTGGAGAGTTGAGGGGTAGGAGATTATTGAAGCCCTGAGTGATGTACTGTTTGAGTGACAGGTGAAGTTTAAGAAGCTAAAGAAAAGGCAGTCCTGGTCCCGGATAAATGCAATCATCCATTTTCACTGTTCTTCATCCTGACTCCTCACGGTAGCTCCATATGTAAGATGATGCCCAGCACAATTTAAATACCAACTCATCTCCCTCTACCCACCTACCAAGGAAAAGACCTATTTAAGCTCTTTCCTAAGAAAGACAAGCTATCATAAAATCAGGTACTGTAAACAATATGTGTAAAATTTAATTTCTGTTTAGAACTGGATATAACCACATCAACAAAGCACTATTAGAAGTGCTTTGAAAAATTCTGAATCTACTCCTTTATAAGTTGTATATTACTTCTACTCCACTCAAATAGATAAATTTAAATAGGTTGTTCACTGCACAAGGACATCCATATAGGGGGATAAATGGAGACTCGAATCCGGCCTGAATGCTGTACAATAAACTATGTGCCTGTGAACTATACATTCCCAGACGAGCCAGCTTTTTTCGATCCATACAATAGTTTATTTGGTGCACAGGACAGAGCTCCAACCAACTGAGCCACCAGGCCAGGGCTATCCTAGTGTCTTGGGAAAGGATGGGCTGAAATCTCAATGATGAAGTAACCATTACCATCTCCATCACATTTCAGGTACACTATTTCCCTAGAGAACAGTCCTAATATAAGAGTTATGACCGGAGGCTTCACTGGGAGGTGTAATGCCAGGGCATTAAAAGTGAAGAAAAGGAGAAGTGAAGCAGAGAAGAAAAGTAGACAAAACATGGTCCACTCTGAATTGACCACAGCATCATGACCCCCAGCTGAGTGATGCAGGCCGTCTAGGCAGGCTGCAGGAACTCCCTGCTCGTCCCCTCCTCTCATAGGTTGAAGCTGGCCCTCTGGGACCAATACACTCCCTGAATGTGTTACCCAGCTGGCTCCACTGCCCTCTTCTCCAATGCCATACTCCCACTCTGCTGCTAAGCCATCAGTCCCTCAAAGTGGATTTTTTGTATTTGTTTGTGTGTATCCAGGGATAGTAAAGTTCCCAAAGGGGTGGAGGAGGAGGAAGATGATATAATTTTAATAATCAGCTTTTAAAGATATTCTCATTCAAATAATATTTAACGCTTAATACATCTCAGAAACATTTATGATTTACTTAAATTATCACCTCTTTTGTAAATGAGTATTTTTCCTCTTAATGACTGCCTGTAATAGGCATTTGTCATAGTCTGTAACAATCCAAACTCTGAGCTTCCAATTTGAAATTGTCATTAATGAACACTATTGCTACCACCCGACAGTGAAGTTAGGGACACAGCCAACAGTCAGTAACCACTTCCGGAAATGTGCAGCAAAAATTCTGACTTTAAGACTTGTGCGTTGCATTGTTTAATGAGAAAGGAAATCTTGAAATGTACCTGATCCTTCAAAGTAGTTCGATCCCCAAAATAAGCAAAGGGAGAGATTTCCCATTTTGTTCACCAACCCATAATTTGGGAGGAGGTGTTTGGGTTATTTTAATTGATTATTGCAAATTAAATATTTCAACAACTTGAAGTGAGCCCTTAAAAGAATGTAAATATATATAGTTAGCTCCCCTCTGCTAAAGGTGCAGTGGATGATAGAATGCCTACTGTCTATTCAATAAAAATAAAACACGAGTTTTCAGTTAATTCTGTTTTCTCAAACACACACACACACACACACACACAACAGTGCCACCCCAGTTAGAGGCTTTACCATGCACGTTCATTTGCACTCGCAGCTGGGGCAATTAGAGAGTGTACTTAATGGAGTGTCATGTTAATTGTTTTCCGAGTTAACCAATTTCTTCATTTAATTGTCAATTGATTAACCTATTGAAATGTTAAGTGACTCAGTTTCCTTCCAGAGTAAACAGCAGCAGCATATGGTAGCGTCCTCAGCCAAAGGCATCCCTCATTTGCTTGGAGTCCATGTGCTGGTATTTTTCTACACCCCCCCTTGAGCTTTTAATTAGACGAGGCAACGTTACACGTGTTTGTCTGCTGGAAAGGTTATCAGTGCCCAGGCTGACCTGCAGAGGCAAGGCTGAGCCTAGCAGCTTTAATAGGAAAGGTTTTCAGCTATGACTGTTGTACTTGATTGCATTGTGATGGTAATTAACTCAAGACTGCTTGCCTCCGCGTGTGTGTGGCATCTTTCCTGTAGCACTACCTCTGCAATGAGATGTTCCCTGACACATATATGCACTTATTAGGCACTCATTGGATTCTCATAAGCATGCAAATAGTCAAGAATTTCTTTAGGCGAACGCCACACCACTCAGATTGCGGTGCCATGAAACAAGTAGGATGTTCCTTGCCTGCAGGGCATTTTGCAGAGTGAAAAGCTAGCTCCCTTTAGGAGAGTGTTGCTGCTTTATTGCCATGTTGTCTCATCCTAGCAGATCTTCACAACTAGAAAGTGAAAATCATTTTAGCTTTTCAACTGAAGCACGCATGAGGACATGCGTAGGATTGAGAGGTAGACGGATTCGGAAGCATTATTTTTTCTCTTCTCAATGTTCCCGTTAGAGATTGCTCCTGTGTTTTAGTGACCAAATCAATATAAGGGCCCGGTGTTGAGCTATTAACTCAGTCTTCTAGTCTCTTGAAGACTGTTGTCTGACTCTGGGTGCGTGTTGCTTGCGTGTGCGGTTTGACTGTACCGCACTATTGTTTCATTATGAGCCAGTGCACCACCGAGCCAGCTTATCATCCTTGATGGTGTTGGTAGCAGGCAACTGAGACAAAATGATTACAAACCTATGTTGTGTTCAATAGTTCTTTAGAGGATTTCTCTCTTAATAGTTCTGGCTCATTCATGTCTGATTCAGCACATTTGTTCTTGTAAAAAGGCATAGCTTAGGAGAGTTTCAGGGCGGGTTAATAACTCAACTGAAAATGGCTGCTCGCATTGTAAAACCTTGTTCCTCCAGTGGCTCGGGGCTTTCTTCAGTTTTGCTGCTCGGCAGCTTCGGCCCAGTTGGTAAACAGCTTAAGTCCAGACATCTTTTCATTCTCTGAGCAGCGGATTGAAATAAAAATGCATATAAGTGGCGACTGACTGGCGGTGGCCTAACAATAGCCTGTAACATTATGCAAGGGTATTTACATAGGAATAAGGCCTCGCTGAAGGAGATGGGGCAATTAATGATGTGGGCCACACATATAAGGGAAGTTTGTCCAATCCTTTCCTCAATAAAGATCTTTTGTGAAGTGCTATGGAAACTCGGAGGCCCCGGGGAGATTAAGGGGAGGTCTTTTCTGGGACTTTAAAAATATATGTATATATGTAATTGCAAGTTTCAATAAGCCAAATTATATTAAATAAATGCACAGGAAAGAATAGGAACTGTTTTGTTTTGATCATTTGGGGCAGTTTCTCTAACCCTGGAAAAGGGCAGTTACATGCGTTTTCAGTTTTTCTCTCCTCCCTCCTCCCTCCTCTCTTAGTTGAGGAGAAAATCAGTTCTGAGATAGATAAATTCCTTAGCTACCTGTTTCCTGGCGTTTGAAATTCAAGCATTGTCTGTAAAATATTTGAAAAGTTTTACCATACTTAGTTCTTATTTCAAGGGACGTTTAGATGACGGGAGGAAACACTGCCCAGTGGCCAAGCCTGCGGGGCAAGCCTCGGGATTTTCAGGGGTGTCGGGCAGCTGGCTGGCACAATGCGAGCGACAGGCACCCAAACAGGGAGGGGCCCCCAAGAAAACGCAAGGGCTGTGTCCTAGGAGAATCTGAAAACGCTCATTCAAACCTAGCCCTTTCTTAGGCTCGATGTCTTAAGAGAACAAGTATCTTGTTAGCCCAGATACAAATTGAAAAGTCAAATGCTTAAATTATTTTCATCCTGATACTGTCCCGATGCACTGATTTGGGGAGGAGGGAGGAGGAAGTCCTCCCTACCCCGCCCCAGCTGTAAGAGACAAATCCGGGGCAGCCCTGTCACATGTTTTCCTTCTTATCTGAGGCTCACCATCTGCTTCTGCCCTTGGCCAGATAGCAGTACTGTTATTATTACTTTGCACCAGAATACTTTTCATAAAAGTATCATCAGCATTCCGAAAATAAGAGAGAAAAATAACTCACGCCCTCTTTGCATGCCTTACGACCAGTGAAGGCAATTCCTATCTTTTAAGCAAAGCACTTCATTTCTTTTTTCTTTCTTTCTTTTTTGTTTGTTTGTTTGTTTTAATGTTTCCTCTCACTCAAAGGGCATTTTCTGAGAAAGCAGAACTTTGGCAGCGATTGCTCGATCTCTGTTCACACTTGCTGGTGAACCTGTTCTTACTTCCAAAAGTTGCTTTTTATTCCATTTTCTCATTTTTACTTGGTTCATGAAATGCATGCTCATATAGGATGAGTGAAATAAAATCTTAATGTGATCACGCATAAGCTTTGGGTGCCTGAGTGTGTGTGTGGCATACAGAGGAAGTGATTTCAGCGGCAGCCCCACCAGGCAGGCAGAAATCAATGCCTCATTGAGGACTATTGATCAGTACTAAATTAATTAGACTCCAAGGCTTATGGCAGTTGATAAGACAACTTGTTAATTTAGTCAATGATAGTGTTTTCCCTAAAGCAGCAAATACCCTCTTTTTAGAGAAGGCAGTTCTAATACTTGCTGCAGTTCTTTTAGTAAAAATACTGTTTTCACCTTTATTGTTTCCTTTTTCTGGGAAAAGGGTGGTTGGAGTGGGTGGGTTGGTGGGGGGGGGCAGGGTGGTCCAATAGGTAAGGGTGTGCTGTAAAAATGTATATGCTGAGGAGTCAGTCTAGAATTTTCATTCATCCATTCCCATTTCTGTTCCCTAGCCTACTGTTATAATTTTGGGATGAAAAGAACACAGTCAGATTATAACCCGGGACCTGGATTTCCCATGGGGCTTTGGCCACTCCAGCCCTCCAAGGATGTTCATTTGGAAGGGAGCTACTTCCTAAACCTCATTTAGCATTGACTGATACAGATCGCTTTTGCTTTTCATTTCAACCTGCAACAGTGATGGTCATAGTCAATAACAAAGACTTCAGCCCCGCCGGTTATGCAAACTGTGAATGGAATGAAGGTATCCCAGAATGCCCTGGACATGGGGCAGTACTTCCTGCTGGCTTGTAAGGACAAAAGGACAAAGCCCGGGAGTGTAGGGGTCCCACCAACAGCTCTTGGAGGCAACAGTCTGCTATCAGCGGCACTCCAACCCTCTGAGAATGCTAATAAGCTAGTGAAGAGCTCAGCTTTCTTGCCATAATTCTATAGTGTGGTTGAGGACCCCATAGTGCTCACTAAATAAAGACAACTAATTGAGAATTTTTTGCACATTTTGCCCAGGGGACTTGTTGTTCATTCGATTCTTTGGGGAGAATGTACCCCTACTGACAGGAGGAACTGATTGTTTTGGCAGCCTCATGTTACTCTTCCCCGGGTCTAAGACTGACTTTTGAAGTATGACAAAAATGTTTAATTTTTATAAAATGATGTCGCTGGGAATTATTTGAGATCTCAAAGAATAGGCGTGCCAGTGTTCATCTAGAGAAAAAAAAAAAATCCTGGCAGAGAGTTTTTTTGAATTAAAGCCCTGCTTTTTCTTTTTCTTTTTTTTCCCCCCCCTCTTAAATTGTATTTTCTGTGGTGAGGCCTACATTTTTGTGTCTGCAGGTGACACGTTGATTGAAACTAAAATTAATAAATCAGCTGAAAAGCTCACACCTACAGCTCACAGCAGGGCCTGGAAAACACGTTTATAAAGGGAGCTTTATGCCCTCATATAAAGAAGGAATAAATTACAGAAGCACTTGTTGCCCTGGGATTTGATTTTGCTTTGCAATCTGGTATCTTATTTTTGGAGGCTTATTGTAAATCAACAGGTTCCTGGTTGCTTTAGCAGGTGACTTTGCTATTAATCTCTTACTTGACCATTACAGCATATTAATGAGGATGCTTCCAAACGGGGCTCTATCTTCTGACCAAGGAGTTAAGTTTAAAAGGTGTACTTTTTACTCGATGGCTTGCGGTTAGCCACGTTGAGGACCAAATGCAAAGTAGCATTTTCTACAGCGTGTGTAGTATTAAGGAGTGTTTTACTAACATATGTGTCTTACTGTGCTTTTCTTCTCTCCTACACTTATTCCTTCGCCATGGAGGGCAATTATGGAACTTACCAGTCTCTGTTCATTTTTTTTTTAACAAAATAAAATTATGTACAAATAACAAAATGATATCCTTTCTTATTAATGTGCACCCTCATTTTAATTAAACAATGTCAGTGTGCTTTGGAGGTGTGTTCAGAATTAAAATGTATGATTTGGGAAGGCAAGAGATTCAACATTTCTCACCAGAGCCAGATTAATAAATGTCATTACAAGTGCGGGAATTTAACCATCACATTTCCCTTTAGAGTCGGAGGTAATTGGAAATGTTTAAGCTTGACAAAAGAAAGGAGTAAATATACCTATGGGGGTAGTTCAGAAATATAAAGAAGAAATGAGGATTTAAGTCTTAAATTTGTAATTACCAGGCTCTCCAAAGTGCGTAATGGTGCAGAACAACCCCACATATAGGGAGAACCGCTTTGTTGCAGTCCACAGATATTGCAAAGGACATCCTCTGCACGATTATTATTATTGTGCATCTCCTTTCACATCTTCAGGGCTATCTGGTCCACACCTCAGGCATGCATGTAGCATGTAGTCTTTTTTGTAAACCTAAGAAATGTCAAGCTTGGACTTTTCTTATTTTTAACTATTTTAAATCAAGGGTTTGTGCCAACTGAGGCATATTTTTCAAGAATATATATTTGTATTGATTTCAGAGAGGAAGGGAGAGGGAGGGAGAGATAGAAACATCAATGATCAGAGGGAATCATTGATTGGCTGCCTCCTGCATGCCCCCATTTGGGGATGGAGCCCACAACCCTGGCATGTGCCCTTGATCAAAATCGAACCCAGGACCCTTCAGTCCGCAGGCCAACGCTCTATCTACTGAGCCAAACCAGCCAGGGCAACTGAGGCATATTTGTCGTCACTGTCTACCTCACCTTTTTAGGCTACGTCCTCAAGTATCTTCATTCTGTCAGTTGAGGTCAATACCATCATCTCTTTCCATAAGGAATTTTCTGGTTAGATTTCAGGAGAGGAGGAGGTGAGTTCGAGGTGTTTGCAGATCCCAAGTTGAAAACTAATCCCAGGAATGAGTGAGAGTGAACATTTACAGAACCATCAGATGTGACATGTTTATGAAATAGTTGTTCATAAAAACATCGTCAGTGTTATTCTATGCTTGTGATCCAAGACCTCTCCCACAGATGGGAGACTGCAGGAAATAGCACTGTCCCCTCCAACTGTTACCTAAGTTACCAGCTTAACTGGGCATTGGAATTACACTACCAAGCTGCTCGGTTTACAAGAACAAGGACCTTCATCTGCTCCAAACCAGTGCTGTTACCTGGAATCTGGGTCCTCGTTTTAGATTTTTGTGTTTAGGCCAATAAGCTGGGAGACCTTTGATAAGAATGGCCCCACCTACCTCCAACAACCACAAAAATCGTTGACTTTGGACTCATTTATCTTTTTAAACTGAGAAAGAAAAATATCTATTCAACACTGGGCAGAAAGTTTATGCAACAGAGACACAAACCCAGCTGCTATAGGTTCTCGTGGAAATGGAATGGTTGTCATGTTGGTGGGGGCAAGGGTCTTGAAAGTGAGGAGGAGAGGAAAAAGGAGGAAATAAACCTCAAATTACCCAAAATTAAGGGATTTGCTAGTGTGTTTGGGGCTGGGGGGGGGGGGGGGGGGGCGTGTCAGGCCCCGTGTCAGGCCATATATATATATATATATATATATATTTGTGGGACAAATTTCTAGAAAACAAAATCCCAAATACGCCCCAAAGTGTTTAGACAGTGGCCACTGTGACAGGGGCTTATAAAGGACAGTTACTGTGAGAGCATGTCCCCTCCCCCCAGACCCCCTCAAGAGCTTCCAGCTACGGAGGTTTTCAGCCCTTTTTTGTCTTCTTACAACTTAGCAGGATCAGGACACGTTTCTGCAATGCATATGCAGATTTCACCACTTGTTACTTTCTCTAATGAGCGTTCACTTAATCAATTTGACAGTAGCCTTTATCCCCCTCCCGGTTTTCTCCTTCACATCCACTAAGAAAGTTTTCAGGGGAAAGGGAAAAAAAAGTGTTAACAGATTCAAGGAGACATTGCAATGTGAAAGGAAGGGTAGGTAGCTGGCCCAAACTGATGAATGGAAGGCTTCACAAGGACCCCACTCTCTGTCCAGCTCTTGAAAACAGGAAGTAGGTCTGCCAGTCTTTAGAAGACAACCCGTATGCTAATAGCCAACAGGAAGTGATCTTCCTTTTCTCTACAACAGTGAGTTTCAACCTTTTTCATCTCATGGCACACATAAACCAATTACTAAAATTCTGTGGCACACCAAAAAATGTATTTTGCTGACCTGACAAAAATAGGTATGATTTTGATTTACAATAATAATAATAATAATAATAACCTACTCTTTTTGCACCAAAGTAACATTTTTAAAAGGCAGGTGCCTGGCCAGCCAGCGTGGCTTAGTGGTTGAGCATCAACCTATGAACCTGGTCGTCATGGTTCCATTCCTGGTTAGGGTCTGTGCCCAGGTTGCAGGCTTGATCGCCAGTAGTGGGCATGCAGGAGTCAGCCGATCAATGATTCTCTTCATTGATGTTTCTATCTCTCCTCTCTTCCTCTCTGAAATTAATAAAAATATATATTTTTTTTAAAAAAGCAGATGCTTGTTCTGGCCAGGTAGCTCAGTTGGTTAGAGCACCATCCCTATACATAAAGGTTGTTGGGTTCGATTCCAGGTCAGAGCACATACAAGAATAAATCAATGAATGTATCAATAAGTGGAACAACAAATGGATGTTTCTCTCTCCTCCTCTCTCTTCCTTTCTCTTCATCTCTCTAAAAACAAATTTTAAAAAACCCTAAAAACTTTTACACAAGATTCAATCTTGAGGTGAGATAAGAGAAATCAATTCATGTTGGCACTTCCCCATCAAATTTCCCAACAGAACACCCTAAATCTCATGGCCAGTCTTGACCTTGTTAGGTACCTGGGAATGGGGAACGCAGGGGTGGAGGGCAGGTGTGTTTCAATCTAATGTGTAATTCAGTCTTCCCAGGGAATGAGCATGAGACCCAAATCCTAGGAGTTCTCAATCTCAACCTGAATCTGCTACTGGGCAATCAATGTAACATATGGTCCAGCTGCTGGGTTGTAGAGGGAAAGAAAGGAAGGAAGGAAGGAAGGAAGGAAGGAAGGAAGGAAGGAAGGAAGGAAGGAAGGAAGGGAGGGAGGAAGGAAGGGAGGAAAGGAGAGAAAGAAAGAGAGAGAGAAAAGATGGGAAGGAAGAAGGAAGGAAGGAAGGAAGGAAGGAAGGAAGGAAGGAAGGAAGGAAGGAAGGGAAGGAGGGAGGGAGGGAGGGAGGGAGGAAGGAAGGAAGGAAGGAAGAAGAGAAAGAAAGAGAGAGAGAAAGGATAGAAGGGAGGAAGGAAGGAAGGGAGGAAGGAAGGAAGGAAGGGAGGGAGGGAGGGAGGGAGGAAGGAAGGTCCCTCTCTTGCCTGCAGGCAGCCAGTTGGCAGCCCTGGTGCAGCATCCAAGAAGCCTTCTTTACCTCTCATTGGGCCGCTTTCTCCGTCCAATTCCCTCTGGCTCCCTCCAGAACTCTTGTCCTTAATCTTAGCCAGTTTTGTAACATGCCCACTTGACTCCCTTTCACTGTACTTCAGAAAAATCATACTGAAGGGAGGAGAGGAGAGGGCAGGGGAAGGAAGGGGAGCAAAACGCAGTGGAGAGCAGGGGAGAGGAAGACCACCAAGCCCCCCTTCCCCCCTCCCACCCCGTTCTGTGCTCAGTAGGTCTAGTTTTGCCTTTCCTGATAACCCACAGTACCTATCTCCCCAACACCTATCCAATTAGTCCTCCCAACAGCCAATTGGTCACCTTTTACATTCAAAATGCACAATAGATTTGGTTTTAAGACCATCAGAGTCTGGTCTCTATCTAGAAGTTTTGACTCAGGCTTGTGAGGTCGCTGACAAATCTTTCTTTTCCTGATTGTTTCGGGATGAGAATCTAGACGACCAGCTGCCTACCTTCTCTAGCTGGAGAGCCTGTGGGCCTAGCCTGGCTGAGTCTCTCTAACCACCGAGAGGCTTTCTGCTGGGGTTCCTCTGAGCTCTGGGAATGAGCACTACTTTCGAGTGTGCAGCCCAGCGTCGACCAGGGTCTCTTGAATTCGAAGGGCCACACCGACATCTTCAAGAAGTGGAGCTGAGTTGATCCACAGCTGAAGAGCATGCGTTACGTAATCTGAACTCTGCTTCCAGTTAAAATGCAGAATACCAGGCCCCATCCCAAGGTCTACTGAACCCAAATCTGCATTTCAACAAGCTCCCCTGGTGATTCATATGCGCATTTCTTTAATTACCTTGGGATTTTTGAGATGGGAGAGGTACAGAGTACTCTTGTGGGTTCTTTCAGTTCATTTTCTGTCTCCTCATCACAATCCCTAGTGAGTCAGGGAGGAGATGGAGTTTGGGTTGGGAGGGAAAGAGGAACAGTGGGGATGAGACTCCATGGTTGCAAACATGGCTTTCTAATGTGCTGACTTTAAAAATTATTTTAGCACATACACAATCAAAAATAGATGTTATTAAGTCCCTATTTATTCTGGAAATAATTTAAAATTTTATCTAAATTTTCTCTCCTTTGTTTTACAAAAGCACTCTATGATGCCTTCAATTGCATTAGTCTTTTTGATTTAGTGAACTAGCAGTTTAGCCCTGATTTCTATTTTTACTTAAAATTGGTTTATATGTAGGCATCATTCTTTTTTTTTAAATATATTTTGTTGATTTTTTACAGAGAGGAAGGGAGAGGGATAGAGAGTTAGAAACATCAATGAGAAAGAAACATCGATCAGCTGCCTCCTGCACACTCCCCACTGGGGATGTGCCCGCAACCAAGGTACATGCCCTTGACCGGAATCGAACCTGGGACCCTTCAGTCCGCAGGCCGATGCTCTATCCACTGAGCCAAACCGGTTAGGGCCGTAGGTGTCATTCTTGAACACTTCCTGGTTTTCCTGCGTTTACAGAAAACATCTGGAAGGGTGTTTCCAGCACCTGCTGCAGAGGATGCGCCTTGCAGAGGTTCAGCCATTCTTTCTCCATCCCTGCCATCCCTGCCCTGCATCCCTGAGCAGAAGGGCGCGGTGAGCACAGCATGCGGAAAGAGCACTCCCTGAGGGCAGGGAGGCCCGGGCGCACAAAGTTGGTTCCCCCATAAAGAATGCCTGTCCCTGTGTGGCTCAGCGGTTGAGCGTAGGTAGGCCCATGAAACAAGATGTTGCTGGTTCAATTCCAAGTCGGGGTGGCTCAATCCTCAGTGGGGGTTGTGCAGGAGGCAGCTGATCCATGATGTTTCTCTCTCATTGATGTTTCTATCTCTCTATCCTTTCCCCTTACTCTCTCTCTAAAAATCAGTAAAAGTATACTATTTTTAAAAAATGTCTGTGATCTTTGGCAGGCAATTTAATATTTCTTAGTTTCGGGATCCTGCTCTGTGAAGAGATGATGATAATTCGAAGGGTTGTTGGGTTGACTGAAGAGGTAACATTTCAAAATCACTTACTGCGAAGGGGGAGGCTGATAAATGCGGGCCTCCTTCCTCTTGTACTTTCCGAAGAGCTTGTCCAGAAGGAAGCGTGGCTGTCTGGCCCCACGCGAAGAGGCCCTCCAACTTGAAAATAAGCTATTTGGAGGTAGGTGAGAATCCAAGCTCTTTGGGTTGCTGACTATAAATAGTGCCTGCTTATTAAACACCTGCGATTGACTGTGACATTGGCAAGTGCTTTAACCTTCCTGAACCATTCCCACCCTCCCCACCCCCACATCCCCACCCACCCCTGCTCTGTGACATGGAGATTATAATGCCTAATAGGATTGTTGAGGTTGGTTAAAGAGGTTGCTTTACATTCATTATCTCACTGAATCCTCCCAGCACCCCAGAGAAACAGGTCTTACTTGGCCCCATTTCATAGCTGAAGACACTGAGGTCCAGATGTCCAGCGATTCGCTCAGCGTCACGCAGCTGAGAAGTGAGAGTCAGGTTTAAGTCTGGATCTCGCTAAGCCAAAATTCACGTGCTCTCCGTCCGGCGTGCCTCCCCACGCCTCAGGGAGACCGGCAGTGAAAGGGAAACCAGATAATGGGAAATACTTTCATGTTTCCAGTCCTTGATAACATTTCCGTCAACTTCCGGGAGGGACCGTGATTTTCAAATTTATCGTTGTTAATCTGCAAAAAATCTGCAACTAACCAAGAAAGGAAAAATTTTCCCCTAAATGGTTTGAATCTTGGCAGTTCTTTCACCTCGGAAGGATTGTCGAGTTGGTGTCCGACCCGGGAAGCAGCAAGATTTGCTTCTTCGCTCTGCCTCCCAACAGAGTCGGGAATTCAGGTTTCAGGAAGGACAGTCTCCATCAAAGGTCGCCATGTCTGGGAGCAGGTGGTGCTCAGGACTAGGGGGCGCTACTCACTAAGGTGAATTGACTCCCAAGCTGCACCCTCATTCATGAGAAGGTGAGTCACACCTATTCAAAGAGAAGGGACTTGAGGAATGATGGGAAATCAAAGTGCGTCGCTTGGGGACCAGCTGAGGGAGAGGCAGAGAAAATGAACAGGGGGACAAAGGGGTTGTGCAAAGAGAACCAAGGACTCTTTAAAAAACAGCACCGATCATCAACACTCAGCCTGTTGACCATCAGCCGGCCTCACACGTTTGTTCGGGCAGCCAGCATTAGCACTGGATCCAAACAGGTGGAAAATGTATTTCCTGGGCAGTCTGTTAACCGGGTGGGTAGCTGTGCCGTGTTAAAAATGCATGTGTCGGCAAGCCCTGACTGGTTTGGCTTGGTGGATGGAGCATCGGCCTGCGGACTGAAGGGTCCCAGGTTCGAATCCAGTCAAGGGCATGTACCTTGGTTGTGGGCACATCCCCAGTAGGGGGTGTGCAGGAGGCAGCTGATCAATGTTTCTGACTTTCTATCCCTCTCCCTCCATCTCTGCAAAAAAATCAATAAAATATATTTTTAAAAAATGCATGTGTCGGCAAATCATGTGCTCACATATAGAACATTTCTTGAAAATCTAAAATGGAATTCGACGTGATAATGAGTTCATTGTGGGTGAAGAGGGGTCTCTTTCCCTGTGCATTTGGGGCAGGCTTGCGGGTACAATGACTCTCCCTCTAGGGAGGCCGGCCCTTCAGACCCCAGCCGTCATTGGCTTCCCTGTTCCTTACTATTCCCTAGAATGAGGATGAGGTGTGCCTTCAGAATCATGTCAAATTAAGGACAGTCTTCAAAACAGACAAGGATGGTTGTTTGCATTGAAGTAGTGCTAATGAAGTGCCATGTTTTACATGAAGTGCGAGAGAAATATTTTAATTTGATTTACCTATAATATAATAGTGTTCTGGCTAATAATAAGATGAGCTGCATTTAGTGACCTTTTGATTTTTTTTTTTTTAATGAAAGAAATTTGCTAAGATAAGCACCTTCCTCCTCTCATATACAGGACTTTCTTCTTTCAGCCATGTATTTCTTGCTCAGCAAAAGTGACAGGGACTCCAGATGACTGCTTATTAATAAAGGTGGGTGTCATTTAAGTGATTGATGAAACCGATATAGCTTTCCAATTCAAATAGTTTGAAATTCTAACATGTCTGATATTTATAGTGACATACGAGCATCCTCTTCTTTTTATAAGTAACAGAAAGTCAAAGACCCTCTCCTAATACAATTCTAAGCACAGCAATCTCACTGCTCCCGGTTAATCAGCAAAGCATTTCTGTGTTAAGGTTCCACAACTCTTAAGGAACAATTGCCAGAAAAGCTCAGTCTCTTGGACGCTGAAACCCTGAAAAGAACACCCCAAATACCCAAAATGTTGGGGGGTTGTGTATTGTGGGCTCCACCGCCACCACCACCCCCTCCAAGATTGTTGTTTGTTCTTTTTGCAATGAGCTTCTGGCCTTGTCCCAAGAAGCCCCCTGGACTGGTAACTCCCTGTCTGCATCCTGGTTTTATTAGATGGACACCAGGCGATAATGTACAACTTTAAAAAAAAAAAATGAAAACAAAAAAGCACGAACAGGTTTGTTTCTGTGACTGTCGGCGATGTTTGGGCTATTTTGAGAATGTAGGACAGGGTTAAGGATTAGTAGCAGCCTTCTCTTTTCTGGGTATCAGAGCCGCTTAGCAGTAATTAATCAGGACATTAGGTTTTGTACTCTTGGTTCAGGTCATTTGCCTATGAGCTGCTCAAGCCTTTTACAAAGGCACACTGCATATGTTTCTGGGTACCTTTTGGAGAGAAGATTTAAATTGGCCAGATGAATACTACTTTGTTACAAGTGTTTTGCCCTAGGCAAAAAGGTTTTCTTCATATTATCATAGCCCGGAGCTGCAGCCCTCAGCTTGATGTGACTGGTGTTATACTGTCACATGGCAATGATGTAAGAACAGGCCTCTGTGTCAGGCAAATCTGGATTTAGGGGAATTATAGCAGATGTTGCAAAATGGCAACAGTTTAGCAAGTTCCTTTTATCCCACGGTTGGGAGGCAGGACCACTAAGTGTACCAGACAGAAAAGAATGTTTTCTTTGATCCTTGACACTGTAGGGTAGGGACTTCCCTGGTTAGAGAACATCGTTAATGATATAGTTATACAGTCACTGATGGATCAGAATACAGAATTAAGGGTTGGGCCCCCCCTCCCCACCCCAGTATTTGTTTTTGATGGAGCTTAGTATTTGTGGTCATTTACATTACAAGCTTCAGAACCCCTCTAAGGTTTTATTCTTAGTAAAGAAAGCCTAATTCACTGGAAGAAACGAAATAACCATAACAAAAACTAACCTGCGCGAAAAATATGTTAACCTTGGCAATCTTATAATGTTCACATCTAGTAAGTATTAATGAGTGTATTCAACCACGTTGAATAACAAGGTGCACTGCCTTGTCGGTGTTCATGCCAGTCTTAGTTTCTTAAAAGACAAAGCTGTTTTCAAAAGCTGTGCATTTCTCTGATCTTGATTCTTTTCCATGCCATTCTAATAAAATTAATTCATACCCATGATCAAGGTGACTAGGTAGACAACAGTGACGTGGAGACAAAAACAAACACAAAAGCCATTCCCCGATAGAAGTGATGCCAGGTTTGATTTATGTGGTGAGCTGTGGTCTGGATGCATTTCTGGGACTACCTCTGAGTCTCTAGAACCTTCTTTTGGAAATGCAGTGTTAAATAGCAGTACAGCAGGTTGTCCACAGCCCTTCCTTACATACCTGCAAAAGACAGCAAGTGCTTGCTAGACAACAAGAAATAATTTCCCACTAGGTAAAGATTTCCAATGATTATTAAAAAACACATGCATAATGAATTTGCTCTTTTTTATGCAAATGTTTATTGATCATTTCCATTGGAGCATTAGACAGTGAAATGTGTGCAAACATTTAGACAATTTCTTTAAAAGGCTTCCATCTTTACGAAGAGTATTATTTAAAATATTTTTACTTGCAAATTATGATCACTGCTGGGAGCCCTTGAAATAATCAGCATATCCTAATTTTTCAGACAGTTTTCAATTAAAACGAAGAGAACAAAGAATAAACATGAGGTGTGTTTAAAGAGCATCAATGGAGGCAGCTACATTTTGTATATCTTTTGAAGATATCAAAGGTAAAGACAAACACAAAAGCAAACTGAGAGAAGACTAAATAATGTCACCTCATTCCTTATAAAAGACCGTTTTATTACCTTTGTGCATTTCACTTATTTCACCACCATTTAACCTGGAGAAGGGATTTGCTTGCGCAGTGCAAGGACAGAGGATATTGAGGAAGATATTGAGTTTTGTCATTTGAATAATAGATATTAGGCAGAAATGAACTATAATTATATACCTTGCTATCCCTTTAATAAGATAAACATATGGCCTCAAAATAGATGTGCTAGCTAGAGATCAATGTAAAACCCACATTTAAAAAAAAAATTCCAAAATTACGTTTTGTTTAAAAATAAAACTCGGCACATCTGTCCTACTAAGAGCTTTCAAAATGGGAGCTTCCTTAAAAGTGGCTCAGCCCTAACTTTGAATTTAAGATCACATGATGAAATGCACACATTTTTTGGACATCATTCGTCTAAATCCCTGACTGAGTCCTTTCCTATGATTTAAATTAACCTCTTAATCACCTAACGCCAGGTCAGTAACAGTAACACATTTTACATTTGGTTACAAAGACAACCCTAACCATTGGGTCAAGTATTGAGCTACACATATTGGTGTTTCTATAGACATTAGAAGTTGGGGGTGGGGTGGGGGTGGGGCGAGGGAGAAATGAAAGTGACTTTCTGAATCCTGCTGTGTTTAAGAGTCTGGGGGGCTGTTAAAAAAGGTTTCCAATAAGAGGTTTTGTTTTTTCTTCCTCCCCCCCCCTTGAAATGTCTATCCCAGCTATCTCAAAACAAAACAACAAAACCCACAGAAAATGCGAATCTTTTTCAGAAATCCCAATACAACTCTCAACCATCCAGGCAGCATACAGTAATTCCCACACATCCGTAGCTCAATCTGAGAGCCATTTGGAAGAGTTTGCAGCATGGCAGTCGCCTCTGTTGTTCCACTGTTCAATAATTCACAGTTAGCCAAAGTAGGAAATGCAAACACTCCCTTTTTCATATTTGCATACTTGGAATTTGGCTTTTTGATTCATGGTTGTTCCCATTAGCTTTGAAAATGCACGTTCCTGTCTAGTTGCATGTTTTGCTTGAGTGAGCTCAAATTATGCTCTTGACTCAAATATTATTACAAGTGTAAATACTTTGGAGATGTAAGTGTCTGCCACTGATGCGGGGGTGTTTGTCTTATTGATTTTCATCTGTCGAGTTTAAAATATGAGCAAACTTTTCATGGAGGTTTTGGGGCATTTGTTTGAACACTCCTGGAGTAATTGGAAATGCAACAATTGTTTAAAAAGTGGCATTGTCCATGAAAAGATTTAGTGAGGGATGAAGAAATTTCTTGAACCTAAAGACCTAATCTGGTGATCCAATTCTCCCCACTGTGTCCATTCCCGTGAAACTCCATTGACTCGCCCCTATCCATCGCTAGCGCCCCGCATCCTACCTAGCCAATCCTCTAGATTTCCCACATTGTCTCCTCTTTTGTCTTTTCAGTCTAAACAGAAGAACAACAGATAGGGTTCTGAAGGGCAGGGAGCATCAGGAGCTGCAGGAGAATGGCTGCGATGAGGGTCAGAGTCCTGCCCCTACTGCCAACAGTTACTACGGTTTGTGCTGCCCGGCTGAGCAGTGTTCAAAGGCTTTGCTGGGCTTTGTTCCACTGTGTAGGGATTAGGCCTGGCGGTCTGAGAATTTGCCTTCTAATTAAAAAGGATAAAAGATAGAAGTAGCATTAGACTAAAACAGAGCAGTGATACTTCACAGGCTGATTTCTTTTTTGAAAGTCACAAGACAACGCTGGAAGTTGTCGGGATATTTTATTTCGCTAGTATGCCACTCAAATTAAAAAGAGAAAACTTTGGAAACTCTTCCCAGCTGTTGTGCATGGCCCATGGAGGTCTAATTGCATCTAAAATATGGGCTGTTGACAGTGAGGCTGTTTGGGTGAGAGGGTTTGCAGTCAGCGTTGGAGAACGAAGGCTGCTCCCAGAGCCACCTTCCTCTTTTTCAAATGCTGGCGAGAAATTAATTCTCCCAAAAGTGAATTCTGCTTTGCACTCCACCCTAGTGTGCCTGGCGCTCAAGCCTCCCCGATGCCCACCCTACCTATTCTTTTGTCAGGGATCAATCGTTCCTTTCATCTCCTTGCAGCTGTAGACACTATCTTAACCAGGTGTGAAATGCAATTAAGAAATAATTCTGACCTCACAGTTCTTTGTTTTCTTTTCTTTATAGCAATCGGATGGAGGGCAGTTTTGAATCTTTCACATCAGGCCTGTTCCTGTCTGTGACGGTACATGTGATCCCTGTGCCTACATTTGTTAAGAAAGAAGCCGTGCAGGGATCCAAGGGCAGACGAGCAGCATCCGCACAGAGGATGCACCACCGTGAAACGTGCTTGCCCGCCATCCAGCGCGCCCTTCCTGCCAGGTCTAAAGAACTATATGCTGACAGGAGAGACGCAACTGACACTTGTTGAATTTAACAAGCGGCTGGGAGTGATTTGCCAGGTACTCCACGGAGGGGTCTACCCACTCCACCACAGGAAGGAATTTGAGGTGAGACTTTCTGTTAGAAATGCTGATGAGATTATTATATGAATTAGTTGAGGTGGGGGTTTTTTGGGGGGGGGGCGTGGGGGAAAGGGAGGAAAGAGTTTTGTGAAGCACTTCAGAGCTTTCAAAGGCACTGAGCTCAGATTGCACACAAGTATAAAGGAGTGCTCCCTCGTTCCCACAGAGCTCATGTTACGTCATGAGCCAAAGCACTGAATTGCCTATTTTCCACTTATTTTTGTTTTCAGTCTGCCCAGCATAAACAAGTACATGAGAAGGGATGCTTTAAGTATGAGGTTATGAGACTAACCTGTATATTCCAGAGACACACATAAATATACTTCTGTTCACTTTCTTGAAAAACCCATATTATTTTATTGTTTCGCTTGCTTTTATCAAAATGAGCAAGTTATCAATGGACCACATCGGATATGAATGGAAATAGGGTGACTTTGAGAGGGACACAGAGCCATCTCACCATCCAGCGTCTCATTTTGGGGGCGAAGTCCATGAATAAGGTGAATATTGTTTTCATCACAAGACAGAATTCAGTATTTCTGATTTTCAAAATGTTAGCTTTTTTTTTTCCTTTTAAAGCCTCAATGGAATTACTATGCCAGTGGCTATATTTTAAAAATGCATGAATTTCATTCTGAAACTATCTGAACGATTGAAGAAGCAACGCTTGTGAAATAATCCATATTGACGCCGATCATCACCTTTATGTGACAGAATGAAAGGGTCTGTCCAGTTCTGAGTTCAGGGAGAGCCATGGGAATGCACGTTAAGTTTCAGTCCCTTCTTTTTGAGATGACCGTTCCCCCTGCCAATTTTCCAAATGTAGCAAAGCTGGGTCTGCCAGCTCCACTCTAAGGAAAACAAAGATAATAATCTGATTTAGATGTTGAGGAACATCCGCAGAGATGACAATACCAGCAGGTAACAGTGAGTCAACGTTTCTGTTCGCAGTCCCAGAGTCTGTTCAGCATTTAAAATACGTCAGCCAGTCGTACAAAGCCAAACGGTTTTAAGAATGTAATTCACAATATTTTGGCTTCTATTTTTCACCAGCTTCTGGGTAATATATTGTATAAGAAAGTGGTCTTTGTTGTGTTTGTAATACATGTATAACCTGGTGGGAAGCCGAATAAGAAATGTATATTATTTGCATAACTTGAACTAAAGAACCTAGTGCATTATTGGGCCTTGAATGTCTTAAATTTAAGTGAGCTGGCTTAAGAGTAATATTACTCTATTACGGTTCTGTAATTCATATAATGAAATCATACGGCTAAAAAAATGTCAGGTTTTAACGATGATAAGTGGAACCTGATTTTTGAGCTCCTTTTTTAATGAAAACAGTAATTTGTCAACTGGCACATGTGTGCCCCTTTTTGTTTGCTGACAATAACAGGCTGTTGCATTTGTATCCTTTCATCTGCTCGCCCCTCGTGCTCGCGAGAGAAGCCCATGTAGCCTAATGGTGCGGGCTTTGGCAGGAGCCGGGACCTGCTCCCCAGACGGAACCCCTGGAATGTCTGGGTCCCTGCGCCGTTTTCTGTGTCCTGACAAGCACCTCTCCCTTGACCTGTGTTTCCTTCAAGTCCACCCTGTGGGCCCTTAGAGCAGGTTGTGCCAGAGGGAAACCCCCATGTTCTCACACTGGGCTCCACACACAGACCATTAGGAGACTTCCCCTCACATGGGTGGTGCTAGTCATCTTTTAAATCCTATGGGTGAGGGATGTTTTCCCTTATTAGAAACATAAATCCTAGCCGTGTTCCCTCTCCCAGCCAGGAAACGCGCCTTTGCTTTTAAAATAGCTGAAGTTACTTAAGGTTTGCCTATAGAGAACAGGATCTTAAATGCATCTAATGATTCTATCATCGAAGTGCACATTTTTTTGCCTGGCTGAGTGTCCTTACAGCTGCAGAGAGATTACTCTTATCTCTCTATATTTGGGAATAAAGGATATAGTGTATAACCAGATGTCGGAATGCTCCCTTCTTGCCACACCAAATAGATATGATTATTATATATTAACTATTTTATGCCACATGACTAAAATATTTCTTGGAAGGACCGAGGAATAACTAAATTAGTAAACTAATCGAGTACAAAATAAAGGAAGTGATCAAATGTAGAGAAGCAAAGAGAAATTGTTTTTAAGATACTGCACATTTGGGACATATACGCATACCTATTATCAAATGCCAAATACAAACTACATTGTCTTTTGTTAATTTGATCTAAATTCCTTTTACATTTTAAAACTGGTTGATGGAGCGGAGACTGCAACACTGCGGGCATAATTGTAATAGCAGTGAACTCTGGGTTCTAAATAACGCTATTGAAAAAGTAATAACTGCTTTTAATCTTAATTTTTTAAAGCAAGGTCTGCAACAGATCAGCTCAACAGGAGCCGTCCTTTCTGAAGATTAAAACCATCACACCAGTTCCACGAATGGCATCCTAGAGAGCCTGTGGTTGACTTTCTGCTTTTCGTTTCTGGAAAAAGGGCTTTGGGGGAGGGGAGGCTTTGGAGAGGAGCTATTGGCTTGCAGAATAGACTTGGACGAGTTGCAAGCTCTGAAAACAGATTTCTTTATCCGCAAGCCAGGTTGGAGCGCATCCCCAGCCTGCGACTGGGAGCCACCTTGTCCAGCTGAGAAGACTGCCATCTCTAGGAAGGCATATGAGCGGGACGCTTTGTCACGTCCACGTCTCTGGACTCTTCTCAGCCTCGGGTCTCTCCTAAGCAGGCACATTCCAGGTTGGCCTATCTGTGTCTTGGTGATACGGACGGCTGTCCACCTGTGTGGGGCTGAGATCACACAACTCCTGTCACTGGCAAGGCGATTTGGGTGGGAACCAAGGTCATAAGGTAACTAGCCAGTGCTTTATCCTCTCTGCCAAGCCCTTGGTCAGGGTGCTCTTTGATGTGGAGAACGGTTGTTGGCTTTTCCAGAACTTATATCCAAAAGAGCAATACATAATGCATTTGCCTCCGCCCTACAGCTGCTGGCATGTGCCTGAAGGTTAATGTAAAGATTACTTAATGACAAGAGCTACTTTAAATGAATCAAAAGCTTCAGCAGGCAAAAACGACCCTCCACTAACAAAAAATAAAAATCGCAAAAGCAAATACACCTACTTTTCAACTTCTGCCCAACAATTCACTGCATCTGGTCTTGTAATGCAAGGCAGCCTCTGGCCATAGGGTCCCTCTCACGCACGGTGCCTCTTTCTCCGTGGTCTCATCATGATGAAATAATTTACAGCACACAGTGCCCCTTCTACAAGGTGTGAAGAGTTCTGCTGCTGCACAGAAGGATCATATCTGTTGTATGGGTAATAAATGGCTGCCACCCTGGTGCCTAATTGCAATGAAAAGTTGTTTGTGTTTTTTCACTGCCTTTGGTTCTGAAGATTGTGTCTCTTCTTTGCTTGCCTGAACAACATACACATAAAGCATATAACGCATCCGCTTGTCACAGGTTTGTGTCAGACACTTGACCAGGTCTGCAGCTTTTCCTTGATAAAGTCATTACTTCATCTGGGCATCCAGGTAACCTGATTCTTTCTTGTTTCTCCTGTGACACCTGGTTTTGTTGAGCCACACCCTCCATGGGTCTCAGAACATGTAAGAAGTCACATAAAACCGAAACCGGTTTGGCTCAGTGGATAGAGCGTCGGCCTGCGGACTGAAAGGTCCCAGATTCGATTCTGGTCAAGGGCATGTACCTGGGTTGAGGGCACATCCCCAGTAGGAGATGTGCAGGAGGCAGCTGGTCGATGTTTCTCTCTCATCGATGTTTCTAACTCTCTATCTCTCTCCCTTCCTTTCTGTAAAAAATCAATAAAATATATTTAAAAAAAAAAAAAAGAAGTCACATAAAAATGGGAGTGAAGGATCTGAAGGAAGTAGTAGGTTACATCAAAATGGATGCCAAATTGGTACCGACATCAGAGGCTGAAATCACACAGCTGGAGTTGGAGCAGCTCTGACTTAAACCCAGTATTTGGCTTGAAAACCCTGCCTTGAACCACTATTCAATGAGCAACCAACCACCATCCCATGGAAAGGAAGGTCCTAAAATGGCACATCCTCTGTTTTTATGAAATACGAGTGTTTATTTATTTTTAAAATATATTTTATTGATTTTTTATGGAGAGGAAAAGAGAGGGATAGAGAGTTAGAAACATCAATGAGAGAGAAACATTGATCAGCTGGGGATATGCCCACAACCAAGGTACATGCCCTTGACCGGAATTGAACCCGGGACCCTTCAGTCTGCAGGCCGATGCTCTATCCACTGAGCCAAACAGGTTAGGCAAAATACGAGTGTTCAAAAGCACAGACTATAAAAGCCCAACTGCCTGGGTTCAAGTCTTTTACTAATTTTATGATGTGGGGCAACTTAACCTTCCTGTGAGTTTCCTCGTCTGAAAAATGGGAATGACAGAGGCCCTTCTCTCAAAGCAGTGTTGGCAGGATCAGAGGAGCTGGTAGTAAGAACTCTTAGAACAGCACCTGGGTTGACATGGTCAAGACTTAATAAGTGTCCAGTTTGCTTTTGCTGGTGTTAAGTATCCCAGTGTTGATTTTTATTTTATTTTTTTTACAGTTTTATCATTGTACTTTCCTGTGGCATCAACATGCCACTCGGTTCTCTCTGCCAGGATCCGTGCCTACTATCGCCAGACAGCTTAGTGACCAAATAGCCCTTCCACTAGCAACCTGAATGAAAATGCAGACGCTCCTTTCCTTTCTCAGAACTCTCCATCAAAATTACATGTATATTTCAATTCCTAGGGAGGGCCAACATGTTTGGGTTTAAGAACGTGTTGGTTATAACTTAGTAATTTTAAAAATCAAAGTGCATCACTCAAAGGCATCTTAGAATTAGCTCAGAAATAAAATTTTGGAAAGGGAAGGATGCTACCGTCATTAAACATGAAGTCAAACTCTCGCAACTTAGAAATTGAAGCCCCCCATAACTTGTAAACGCGCTTAGCACTGCAGCACACAGCCAATGGTGGCACTGCATACATTCTCTGGACTTCACTATGTGTTTCTGACTGTGATGTTAATGGCTCCTTTGAAAAGGTTAAAAGCATATTGAGAGCAGCAATCGATGCAACTGTATTTATATGTTGCGATTTTCTCAAATATTAGGCTACACCTTAATCAGAAATGCATTCACCAGATTACAAGGTAAAGGACACTTGTCACACAATAATAAATATTGCTTATTGTTTTTGATTTTAACCTAATCACAGTGATTTTTTTTTAGTACAGCACATATAGAGATTATCTTGATATCCCATTCTAACTAAAAATGTATGTATAGAAGGCTACAAAAATTGGAACAAAATTTTCAGAAATTTGAAGCCTAAATGACTGCTTGTTATAATTAGCCACATTTTTATTTCAGTGCTTTTTTGGCCACATTGAAGTCATGGCCAGTTTCCCTGGGAAGTCAACAGAAGTTTGGCAGGTGCATAAGCTCTGCAGGGCAGAGAACAAGAGGAGAAAGGAGATCAGAAGGTCATTGTAAAATTCTGGACACCTTTCTGCAGCTTTAATAACTCAGACTCAAAGAATGACAAAATTTGGGAGAATTCTGAACTGGAAGTTGGCGGATTTGGTCGTTTTCTTCTGGCTAAGATCTAGAAACAGCAGGAGGCCACCTCTGCTGTTGACGTAAACAGGGTTCCAGACACAAACAGGCCTCCCCTGCGAGTGGGGGCATGGCCACCCCGGCTCACGATGACCCACTGACACTGGATTTCTATGGGGTCCGCAGCCCTGGGACCAGCAGTGGGCACGTCCTGGAGGAATAATCTGACACGTGAATGAGGAAAACCCGAAGCACAATGTGGATTATCTTTCTTTTCTTTTCTTTTCTTTTTTTTTTTTTTGCATTTCTTTGTTTTGATCATACTGTTCATTCTTTATCAAAATGCCTTTTTCCGATTTCCTCAGCCCAGCAGTTTGAACGTTTGCATGAAGTAGACACATATCACTGCATATGAACCGTGAAATGTATTTGAAAATAAATGTTTTAATTAAAATTGACATTTCTGAGCCTACTGCTGAGGGCAGCTGCTTTTTCTCTAAAATTACTTTGTCCTTCTCCATAGGAGCCCAATATAAGAGGAGTTTCCATCCCACTTTAATACTAATTTAATATCAAAAGAACAGCATTACTGTGTATACACAAATTTTCTTCTTTAGGTTGTTAAACCAGTTCAAAAAGATTACAAACGGGTTTTCCACTCTCATAAAGCATTCGCCTATTTTCCGAAATGTGTGCATTTAACAAGATGGCTGTCCAAGACTGGTGGAATGGGAGCTCTCTGGTGCAGATCTCTCCAGCAATGATCTCCTGGGTCATAGGTCATAGGTCAACTCTCAACCACTGTGCCACCACAGCCAGGCGGTGTGGTCACGTTTAAATGAAGACTCAAAGGAGGTGAGGGAGCAATGCCTGGTGACTTCCTGGAGAAGAGTGCTCCAGGCTAAAGGAAAGCAAGTGCAAAGGCCTGAGGCAGGCCTGTATGTGGTGAGTTGGAGGAGGCAGCAAGGAGACTGCGGTGGGTGGGGTGAGAAGAGCAGAGTGAAGAGATAAGATCAGGGAAATAAGGCCTGGGAGGCCTAGGTAAGGACTTTGGCCTTTACTCTGAGCCATTGGAGGTTTTCATTAGCGGTGACATGATTTGACCCTTTTTTTTAAAAAAAGAATAATAACTCTGGGTGCTGTGTTAAGAACAGGTTGTAGTCCTTTCCAGACACATACATGTATTTAGTAAGTCTCACAACAGTCCCCTAGTAGCTAAAGTACAAAGAAGTTGAGTGACTTGCCCAAGGTTACACCTAGAGAGTGGCAAAGATGGGTTTTCACACTCAAGTTGCCTGACTGTAAGCCCTGCCTCCAAACTGCTATGCTCTCCTGCCTTTCCACAAATAGAACCAAAAGTGATGCATGCTGCCACCGAAAGGGCTTACTATTAGTTGGGCAGCCACACAAAGGCATATGCAGACATAACTTAATGTTGTGCTAATAAGAGTACTAAAGATGCCATCAACTCCCATACTTTAGGAGCCACCTAAAGGCCAATGACTTGTCTCTTCCTCTAATCTAGATCTGGTCCTGCACCAAGTCATTCATATATATATATATATATATATATATATATATATATATATTTCAGAGAGGATGGGAGAGATAGAAACATCAATGATGAGCCCTGACCGGTTTTGCTCAGTGGATAGAGCAACGGCCTGTGGACTGAAGGGTCCCAGGTTCGATTCCGGTCAAGGGCATGTACCTTGGTTGCGGGCACAGTCCCAGTGGGGGGTGTGCAGGAGGCAGCTGGTCGATGTTTCTTTCTCATCAATGTTTCTAACTCTCTATCCCTCTTCCTTCCTCTCTGTAAAAAAATAAATAAATAAATATATATATATATATATATATAAAAGAAATATCAATGATGAGAGAGAATCATTGATTGGCTGCCTCCTGCGTGCCCCCGACTAGGGATCAAGCCGACTACCTGGGCATGTGCCCTTGACAGGACTCTTCAGTCCGCAGGCCAGTGCTCTATCCATTGAGCCAAACCAGCTAGGGCTGTCTTCTAAATCAACCATCTAAATCAGTTAAGTGAGCTCAGCACGCTTGATTAATACCTATCATGTGCCAGGATTTACAATAAGCAGTTGCGCTATCTTTGCCCTTAAGGAATTTGTATCACAGATAACAGAGAAGCAGAGCATTGTTCAGTATAATGTGTCTCCTGAGCATCTCCACCTGGACGTCTTGTGGATGCTTCACAGCAGTAGGTCCCCAATCAACGACTGCCTTTATCCTCTCTCCTGCATTTTGTGTGTTGGAAAATGATACTTCGATCCTTCCTTGATATCACCTATTCTCTCATTCCCCACCTCCTAAGGATTTTAAGGATGACCTTCCTCCTCTCCATCCTCTCTCCTCCCTTCTCTTGCAGACCATCGCCAGCTTTAAGCAGAGCTGAGGTCAGCAAACGCCTTTTTGTGAAGAGCCAGATGATAAATGTTATGAGCTTTTTAAGCCACGAATAGTCTCTGTCAAATATTCTTTGTTTGTTTGACCAAACCTTCAAAAATGTAAGAACCATTCTTGGCTCCCAGGCTGGATCTGGCCATGAGATAACAATAGCCCTCAATAGGTCTATCTACCTCCAGGGCCTTCCCCTAGGCTGTCCTCCCACAGGGGCCTTCCCCTGCCCATATTTCTATATTAGACATATTAAAGTCCCAAGGCTTTGGTTCTTTCCTTTTCATTTAAATCAGCAGCTCATATTACTCTTCTCATTTAAAATTTTTAACGTGCCCCCTATTAACTGCGGAATAAAATATAGGTTCTTATACAAACAGGCCTTCTGGCACCATCTCCTATTACCTCATCCGCCACATGGAAGGTCCCACAAAGATCTTATCTTTCTCCAAACACCCTGTAGTTCCCAGAAGCCTTCCTATCTTTGCATATGCTGTTCCTCTTCCTGGAATCCCTTCCCTTGCTTTCTTTGTCTCCTTTTTCTTTTTTTAAATTCTTAATTGATTTACCCTTCAAGGTATCTCAATTCAATTTACAATTCAAATAAGTCGGATGTGGAAAAAAAGGAACATTAGTTCACTAGTGATGGGAATGCAGACTGGTGCAGCCACTTTGGAAAACAGTATGGAGTTTCCTCAAAAAATTAAAAATGGAACTGCCACTTGATCCAGTGATTCTACTGCTAGGAATATACCCTAAGAAACCCAAAACATCAACCAGAAAGAATATATGCACCCCTATGTTCATAGCGTTATTTACAATAGCTAAGATCTAGAAACAGCCCGAGTGCCCATCCATAGATGAGTGGATAAAAAAGCTGTGGTACATTCCTGTGGTACATTCCATTTATACCATAATCTACTATGCAGCAGTAGAAAAGAAGGATCTCTTACTCTTTAAGAGAGCATGGGATGGACCTGGAGAATATTATGCTAAGCGAAATAAACCAGTCAGAGAGAGACATATATCACATGATCTCACTCATATATGGAATCTGATGAACAAAATAAACTGATGAATAAAATAGAACCAGTGGCATGGAAACATGGAACAGACCTACAAATCTCAGAGGAAAAGGGGTCGGGGGTCAGGAAGAGATTAATCAAAGATCTTGTATGCATATATGCATTGCCCAGGGACACAGACAATAAGGTGGTGAAGGACTAGGGTAGGGTGGGAACTGGGTGGAGGGGGACAATGGGAAAGGGGGGGAAATCTGTAATACGCTCAACAATGAAGATTTTTTTAAAAAGTCATCTGATCTGTGAAGTGTTCCAGTTTCCTCCTTGGCCATTGTCCTGAATGGCTGGAAACCATTGGCTCCCTGTGCTCCCCCCAAAATTTGAACACCCTTTAACATAGTTGTTTCCAGTACAATCAAGGTTACCTGGTTTCAAGTTCAGCTCTGCCACTGACCAGCTATGAGACACTGAGCTGAGCTCTTCCTTGGTTCCTTCTAAGGCAGCGGTTCTCAACCTGTGGGTCGAGACCCCGTTGGGGATCGAACGACCCTTTCACAGGGGTCGCCTAAGACCATCGGAAAACAAACATATAATTACATATTGTTTTTGTGATTAAGCACTATGCTTTAATTATGTTCAATTTGTAACAATGAAATTGGGGGTCACCACAACATGAGGAACTGTATTAAAGGGTCGCGGCATTAGAAAGGTTGAGAACCACTGATTTAGGGCTATGTCAGGATAGAGTCATGCTTTGCTTCAAACCCTGGACACAATCCTATTGAGTTATGTCACTTCACACTTTCTTTTTTTCGGGTCTCAGGTAATATCAGAGCCAGCTCCAGGCATAGGTGAAGTGGAAATATTAGGTGTGGCAATAATTTCTTGCCATGTGTGAGAAAGGGATGTATTAGGATATCAAGGAACAGAGGCTTCTGATTAAACTGGCCTAAACAATAAGGAAATTACTGTGGCAGCGTCTGCCCAGGTCCTCTTGGAATGCTCGCTCTTGGGGAAGCCAGCAGGGAGAAGGCTGATACCCCGGACTTACTATTGCCCTGCCATGAAAAAATCCATCCATCAAAAGGCATCATGAAGAGATGGAAGCTGATACAGGAGTGAAGAAGCCTTCAAATGACTCCAGCCCCAGCCATCACTTAATTGTAACCACATAAGAGACCCTGAGCCAGAACCATCCAGCGAAGCCCAGCAGGTGCACAGAACCACAAGAGGTAATAATAAAATTGTGGGACAGTTTGTTATGCAACCGTAGAGGACTAGGACATCCTCAAACTCAGCACTGTTACCCATAGCATTAATAAAATACACACAAAAGGAAATACAAATTCAAGACAGAACCAAGATTCAGCAGGCTGTTTGGGGAGTTGCATCCTTGCTCAGCTCACATATTCTGTAAAGCATGGTGTTATTCCAAATTACAATCCTTAAATTGCTTTCAGTCCACATCACATGACAAAAAAATGATTATTACTAGTATTCACGTGGCAGTATAGCTTAGGAGTTGAGTCAAACTCAGGATCAGGGCAGGATACTTCTAGATTCTTCAATATTTATACCAGTGTCATAAATTTACACAACTTCAATAAAAAGAGATCTTGCACAATAGTTTCAAAGGCCCTTTCAAGGATTATCAAGATTCAACTGCATCCTTCAGTGTTACAACAATGGCACAGCCGATATCATTTGAATGTATTATTGGTCAGTGTTTGGTTTTACTCAACAAAATTCTCCTGGGAAGAAACTAGAATATTACCACTGAAGGAATCAATGATTCCTTACCAGTCAGGAATCAGGACATTGATTCCATCACAGCTGCCTTCCATGGGACGTTGTCCACAAATATCTGAAAGATTTATAAGCTTATAGAGGGGAACCAATATTGTCCCCCATGGATCTGACTATTGTATCAATGCACATATACCTTTTATGAATCTTGAAAACATCATGCCAAATGAAATAAGCCAGACAGACACACACAAATAATATTGTATGATTCCATTTACATGAGGGACCTAGAATAGTCAAATTGATAAAGACAGAGAGTAGAATGGAGGTTGCCAGAAGCTGCGGGGGCGGGGGGGGGGGGGGGGGGCGGTGTGCGTGGAGAGCTATTATTTAATGGGTTCAGAGTTTTAGTTTGGGATGATGAAAAAGTTCTGGAGATGGTTGCACAACATTGTTAATGTACTTAATACCACTGAACAGTACATCTAAAATGATAAATTTTGTTATGTCTATTTTATCACAATAATAAAAAAAACCTTTGCTTTAAGAAAAAAAATACCAAAAAATAAAAGCAAGAATTTAGGTGTTTTATCAGTAGGCTTCCCAGCAGGAAACAGATGGCCACTCAAATTAGGACAAGTTGAGGAGAGTTAAATAAAAGGACTTAAATAAAGAGTTTAATAAAAGGTTTGGGCAGAGTGGCAGAGTGTAAGGAAATCGCAAGGGAGAGAGGAGAGCCTCACTTCCTGGGAGCTGACAACCTCCCTTTTAGAAATTGAGACCTAATAGAATGAGGCCCAGAAGGAGGGGATAAACAGCTACTAGTCCTTGTCTCTTCTGTCTAAAGAGAAGAGTCAAGCTTTGCTCAGTGGGTAGAACATTGGCCCTTGGACTGAAGGGTCTCTGGGTTCGATTCTGGTGAAGGGCGCATACCTCAGTTGCAGGCTCGATAGGGGCTCATGAGGGAGGCAATTAATTGATGTGTCTCTCTCACATTGATGTTTCTTTCTCTCCCTCTTCTTTCCACCCTCTCTCCAAAAATCAATGGAAAAATGTCCCTGGGTGAGGATTAAATAAATAAATAAATAAATAAATAAATAAATAAATAAATAAAATTAAAGGAACCCTGCAAATTCTGGCCTCCAATTACAAAACCCATCTCTTTCTTGTCCATCCATCTTCTTTAAGGGGAGTAGACTTCTCTTATGGACTCAGCAAAATGAAACTGTCAGAATGCATAGTAATGAACCCCACACGGTCCTGGTTCTTGTCTTACGGGGGTTTTCAATAAGAATCATTTTGACTTAGCAAAGGGATATTCTGAGAAATCTTCCTTATTCTCTGCAGTTTAGGTATGCAAAGGGTTAATGCAGCCCCCACACTAGGAAACACATGTCATGATCGGAGGGTCATTTTTGCCTGACTCTAACCCTCTCCTGCCTGCCCCAACTCAGCTGTCCCTCCTATGTGACTTAAAAATCGCATCCCATTAACGTCAATCCTCCAGGTTAGACCACTGCAGCCAGGTCACGGTCTCTGGAAGATCACTGCTGCTATGCACATATGTTACCTGGCAGGAGAAGGGCCCTGATTAGGAGGTAGGGGAAGGACAGCCATCTTCTCTAGGCCTCTTTCATTAGCACATTAGCATGAATGAGCTTATCAGATTAGCTAATTGTCACCTGGGCACTTTGGACAGTGCAGAGATACTGGTGAGGCAGGTTTCCACAAAAAGCAGGAGGAAAAGCACAGCGATGAGAAGTCCCAGAAGGAGCTTGGAGCATCCTGGAAGGGTAGGGCCCAGTGAGGAAAGACTAGCAAGATGCAGCAGAGGACAGGAGAGGTGGAAGAGGAAGCTCTGAATGAGAAGGTGCTAGAGATGAATTTCACCACATTCAAGGTGTGCCTGGGAGCCGCCATTCCCTTTTGAGGAGTGGCAGATACATAAACAGCTCAGGTACAAGCAGATAATTTAACTTGTGTTTCTTGCCATAGTCCCGTGGGCAAAGACATGTTGTGGTAAGGTGGAAAACTAGATAACCTACAATCTCTCCCCCTACAAACACCCAGAAAAGCTAGACAAAATACACAAATATTTTAAATGCATAAGATAAACATCAAAGGAAGAAAGGGAAAGTATAAGCCTCTGAAACACAGAAACTTGACTTTCAACACCCAAATAAGAACAGAAGACAACACTTTGGGCTAGAGCAAAAGGGGGAGTTGAAATTAAGACCCTGGCATAAAACCAGGACTCTGACCTTCAGTGAAAGCAAGGACTGGGGAGGAAATCTGCCCAATGACACTGAGAAATAATAAGGAAATTTGTCGGAATCTTCCTCAATTCTTGGTGGGAAAATAATCTCCTCTGGAATTCATACCACAAGGTAAGAGAAGCCAAAAATGTGGAGACCAACATAAAAAGTGGTTTCAGGCCAGTGGTAGTCAGCCTTTGAGATGACCCTCAATGATTCCGTGATACCACTTAGCTGCCGGGCAAAAGTACCTGCTCAGTGGAGATGTACCTCAACCCAGGACCCACAGGTTTCCCACAGATACAGTCTCACTGGAGATGAACTCACAATCAAAGCACATCATAAGCATTCCTGTATTCTCAAGTCAAGCAGACACAATAGACAAGCAAAAACAAAAAAACTTGGCAGCAGTTGACCCCCAAGAAATTCAAATAATAGAACGAGCAGTGATATAAGTGTGTTTTAAACCATATAAGAAGGAATTAAAATCACAAATGCAGGGCACTATGAAAAACATATAGCTAGAATAGAGGGGAAAAAATGGAAACTTCTAGAAATAAAATTTTCACTTACTAAAAAGAAATGAATTTGGCTTAGCTGGCATGGCTCAGTGGTTGAACATTGACCTATGAGTTAGGAGGTCAAGGTTTGATTCCCTGTCAGGGCACATACCTGGGTTGTGGGCTCAACCCAGTGTGGGGCATGCAGGAGGAATCTGATCAATGATTCTCGCCATTTATGTTTCTGTCTCTCTCTCCCTCGCCCTTCCTCTCAGAAATCAATAAAAGTATTTTCTTTTTTAAAAGAAATAAATTTATTAAATAGTAGACTAGACTCAAGTGAAATGAGAATCAATGAACTAGAAAATAGACCTGAAGGATTCAGAATGATGCACAGATAGATGACTATAGGCCTTTTCATTACCTTGTCAACATTTCTCTATTTCTCATACTAGTATATCCCACCTTTTATTATTAGAAATTCCAGAAGGAAAGACAAGAGAGAATGAAGGAGACAAAATATTTAAACAGTGAATGGCGAAAAATTTTCAAAATTAAAAGACATGAATCCTCAAATTCATGAACCATAATGAGTCCCAAGTAGAATGTGTAAAAATAAATGTATGGCTGAACATCTATAATAATAAAAGTGTAATATGCTAATTAGACCAGACAGCTGAACAACCTTCTGGATGTCATTCCGGGGGCCAAGGCAGAGGTGGTTAGGGGCAATCAGGCAGGCAGGAGAGCAATTAGGGGAGATCAGGCAGGCAGGCAGAGTGGTTAGGGGTGATCAGGCAGGCAGGCAGGCGAGCAGTTAGGAGCCAGTGGTCCCAGATTGTGAGAGGAATGTCCAATTGCCAGTTTAGGCCCAATCCCATGGGAGCAGGCCTAAATCAACAGTAGGACATCCCCCGAGGGGTCCCAGACTGCAAGAAGGTGCAGGCCAAGCTGAGAGACGCCCCCCACCATGCACGAATTTCATGCACCAGGCCTCTAGTATTGTAATAAAAATGCAGGTCATCTTATCAACCTACTGCCTTAGTTTCTCAGTTTGCTAAGTTAAGATAACACCATGATACTACTTATTAAACCCACAGCTTTACTTCAATTTTGCTTAATAGCATGGTAGTTAAAGCATGTGGAGATTTAAGAAAGACCAAAGTTTGAATTCTGGCCGCTTCCTTTGTGCTTTGGGACCTCTCTAGGCCTCAGTTTCCTTAGCTGTAAAATCCTGCCACTGGGTTCTTGCAGAAACCAGCCAGCAAATTCAGGTTGCTTGCTTTCTGAGCTCCCTGCAAAGGCTGCATCCACAGTGCAAAGCAGGGTCCCCTCCCTGGCAAGCACAGTCCGTGGTAGGACGTTCTGAGAGCTGGCAGGGCATGGAGAAGATCCATGGATATGCATCCGAGCCATAAAACAACAACAAACACCCCCGAAAACAAAAAAGAACTCCTAATAAACAAGTGAGAAAAAAATTTAAATAAAAATTATGAATCGATTTATAAAGTGTGAAAAGCTGGTTGCCAAGTGAACTTTCTTTTTTTTTAAAAAAAAAAAAATATATTTTATTGATTTTTTACAGAGAGGAAGGGAGAGGGATAGAGAGTTAGAAACATCAAAGAGAGAGAAACATCGATCAGCTGCCTCTTGCACATCCCGTATTGGGGCTGTGCCCACAACCAAGGTACGTGCCCTTGACCGGAAAAGAACCTGGGACCCTCCAGTCCGCAGGCCGATGCTCTATCCACTGAGCCAAACCAGTCAGGGCTGAACTTTCATTATAAGACTATAGTGGCACGTTGAACAAAGTAAGAAACTTGAATGGCAAGTAAACATATGAACAATATGTTCAACTTTCTTAACAATTAATGAAATACAAGCTAAATCAATGAGACATATGTCATACTCATCAGACCGGCAAACATTAGTATCTGATAATACCAACAGTTTTTAAAGATATGGAGCAATTAGCTATTGTCCATTTCTATTGGAAGTATAAATTAGCACCATCACTCTGAAAAGCAATTTCAAAATCCATAAAACTGAAGCTTCTCATGTTTTTAAATATTATCTTTTTAAAAAAATTCTTGAACATGTGCACATAGGGATACCCCATTGCTACACTGTGTATATTAGAGAAAAAAATGTGCAATCATTCTAAATGTCCTTTAGTGTAGGGATGGATACATTCACTCAATGGAATATTGTATAGCAGTTAAAATGAATATATTAGTTTTACAAGCATTAACATAAATAATCTTTAAAGCATGATGGTAGGTGAAAACAGCAAATTCCAAAAAAAGTACAGTATTTCTTTTTAAAAAACACACAAAACAATACTTTCTTTATCTATAAACATATTGTTAAAAGCATCTGTGGGAGGGATAGACAACAATCTCAGAGCAGTGGCCAACCCTGGGCAAGGAAGGACAGTGAAGAAGGAATGGAGGTAGGTCTTTTTTATTCCTTTAAAAGAAATAGAGAATTATTTCAAAAATATAAAAATCTGAATTAAGTAATAATAATAACAGTAATATGTATTTAATGTTGGTGGTGGACAGAGACAAATTTTGTACATTGTTTTCTGACCTTTTGGAGGTATATGAGATGTGTCATAATTAACAATTTTAAAGAGAAATTCAAAAATGTGAGATTATGATTGCTTTTTATCTTTTATCTTACCTGTTTTCTTAAACTCTCTATAATTGTTATAAATCAATTTTATAATTAGAAAAGAATATAAGCCCTGGCCAGTGTGAGTCAGTTGGTTGAGCATTATCCCTTGCACTGAAAGATTGCAGGTTCGATTCCATGTTGGGCACATGCCCAGGTTTCGGGGCTCGATCACCAGTAGGGGTGCATACGGGAGGTAACCAATCAATGCTTCTCTCTCACATTGATGTTTCTCTTTCTCTCACTTCCTCTCTCCCTAAAAATCAATAAACAAAACATATTTCAAAAAAGAAAATAATATAAGAAAATCTATAATAATAAAAGCATATATGCAAATCGACCGAACAACCAAATAGCAGAATGACCATCCAGGCAACCTTCTGGATGACCACGCTATGACATGCACTGGTGCCAGGCCAGCCAAGGCAGGTGCCATGCAATTGGTTGGGAGGCCCCATCCTCGCCCCACAGTCACCCCGCAAAGGGAGGCCCAAGCCACCAGCCAGTGGGGCAATTGATGAGGGAGGGGGGCTCCACAATCACCCCAAAGAGGGAGGTTCAGGCCAGCCAAGCAATTTCACCCCATGCCTGTTGCCCACTGAGGGAGGCAATCAGTGGCAGGGGGTGGGGGAGACAGCACCGCACAGGTGGCAAGCAGTGGCAGTGGTGGGGGAGAGGCCAGCTGCCAGCAGCTGGAGGAAGGAAAGCCCCTGTAAGCCCTGATCATTGCCAGGCCTAGGGACCCTACCCGAGGGGTTCTGGATTGCGAGAGGGCTCAGGCTGGGCTGAGGGACACCACCACAAGTCCCCCCTTCCCCCGCACAAATTTCATGCACCGGGCCTCTAGTGTATAGCTAATCCTTGATAATCTTTCAGGGCACCTCAATTTTAAATGTGGACATACTAAATCAATCTTTTAGATCAATTTTTTAAGTGTGATAAGTGACTGCTAGGTCACCATAAGACTAGGCACAGTGGACCAGGTTATTCCAGTCATCTTAGTCACCACTGCAGCATCTGCACCGTTGATCTGAACATAGTTACCACTTCAGTCATTACTGATGGCAAACTGACCAGTTCTGGTGCACATACATATGTGAGAATTTTCAGATGGCATCAAAGGTTTCATTTTCCCTTATATATTTATGTGCATATAGTAATGTGTGTACATGTGTCCTTTCATATGTACATATATTTTTTAATCCCGTGAACTGTCTTGCAGAGATGAGAAGTTGAGGTGATTCTGGAGTTAAGGGGATTCTGGGAGTTAAACGGAGCAGAGATTCTTTTACTTCTAGGTCATTGTTTTACCTCTAAACAGAAGATGTCAATAGTTGCCCAGTGACCTCCGTGAAATGTTTGTGGTCTTGTGTCAGTTCCTAACAACGAGTTGTCCACACAATAGGAGTACTTTATTGATTTATATACTCCTTTGATGTCTTTCAAGTTTTTTTAATGTTGCCCTTTCTTTTTATCTTGTTCCTCACTGTTGACATTGTCCTGTTATTGCCTTTCTAGATTGAAAGGACCATGTCCACTTAACTAACTCGGCATGGCAACCAGCACAATTTTGATGAGCATGTGGGTGCTTCATAAACTGTTTTGATGGTGCTGCTATTGATGGCACCAGAACTAGGCTGACAGTAGTGCCTTAAAATGATTAGCCAGTCTCTCTGTTGGTACCATCATGCGAAGACTTGGTGTCCATTGCCCAGGCATAGAGTTGCCAGAATTAGCAAATTAAAATACAAGACAGAATGAATAGCTTTTTCTCCCAATTATAATAAACATGTTCCAATCATTGCACAGAACATATTTACACCAATTTTTTTAAATTTTTATCTGAAATTCAAATTTAAATGAACATCCAGTATTTTATCTGGCAAGCCTACCCAGACACATTTCTTGAAGGTCTCCAAGACATTTGGCAGAGTAACTACCTGGCATGGGAGAGTTGAGAATTTTCTTGAGAGAAACTCTCATATTCATTTGGATAAGAAACAAAGAAAATAACCACACATTTAAATTTGGTTCATGGCTAGAAAGGTGTCTATCTCAGTGCACGAACGTCATGATTGAATCGTTGTGAACTGCCTTTGGACAGAATAAAGATGCTTGAATACCAAATGGTTATTTTCTAAGTCACCAAAACTCTCCATTCTCTCCACAGTGGCAGCCGGCATATTCTCAGAGTTTTCACTAAATGGCAGAACTAGAACAGATCCAAGGGAATGCAGAGTAATGGGGAAATTTTCATCCAGGGAGAGAAGTTATTTTCCCAAAGAATTTTCAACCCCTCCACACACCTCCTGTCTCCCTTTCTACCACCACCCAGTTTGGTCTCCAAAGCTTTCAGATTGAGAGTGTTCTCAGAGGAAGTTATACTCTGAGGAGTAACAAATATGCCAAAATATTAGGACAGAAGAAACTATGAAATTCTCCTGGTTAAGCCCTGGCCAGGTAACTCGTTAGAGTATCATCTCAATACACCAAGGTTTCAGGTTCAATCTCTGGTCAAGGTGCATACAAGAACCAACCTATGAATGCATAAATAAGTGGAGCAACAAATCTCTCTCTCTCTCTCTCTCTGTCATCAACATATAAAAATTAAAAAAAATTATCCTAGTAAAAATCAAGCCATGGGGGAAATAAACTGGGCTGGGGGTGGGGGGTGGGCAGGGATCTAATGTAGCAGTAGAATATGTGAACTGTGACTATCTGAATGTCATCTATTGTGAGACATATAATGAGGCAATTTGGAAGAAATCCCTTTCATAGCAGAGCATCATAACTACTGACATGAAGAACGTTCATGCTTAGTTACTTGCTGCTTAAAATCACTGGCAGGAATACTCAAGGTCTAGTTTATATGAAGCCTTCTGTGCCTTTCTAGATTGCCTTCTATCCCAGGTCTGTACCTTCACATTTCCTCCTAAAATCACTGGTTGCTCTCCTTGCTGTTTCTCTAGATCCTAGCCCTGTACCTGGCACACAGTAGGTATTCAAAACTATATATATATATATATATATATATATATATATATATATATATATCCCTAGTATGCAAATAGACCAAACAGCTGAACAACCGAACAACGGAACAAGCAGTCGCTATGACATGCGCTGACAACCAGGGGGCACGCACAGAACATGGCGGGCATTGGCTGTGGCGGAATGGTGGAGCAGGTGAGTGGGGGCACCAGACCAAGATGGGGCGCTGGTTGCCGTCATTGGGGCGAGCCTCTGAAAATTACTGAAAATTCTTTGCTCCCCCACAGCACGGTCCCACCAGGCGCTCACACCTGTCACTGGGCCGGTGCTGGCCCAGCTCACACCCACTGCTGGTGCTAGCCCCAGTCCTTCTGTGCTATCAGCACATGGGAGCGGTGGCAGTGGGAGCGGGGCACAGGGGACTGGGGACCCTGGTGGGAGGGGTGGGGTGGGAGCGCAGAGGATGGGCCGAGACCCACCCCTGTGCCCACCGCAGCCTCGCGGCCCACAGTTCCTTTCAAGGTGCACGAATTCATGCACTGGGCCCCTAGTTTACTAATAAATAAAGAAAACTTCAGTCACCCATTTAAAAATAATTTAATTAATTTTTCATTTTAAGAACATTTTAAGATATAGCCCCACAGCTGGGGAATAGAGCATTGCCATTCTGTAAATTTTTATACTTTTTCTTAGTTAGTAAACTGCACAACAGAGCTTTATTTTTAAACTAAATAAATTAAAAAGCAATACAAGTGTGAAGTAACATGCTTTTAAGTGTTTGTTTGCCTTATACTATGTGATCTAAAAGACTCAAATCCAAAGAGCAAAATGGGAAAACCAACATTCTTCAAATAAAATTTGTTTTTACTATGTGTGTTTTAACAAATGAGTGGTTAGGTATTGGAGCTTAACCAGTACATGAATAAACCATAAAGTCCACCTGACATTACAGCATGCTAAGGCTGCCTTTAGAACGTGGGCTCTCTGTGTTCTTGTGAGACTATTAAGCTAGGTCTAAGATGCTTATTCTGGAAGTAGCACAATGATAAGAACATTTACTCACATAAACCAGTTCTTTCACGTTTTTCAATAGGAGATACTTTGGAATAGACATTCTTGACAAGCTATTTATGTCTGAGTTTGCTGTGCATCTGCTCTTAAATATATTCCTTCAAGAACTAAGGAAGCCATGATCATAGCCTGAATTGGCATTGAGTCTTTTTCTCACCAACACTGTAGCAAATTAAATATAAATCATCCAACCATTACTCCTTTTCTAAAATTGATTTGCTACTTTACTCCCAACAAATAAAGAGTATAGACTGAAAGTCATACATTTCATTGTGTGTGTTTGTTCTAAAATAGAGTCCTGGCCTTATACTATGCCACTGTGCAGCAGGCGAGCTTCCTGGAATGATCATGTAAGCATCTGTGACTATCCTCCGTGAACATGTGCAACTGAATGCCGACACCCAGCTGCAAACGAAAACCTGTGAGTAGTGTCCTATGCATGAGTCTGACCATTGAAGAGCGTCTGAGAATTGACTAAAAGTTTTCACTGAAATGATTGTTATGCACATCACTGTGGATTGCAGCAGAAAGAGATGCTCATCACACATGTTCTGCCCTTTCTAGAATCACAGCCAAATTAAAATCCCAGCCTGGCCAGTTGATTCCGTAGTAAACTGTTATGCAAAAAAGCTTCAGTCACATATCACTGCCTCCTCCTGTCTTTTCTCTGGCAAAACATTAAGGCTGAAGATATCAACAATTAGAATTTAAACCTCTTCTCTGCTTAGTAACAAATCCTTTCCATCCCTGTCTACCCAGAAACAATCTGCCTGCTATTCCTATGTTCATGTCCTCTCCTCTCAAATTAACCTTGGTTGCCTTCCCACTTCTGGATAACGTTATTGATCTTGAGGTAAGATGCCTAGATGATATAGAACTTGGCATGTGAGGGATGCTAATGAGGCCAGAGTTTGAAATCCAGCATGAAAATTCTGTTTTGAACATTTTTAGAGGGTGAAGAACTTCATCATGCTGCACAAACAGCCCCCAAGCGTTCTGATATTCTTCCTATAGCATTGCTTCTGTAGACTTGGGCCTGTAGGCTAAGAATGGGGTCCAGAAGTAGTATTGCAGGTTTTCCCTAGAAAAATCTTAGCTACAGGTCTCTCTCTTCAATAGCTTCAATGCTTTCTATTGCTCTTACTATAGAATATAGTCCCAACCACTTACTATGGCTGTCATACCATTCCTCCAGCCCCCATCTGCTTGGTCACGTGGAACATAACAAGTACAGGGTTCTGTGCTTCTGATTCTCACTTTCTGAAATGCTTCCCCCCCCCCCCCCCCCCCCAGCTCCTTGCATGACTCTGGCTCCTTATCACCCTTCAAGTGTCAGTTTAAACACCACCTCCTCAGAGAGGCTTTCCCTGGCCACTGTCTCTGAAGTGGCTCTCCTTAAGTACCCCCCAGCCTCCCGCAGTTCTCTTGATCACATCATCCTGTTTACTAGTATCTTCTTTGTAGCACTTGTCACAATCAATAATTATCACCAGACTATAAGCTTTGAGATATCACCACTCTATCTCTACCATCTAAGTATAGGCACGTAGATGGTGCTTGATATTTGCAAATTAGTTATTGAGTACATGAGTGGATAATTAGGCTAATAATATGCATTTCTCTCCTTTTTTCATTTTATTTTTATATAGTATCTAGCACCATATAACATATTAGCTAGAAAGAATTTAACACAATGCTATTATTGAGAAATTTTAATAATAAAGAAGAATATTAAGAAGCAGATATTTGCAAATATCATTAGTCATGTACTAGATGAGTCTGTCTTTTAGACATATTGCTGGTGTAACTGTCCGACAGATTCCCTGGAATTCTTTCCTTCCTTCCTTCCCTCCTTTCTTCTTTCCCTCTCTCCCTTCCCTCCTTCCTTCCTTCCTTCCTTCCTTCCTTCCTTCCTTCCTTTCTTCCTTACTCCCCCCTCCCTCCCTTCCTTCCTCTCTCTTTCCCTCTCCCCCTCCCTTCTTCTCTTTCTCTCTTGTTTTTTAAGTTACATATGACATTGCTGATTAACATCTCAGCCCCCACTTCTACCACCTTAAAGCCTTTCCTCCAACTCTTACTCAACTTTGTGAGCTGATATGTAGCATAAATCAGGAAATAGTTCATCTACAGTCACATGGGCCCCTCAAAGACAGTCTTTCAGGGACAATAAGCAAACAAACCTAGAGTACAAAGCATCACATTTATATTTGGAAGCAGCATGTTACAGATAAAAGACATTAGACTCAGGAGACTGCGATTCTAATCATTTTGCCACTATAGATATGATAGAAAATCAATTCACTACTCTGCGTCCCAATTTTCTCATCTATAAAATTGAAATAATGTCTCCTATCTTGTCTTACTTCAAAGGAAGGAAAGGATCCATCAAAATGGTTATGTGAAAGCACTCTGCAAAACACTATGCAAACATAAAAGCTATTATATTTAAAGAGAAGCACTACTTTATAGTTTGCTAGAAAAGGAAGGATAGACATAGCTGGGGAGCAATGGGTATAGTGACAATATTTTCAAAACCAAAACCAGGAGATATCTTTTGGCATATGATCTGACACATGGTCTGACCACATGACAGAATATTTGAAATCAAAATGTCCTGAAAAATCCAGGACATGTGGTTGCCATAGCAATGAGGAGCCATAGGGAGGCTGTGGGCAATGAAAAGACAGGGTGGAATTGGCAAGCATGGAAAACTATTTGCCAGTGATGTGCAGGACAGTTTGGAATCAACTGATGTGGAAGACTGAAAAGGCAAGAAAAAAGAATTTTACTCATTTGAATGTGAGGTATAAGTAGTAGTCCTGAGTCATCCTCATTCTGAAAACAATGTCCCCTTCATTCTGGGAAATCCAAGGTAGTCTGGTTCACGTGAACGGGAGGCAGGAAGAGGTGTTTTGGATAACAATTTTGACGGACCTAAAGAGCATTATGCTAAGTGAAATAAGCCAGTCAAAGACAAATGCCATGTGATCTCACTTATATGTGGAATCTAATGAACAAAATAGAAACTAACACATAGAATACAGAGAATAGACCGATAGCTGTCAGAGGGGAGGAGGGTTGGAGGATTGGGTGAAAAAGATGAAGGGATTAAGCAAAAAGAGAAAAAATAAAAATTATAAAAAACCCATAGACACAGACAAAGGTCCGGTGATTACCAGAGGAAAAGGGGAGTGGCGGGAGGTAGAATTCTGTACAGAGGGTATAAATGGTGATGGAAGGAGACTCGACTTAGGGTAGCAAACACAATACAATATACAGATGGTGTATTATAAAATTGTAATACATCATCTGTATGAAACCTATATAGTTCTATTAACCAATGTCACCTCAATACATTCAATTAAAAAAGAATTTTGTTGGAGTGGACCTAGCCCCCATGGTGGTCCTGTATTTCCTTTCAACATCCCAAGGGCACCTTTGAACTAAGAATTGTTTCTTGGTAGCTCAGTTCTCCAGACCCAGGAAGACTCCCTAGAAGTGCCACAGCATAGACCCTACTCTTCCTCCCCTGGATGGGAAGTTCCAGATCTCTCCAACTCTCCAATCCTGCTCTACCTGGACTGCCTTCTGCCTCCACCTTTCTCCTCACAGAGGAAGGCTCCTCTGCGCAGTGGATGGCGCAAGAAGGGTTGTTTGTGGTTTACGGCTCCATCAGAGTTCCTGACAACACAGCCCTGGTGTCATATGCTTTCTACTCATGACTTTTAGGACAGAAAGTCAGATTTTTTTTTTTTTTTTTTTTTTTGGCCAGTCAAAAGTAAGTTGCGGATAAATCTCATGGAGGTGTAATGATTGGACAGAGAAGTGGAAGGCTTATATGCAAAGGTCAATCTTTTTTGGCATTTTGCACAGGTTGTTATTAAAATTAATAAAGCGCCTATTTCTAAGGGGCAAGCATTGTTTCCCAAGGCAGATTTCCCATCGAGCGCTTATTCCTTGCCAGCCCTTAAAGACTCCAAGACCTCTAAATGCCATCCAGTGCCTATCACATGCTATTGAGTTGGCATGTTTGCAAATTGCATGCAGTGAGATCCTTCCATCCCAACAGCCCTGCCTCAGATTCCCCGGCATCGCCGCCAAACTAGTATTGCCTGCGCATTTTCTTCATCTTTTCATTGAGTTCAGTGTGGCAGCAGCACATTCCTCAGCACAGGCTGCAGTCGGCATGGTAACTAGTTAGAGGCTTCGGAGCTGCCTTCTTGCAGTCTCCTATTTCCTTCTGAGAGGGCTGTTTTAGGGGGGAGGAGAGAGGGGAGCCCAGGGCGGATGGTGGTGGAGGAAGTGGTGAAAACCGGGTGGAGAAAGAATTGATTGGGTTGGGCTGGGGGAGGGGGGAGGGGCAGAAGAATGCCTTAAACGCGCTTTTTAAAAGAGTTATCTGGTCCACCCATGGTGTTGGTGCTAAATTGCCTGGGCAGGAAAAGAAAAAAAAAAGTCCTAATTGGGATGGGGAGGCAGTGACAAAGCAAAGCTTGTTCAAGCCTCTGGAATCTGCACTGTTGATAGTGCAGGTACCTCAGGGCGGTGGGGAGTGATTGCTGTGTTGACTTTGTCTAATTGCAGGGGAGGAGCTATGTGAGCTGTGACGGGCAGTGTTACACCCAGTGGGGTGGTGGACAAAAACTGGCATCGCCACGCCGGGCTAAATAAACGGGCTGACAAAGCTCTTGGCATATTATTAAAAATCTGGCAAAATGTTCATCTCTTGACAAAAATGTAGAGAGACTAGTAAGGCATAACTTCATCCCATGTTGGATTTTAAAATGGCTCATGCCAAGTTGTCTGTCAAAATTAATAGGGCAATGCTGCTGCTTATAGAACAAAAAAAAAAAATTTTCTCATACATTTTATTCATTTATTCATTGCTAAAAACTCATGTATCTGCTAAAATTTTCATTTAAGAACAGGGTTTGGAGGTGGGTAACCTTGATTTGAAAGGGCTGTGAATTAAAAGCTACTTTTCATCATGTTTGCTATAATATAAAAACCACACCTTCATTAAAATGTAAACCATCTTATTCTTTGAGAATAAATTAAAACTCTGCATCCACACTTATAGTAAGAGAGGCATCAAAACTGCAATTATGGATTATATCGGTAACTGAGTTGGGTTTGGGACTTTTTAAACTTCTGTTATATCAAGAAACATGTTAAATGTTAATTGTTGAGCAGATACTCTGCATTGTCATTGGAATTAATATACTGACTGACTCTTCTACTTTGTTATTTCATGTTAATTTGTTTCTCCTTCCTTCTTCGATTTCCATGAAGCCTTCATGCATGCTCTTCTACAAACCGCTTTCTATTCAGTTTCATACACGTAGGGCAGCTTTCTGTTCCAGAATCCGACTTCAAAGTGTAAATAACACTCTACCTTGTCATATGCATATGGTGCCTGTGGGTAGCTATTTCCTTTCTTATTTTCCACATTCTAAAGCTTTGTCATGAAATGGAAATGAAGAAAGTCTCCCAGAAAAACTTAAAAGCCTTTTATAATGCAGCTTAATTCCTAGTTTGCTTTATGGAACAATAAATCTTTATGTTTATAAGTTTAGAATTCGTGTTAACTTTTATCCTGCCCGCAAAAAAAAAAAAAAAAAAAAAAAAATTCCAAAATGGCATTTCCCTCAAAATCTCATGTTTTTGCTCATTCTGATTTTTAAGGCCTTCAGATAAAATACAAAGTCAACAAGGCTGGTGGGGAGACTTTGCTCTTCAGCCCTCATAAATAATTTGGTTTGGTGTTTTTTGCTCTTCTTTTAATGCTTAAAGCACCTCTCTACAGTAGAGAAGCTCTGCTTGAAAACTAAGACACTGGAAGCATAAACACTGGGAGGCTTCCAGGTAAAAGGGAAATGTACAAATGCTCCTGAACTGCTGAAGGAACAAACGTGTACATAAGAGATGGGCTGATTCCCCACTGTTCATGTTTGCTCACTGCGAACATTTGGTTCACTTAGCTTGGCTCATTATTTCAGCTGGGAAAGCCACTATATGAATTAATAGCAGATTTCCCAGCTGAAAATAAATGTTTACCAGTTTAGGGGGCTGGGGATTTTTGGCAAAGACCTGGCTTTTTGTCTGACTGCCTCCTTTTTTTTTGGCCTGCACATCCCTGAGGTGTGTAATTAAAGTAAGGGAATTTGCACATAGTGCTTTAGGGCTTTAATGAACAGAAAACACAGGATATTTCAGCAATTTGATGCCTAATGTCAGAATGTGCATTTCCTGTGTGAGGTGTCACAATAATAGGACTCCGTGATAATAAAGGCACCTGCAATCCCATGTAGAGAAAAGGTGACAGTATTTGTTCCTAAATTTCAATGCAAAATACATTTTAAAAGAGCAATTTACATTTTCAAACAGATGGACTTTGAGTTTGAAAATACCGCCAGAATTAAGGGCTATTAAATCAGCCCCACTTTGCTGAATATTGAAATTCCTTTCAGGACAAAGATCTTGGCTGTTGATATCATCTTACATTACAAAATTGAACACACAATATCAAGTGGGTTTAATCATAACCATTCTCACCTTGCTGTTGGAATTTTTGAACAGCTCAAAATCTGGAAAACTACTTTTAAAGCTCAGGAATCTTGAGGGGCAGGGTAGTAAAAAAAACACACAACAAATTAACATTTATTGAGCACCTGTTATATGCCAGATACTTTTACAAGATGTAAAATTTAATAATTAACAAAAATAACCTTGCAAAAAAACCCCGTTATTATTCTTTTATTTTTTGTGGGGTTTTTTTTTTTGGAGGGGGGGGGCGGGGAATGTTGAAAGAAATTAGATAACTGCCCTCACCGGTTTGGCTCAGGGAATAGAGCATCAGCCTGCGGACTGAAGGGTCCCAGGTTCGATTCTGGTCAAGGGCATGTACGTTGGTTGCGGGCACATCCCCAGGAGGGGGTGTGCAGGAGGCAGCTGATCAACGTTTCTCTCTCATTGATGTTTCAAACTCTCTATCCCTCTCCCTTCCTCTCTGTAAAAAATCAATAAAATATATTTTTTTTTAAAAAAAGAAAGAAATTAGGTAACTTGCCGAAGATCCCATAGTCAGTGACACCAGTGTGAGGGAGAGGATCCTGCCCAGCAGAGTAAGCACTCAGAACATACATCATTACTGTCTGGCTCCAAAACCCAAACTCTTTCAACATAGTTTGCTATCATTATTTTCATATTTCTTACATAAAATTTATTCTGAAGAATAAAAACATTGTCCCCCTCTCATCCCCAGTCCCTGATCATTTTTGTGTGTGAATAAAGTTTGCAAAAAAACCCAACAAACCCAAAACTTCTTGCTCCATCCTCTGCATAATAGTGTCGGATGAAGCGAGCTGTACTTTTTGGGTTATGGGGAAGGCATCTCACTCTGAGGGCAAACTGTACTTTTAATACACAGGTCAAGGGCAGCCACGAGGAGGAACAAGTCTCCAACCAACAGAAGCATGGAGGAAGGGGGTGCTTTCATCAGAGCCCCAGGCCACTGCAGAATGGGGGAACACAGATGTCACCTCGCTAGGCCTCAATTCTAACATCTGTAAAAAGAAAAAGGGCTGATGACCTAAAAAGCCCATTTTTTTATTTAAAAGTCTAAACTGCCAAGCAACCCTTGGCTGGGACCAGAGGGCAGGCGGGCAGGAAGCTGAGGTAACCATAAACACAAGCATTCCCAAAGGTAAGTTTCAGGCAACTACCTGTCTGTGGTCACTACACAAAGACATCTGCCACATGTTATAGCCATAGGCCCTCATGAAATGATGATCAGGTTTCTACTACATATTCCACAATGACATTACTTGACATCCTCCATAAACTAAATCCTAAGGTAAAACATTGCCTTTAAAAGGCTTTTTCTCCTGCCTTTTCCTGTCCCGAATTTTCACCTTATCGTGGGCTCTCTGTGGCCTTCCTCTTCATCTCCAAAAACATCTGGAGAATCACTGACAGACCACACATCTGGCATGGTGCACTATCCTAATTCTTGGTAAAGAAGAAAAATGCACATGTGAGGTGTGTATGTGCATTTGTGTGTGTGAGAGACTTGGAGTCTAAACACTTCCTCCTCCAATCCTAGGACTGGAAAACCCAAGAGACTGGACACTCTGAGACCTGCTATCCCATACCCATCACTTTTCTCCTTGATAAGGAACCAGCACTCTCTCCTCTCTAGTTAATAAGCACTGATGCTGGCAGCTCCTCAGCAATAACTGTTCCAACAGAGGAGCCCCATCCCCAGGAAAAACTATCTCTATCAATATTTAAAGAAATGTGAACATCAGGAGTGGGAGGCATTTGGACATATTTTTACTCCACTAGAACTTAAAATTTATGGATCCTACTACCTCGTCACTGTCCTCATCCCTCTGTGTCCTCACGTTCCTCCTCCTTATCCTACTTAAGTTCTATGATCCAGCATTTTTCTTCTCTTGCAAGCACCCTCATCCTCTTTGCTCCTCTCTCACTGCATTGTGCTGGTAAATTTTCAGGCTTGATTAAATCAAGATTTCTGTCTATTTCATGCCAGCATCCTTGCAACCAAACGTGCTTGAGAAAAACACACAACCTTGCTGGCTGATCTCATTCTAAATTCCTGATCATTATCAGCTCCCATGGACCAGTAATGCTGCCCAGCTGTCATTTGGTGTCCTTGTCAGTTCCCTCTCCCATTCTCTTCAATGACTCTTTCATCCCTTCTCCTCTCCTCAATCCTCCACAACCAGTGGAGGAACTGGGAAGCAAGATCTCTTTCCGGATGTTTCTGTTTTCTTGGTGAAATGGTGAATGATGTTGAGTGATGATGAGTGATACCATGCCTTGTTCCTGTGACTTTGGGTGACTTCGGCCAAGGCCAGTCCCCACTTTTGTACTAAATCCCATCCCCTCTCAATGCCACAAGGATATTTCTCAAGCAATTCTTCCCCTCTCTCCTGCATCACCACTCCCCCCGCCCCCCATTTTCCTGGTCTGTTGTCATAACATATAAACATGTTCTTATTTCTTTCATTAAAAATAAAAACAAAAATCTTTTGATACCACCTCTCTCTCTCTTACTGCTCCACTTTCTCTTTACCTGTTGGCAACACAACTCCTCAAAAAAATTGTTTATATTCACTAGCAATTTATCTCCTCCCATTCTCTCTTGAAGCAACCTGATCACCGCCTCACCCTGCAAACATTAAAATTGCTCCGGTTACAATTACCAAGGACCTCCACATTGGCAAATCCATCAGTCAACTCTCAGTCCTTGTCTTGCTTTTATAAACATTTTATGGAGTTGATCATTTTCTCCCCCATTGAAACACTGTTAACTTGCCTTCCAGGACACCATGCTCTACTGAGCTTCTTCCCACTTAATTACTTTTTTGTCAGTCTCCTATCTTGGTGCTTCATCTCCCTGCCACTAAGACTTGGAGTGCCCCAGGGATTAGGGCTGACTTCATCTTTCCCCTAACTATGTTCAGTTCATAGAGGATCTCCTCTGCTACATGGTTTTAAACACCATCTCTACTCTTTGTCCAGATTTGTATCTCCATACTGAATGGCTCTTATGCTGGGCCCCTGTTGTGAAACCAAGATCAAGGTTCCATATTTCTCCACAGTTATGTTGAGTGGGTTTCTCATTTATTTCTCTGTTGCTTGATGCCTTGTTGGTTTCCCAGCAAAGGGTTCTGAACTGGAGATCTGCTGACAGACCTTCCTAATACTGCCTACCTGTGTAGGTTGCTTAATATTATCTAAGGAGGAGGAGGAGGAGGAGAAAGAAGAAAAGAAAAAGGAGAAGAAGAAGGAGGAAGAATGGGAGAATGGGGTTGTGACTCGTGGCTATTGTACATAGCCCCAGTGATGTTAAGTGTTTCTCAGTCACCCTTGGAAAAAGACAACAGGCTTTCTCCTGCCACAGGCAAAATCATTAGTTTGGTGAGTTTGTTGTGGTATAGACAAAGCCTGATCCTGAGTATTGCAAATCAGAAATTTCAGACTTTTAGAGAAAATAAATCAACCTTTCTAGGGCACACTGCCTAATCTATCTCACGAGTCTGATATATCTATATTTACATTAAGAAACAACTGTTGTAGGAGCTACACAAACAACGTATTCTCTTCCTGCCATCACAAATTTTGAAAAGCCATATCATGTTCAAAGCTATGATATTAATTTATAGTAAGAAATGGTTGTCTTGATGAGCAAACTTCTTGAAGTTTGTATGATCTGCGCATTCCCTGTTTCTCTGCAGACTTACACAGGGAACAAAATCATAACCAGATTTTAGAAAAATGGTAGTTAATCACAATGTGGCCAGAGTGATTTTTTTCCATAGCACACATTTGACCAGGTCACTCGTCTAAAACTGGACACTGTTCTTAGAAGACAAAGTCCTCAACCTACTGGCCCCACATGGCCTGGCTACTTTGGCCTCTGCCTCCAGTATCAGAAAAGGTTGAAATATGGGTTCTGCAACCACACTTCCGTGGTTCAAATCCCTGTTCCTCTACTTCAAAGCTCAGATGATTTATTTACCTACATTGTGCTCTGGTTACCTCTTCAGTAAAATAGGAATAAAGACAGTATTTATTTCATAGGATTATGATGAAAATTAGGAGAATAAACCACTTTCAACAGTGCCTGGCACCTACTAAGTACTCAAAAAATAGTATCTATTATTTAAAACCACCCTGGGTCCATCCATCCCTCAAATCTGGCACCAGCCTCATGCCCTGAGCAAACACTGGCCCTGTTTGGCCCTTAAATGTCCTGCCTTCCACTGTTTAACTCCTGCTCGGCCTTTACCTCTCCCATCTACAGTGACTTCCTCAGGCAAGTCTTCCTGGAGGCCCAGAGCCCTCAGTCTACAGTTTTCTTCCTCATAGGCGTGTGCTTCCTTCCAGATTGTACCTGGTTCAGGACAGTCATCTTCCTTGAGAGGTACTCTCCATCCTCAGCATTTTATCCCAAAGCTCAACATACACCTAACGCAGCAATGTAGCACTTCACACAAATGTGTTTGAGTAAACGTCTAATTCAGGGGTCCTCAAACTTTTTAAACAGGGGGCCAGTTCACTGTCTCTCAGACCGTTGGAGGGCCGGACTATAGTTTAAAAAAAAAACTATGAACAAATTCCTATGCACACTGCACATATCTTATTTTGAAGTAAAAAAACAAAATGGGAACAAATACAATACTTGTATTTGCATGTGGCCCGCGGGCCGTAGTTTGAGGACCCCTGGTCTAATTGATGCTTACCCCAGTCTGAAAAGACTTTGGCCAGGCCCATTCAGTCTTCCAGGGGCAAAGCCTGGACCAGCACCACCAACTTTTGCTGCAGGGACTCTTTTAATCACCTCCCAGAGCTGGCCAACTCCCTTCTGAGTCATGCATTCTTTCTTTGCATGTGTTAATATATTCTTAGGCCCTGGAGGCCTAAAAAAGCTGTGTATCTATGCTTTATTTCAGCCCACATTGTTTTTAAAGTTTTGCTCTCAGTGGGCATCTTATTTCCCTTGTTTCCAATGTCTGGCAGGGGTGAGGTACATGAGGGCTAGCTCTTTCTATCTCTTTATTACTGTCAACACACCTGGACCAGGATTCTATCTCTCAGTGGAGACACCCTGGTGTTTTGTATCAGGTGAGTGTGTGCTCACCTTCCCACGTGAACACTCCACTTTCCACACTGAGAAAGCCAGAGCTGGGTCTGCCCTGCCCCCATGGGCCTCTCCCAGTTGACTCACCTTCCTAGCAGGGTCCTAAGATAGAGCCCAGCAGATACTCTTATGGGGACGTGGAGGGCAACTCCAAGTGTGTTTTTCAATAAATGAAGAATACAGCACTGCTTTGGGGATTAATTATTCTGTCTTAAATGGAAATATCAAAACTGATTCAAGAGTGATATACACAGAAGTTATCATTACCGGCACATATTTGCACTGTACAATGAGACAGATGCAAATCCCCAAGTCAGTACCAGGTAAAAGCGACCACAGTTGTAGCGTTTCATTCCAGTTCTTACAAAGCCTCTATCAGAAAGACTAAATTCTATGCTAGCAAAAATAATTGGTCTACAACCCATTCTGAAACCCTACAAATGTGAAAAGCATTGCTCTGGGTTTTCATACTATTTCCATGATGTAGAGATCTGGTTTAGGCCAGAGATGTATGTGCAAACGCCACAAGAAAGGACTGGTCCAATGCAATGTGGAATTTAGCAGAAGGTACGAAAGAACACAAAACTCAGGTTGAAGAAAGCCTCTCCCCGGGGTATTTCTCAGCCTTTATTTTTACCCCAGATCCAAGACTTGTGGTTAATTCAGATAAGCACTTGACCTTTGTGGGTGCTTATCCAAAGTCAACCTTCCCGTGTCTGAGGGTCACCTGTAACTCATTAATCTCAGTCCATTATTGTTTTGCAGGGATGTCTGTTCCATTTAAGATATAAAACTCCTATACAGATAACATGGTAGGTTAATGCACTCACCTTTCATTCCCTGATTGCTGGGTTCACACCAAACTCAATTCTGTTATGAGTAAGGATTACGTTTTGATATGTTCCCATCCCCAGGAGCCATTTGTCCGTAGGTCTTCACATCCTAAAAGGATGTTGCAGGCATCAGCATACTCTTTGGGGCCCTATACAGGAGATTCCCGGGACTAGAATGGCCCAGAGGTTACTGGGTCAGGGCTGGAGAGGAAGAACTATTTAGGGAATCTTGCTGAGTGCATGCTTCTGAGGGTGCTATCAGACTTTTGCCACTCTCTCAACTCTGAAGATGAAAACAAGGCCATTATCATTTTTCAAAAAAATAATAAATTGCTTTATATAGAACCTCGCACTGTGGTGCTGTCCTTCCCTCCCCACAGCAAGAGACGTGCCAGCAGGCAGTCAGGGAAAAGGCACAAACTCTTTGCAGTTTTTTTTAAACATCAACCTTTTCAAGCGTCCTCTTGTTTATGATTTAACTTCATTCCCTCTTCCATTAGGAAATGCAAATCTATGTCCATCACCTGTCGCAAAATCTGAGATGTAAATCTAGAAGACAATGACAGTTCAGCCATTCTCAAAGGTAGGATGGCTTAGTGGATGGCGCTGGAGCCAGTCAGCCCAGGGTAGAATCCCGAGCCTGCCGCTTAAAGCCTTACCCTCTCCCTCAGATTCATAGCTGTGAAGTGGAAATAATTAGAGCACCCACCGCAGACAGTTATTGTAGGAATCAAATAAGATAATGACATGTAAACAATCAGAATAGTGTCTGGCATATATCAGGGGCTCTGTGGGTGTTAGCTGTTTTTGGTACTTAAATGCTCTGATCCATGCTATAGAAAATAAAAAATAACTCTTAAAAAAAAATCTTTGGCTTCCTCTCCAGCCACCTGACAGGTGATTGAATCCCAAAAGAAAGCTTCTGGTTCTTTCTCTTTTGCAGGGCCACACCACTCTCCTCCATGCCCTTGAATTCCAGCCAGTTAAAGTACAAGGGAGTGGTGGAGGCGTGAGGATGGTTCGGCCCAAACTGCCTCCCTTCATTAATTTCCGCCAACCCCTGCTGCTGGCCACGCTGCCACCGCCTCAATTACCCTCGGTGCGAACAACGGAAAGCAGCGCACAAAGGCTTCCCCTTTACAGCAAGAAAAGGAAAAATGTACTGTCGACGCGTGTTACTCGTCAATGTAAATGCTTTCAGGAGCCCTTCGCGGCTTCTTTCATGTTCTTCAAGTCTAAGAACCATTTAGAAAAGCCCCGCTGTTCTAGCACCCTAAGGACATGTGAGAGGATGCGCGCAGGCGGCGGAGAAACAGAGCTTCTATTTGTGTGGAGCAAGGCAGGCCTAGATCTCTGACTAACAATAAGCGGAATATCTTAATCGCGAGCGTTCTGAAGTCAAGCCAGGTGGAGTGCTCAGTGTTTGCCCGCTCGCTTTTCTTTCTTTGTAAAGAATACTACTTGGGAAAGACACCGACACACGCAGGTTGGCTCTTCTTCCAGGCCCATCAGGAGGGTTGCGAGGGAGTTGGTCCAAATCCCCACACCAGGAGAGGTCTAGAGTTCCTAGAATGGACAGGTGCAAGGATGGCACTCTTTTGGAAAAGGGAGCTAAAGAACTACCCTTGGAACTATGTTTGCATAGTGAACAGGCTGTTCATTGGAGTTCATGTTTATTGGGGGTGAATGTGTGGGGCTGATGGAGATTTGTAGGGCTGGGGTCCTGCCGGAAGCCGGTCGGTCCTTGCTGCTTGACACAGTCGCTGCAGGATAGAAATATCTGCACAGCATATGTTTCAAGGGACCTGGTGTATATGGCATACTGTTCTTAATATGTTTGCTCCCCTTAGCGCTATGTGTTTTAACCAAGGTCACCTCTCCGAGAAAGGTTGTTTCCCCAGGTGGGGATTTTTCCCTGAAGTTAGAGAGGGAATAAAATCTCTTAACTAAGTGCCAGGTGGGTAGTTAATCACTTTAACTACAAACAATCACGCTTAAGCTACATAATCTTTACTCCCTGGAATGGAGATAAACACCCTAACCTTTGCAATAGAAATTGAAGGGATTAAAATCAACTGGTATAAATATAGATGTAACAAGACAATAAACACCAGAACTTGGCCAGAACTTCACTGGAGATCCTAACCAGAACTTCGCTGGAGAACCTGGCTGGAGATCCTGGCTAGAACCTGGCTAGAGAACCTCGCTATGCTGATCAACTAAACGCTGCCTCTGTGTCATTCCTTCTTCGCCAACTCCGTCTACACCTTTGAGAACCCCTGGACCTGCTGGGGCTAGACCCCAACATTTGGCCACGGCTCCGTCCCGGCCCCCCACCTGACCCACTCCGGCCCTGCCCAGCTGAGCAATCCGCAGTGCACCTGGGCAGCCTCCAGAGCAACCCAAGCCCATGAGTCTGCGCACCTGGCCACCGGCACAGACGAGACGGCCTGCAAGGAGGAGCAAAGGATCAATGCAGTTCCAGAATCGATTCCAGCGGTTCATGAACCACCGGGCCCCAGCCAATGGCCGCTACAAACCAACTTGTTATGAACATGCTGCTAACTATTACACACATGCATTCCTCATTGTCCCGGCCATCATGGGCAGCATCCTCCTCCATCTGCTGTCTGACGACTACTGGGAGAAGATAACAGCATGGATTTATGGCATGGGCCTCTGTGCCCTCTTCATCGTCTCCACAGTATTTCACATGGTGTCATGGAAAAAGAGCCACCTAAGGACAGTGGAGCGATGTTTCCGCATGTGTGATAGAATGGATAGAATGGTTGCTGCGTCTTATGCGCCATGGTTAAATCTCCGTGAACTTGGACCACTGGCATCTCATATGCATTGGTTTATCTGGCTCATGGCAGCTGGAGGAACCATTTATGTATTTCTCTACCATGAAAAGTATAAGGTGGTTGAGCTCCTTTTGTATCTCACAATGGGCTTCTCTCCAGCCTTGGTGGTGACATCAATGAACAACACGGAGGGACTTCACGAGCTCGCCTGCGGAGGCCTGATTTACTGCCTGGGTGTGGTCTTCTTCAAGAGTGATGGCATCATCCCGTTCGCTCATGCCATCTGGCACCTGTTTGTGGTCACGGCAGTCGCCATGCATTACTACACCATCTGGAAGTATCTTTACCGAAGCCCCACAGACTTTATGCACCATTTATGACTGTTCTGTACCAGGTGTCCACACCAGTATTATTAGAGCGGTGGCACTTGGGAGGGAAGTGAGAGTTGCCTATTGCACAGGAGGAGGAAAAAGACAGCTGCACTGACTTTCTTTATATAGTCTGACTATAATGATTGTGAAAGTATCAATGCTGTGTTCTGGAATGTTCCAGGATGAATCTGTTAAGACCCACCTGGGAGGTTTTATTCCCTCTCTAACTTCAGGAAAAAATCCCCACCTGGGGAAACAACCTTTCTGGGAGAGGTGACCTTGGTTAAAACACATAGCGCTAAGGGGAGCAAACATACTAAGAACAGTATGCCATATACGCCAGGTCCCTTGAAACATATGCTGTGCAGATGTTTCTTTCCTGCAGCGACTGTATCAAGCAGCAAGGATGGACCGGCTTCCGGCAGGGTCCCCCAACTACCCCTCACTTCTGATTCTAACAACTACAGCTCCCAGCTCTCATTCTCCATGCTTTTAGGAACCTCTACTACATGTTCTAGTGTCATGTCTTCCACAGAGACAGTATTTTAGAATAAAGTCATTAGTAGGGTAGGAAATGAGAGTATTTATCTGCCTTAAAATATACCCAGCGCGATAGGTATTCAAAAATATTTATTGAAAGAATTCCTGATTTGATGGAAGCTACAAAAAATAAAAGCCCTGGAAAAGAAGCCACCTACAGAATAACTGATCTCTACTTTTAGGTTTTAAGTTAATCATTAAAAATATTTAAAATGACTCCCTTTCCCCAACAAAGCAATAAATTGATCTCTATATAGAATACAAAATTGTTTAGTAATATGCCACAACACTTTACAGAGACTCCTATTCCCCAATATTTCTATTCTCCCCACCTTCCTGTAAGAACAGAACTCCTAGTGTTATTTGCTTCCCAGATAAAGAATCTATTTCTCAACTCCCACTCTCTCTGCAGCTAGACATGGGTATGTCAGTAAGTTCTGGCCAATGGGGTGTGAACAGAAGTAATATACATGACTTCTAGGTCATGCACTTAAAACAAGGAGGGTGGCTTTCTTCTCTTCTTTTTCCCTTTCCCAATGGCTGGGATGCACACGTGATGGTAGGTACTGGAGTAGCCACTTTAAGCTGGAAGTTGAAACTGTGTTGTGAATGACAGAGCAAAAGAAAGAAGCAGCCTGCGCCTCTGACACCATCAAGCCTCCCTTTGGCCCTTAGACTGCTTATACTCAAACTGTTACACGAGATAGAAACTTCTATTTTGTCCAAATTGTGGTTTTTTGGAAATGTCTCTGTTGCTTTAGCCCAATCTGTTTTTAAACCAATATTAACACCAGGCTACATTAGGAGAGAAAGCTAAAAGGAAAACTCCGTTCATTTGAAACACAAGCAAGTTGAGCAGAACTGATTATTGAGATATGAGTTGGCCCCCATGTTTTCCCCTTCTCGTATGGTTCAGAATGGGCTCATAGTGTGGTTGACTCATGAGGAAATGTTGGGCCTGTAAAATCTCCCACTGCCGGTTTCTGGTTTCTATTGTGTGCAAAGACATTGACTAAGAGAAGTGGCGATCCTTTCTTCTTCCAAACCCTCATAACACTTCACCTATACACTTCTTAAGGCCTCTAACATTTCCTATCTTGTATAATAATTACCCCTGTCATCGCTTTCTTTGTTTTATGCAATGGCAGCTCCAGAAATCTATACAGGAGGAGCAACTGGGGTGGCAGGAGAAAAGTATAAGGGCCTTACCATGAATCCATATTGGAATATTAACTGTTTTTATTTTTTATTGCACTTTAGAGTTCATAAAAGAGAATATTTTCTAAAGATGCTTTTACTTTAATTTAACTTATTATGATTTTTCATTTCCCTTGTCAGAAAACACTGATTTAAAGGAAAGATGACACTGGAGCTTATGGAGGAGTAAAATTCCTCCTTGCCCTTTAAGGATCCTTTGGGTGCAGCCGCTGGCCTTCAAGACTGTGAACCACTTGTAACCTCTGTGGTCCCCAGCACAGTGCCTGACACACCATTAATGCCTAACATTGTTTGTTGAATCAATCATCAACAGTCGTCACTGTACCAAGTTGCATCATTTTTCTTCGGCCTCTTTGCCCATAAGAATTCAAGGTGTGTGCTTTCCCACTTGGGATGTATTTGCCTTACAAATTTTTTTCAATAAATTATCATGAAATGCCTACCGCTATCATGGACACAGTTCTAAGAGCTGGGAATGCATCAATGATCAGGCAAGATTCCTGCCATCACAGAGCTTACATTCTACAGGATGTATTTCTACGCAGAGATGAGATTGCTATGCAATCATTCACTTCCTAACTTATTACAAGTGTCGGACCAAAAGTGTTCATCTTTCTCTTACATCACTTTGTGTTTCTGCCTCTTCTTTACTTTTGCCATCAGCTATGATTCAGTTTACTTCTAAAACTTACCATGAACCCAGGGTTTTCTCTCATGTACTGTTGTTTTTACTTCTCCCACTATTGGGAAAAGTCGGAACTATCCTTCAAAAATAACAACACATTATTGTTGAAACTTTTGACCAATGTTTCTAAAGCTTAGAAATATTAGTCGCATACAGCCAAATATCTGAGAGTCATAGAGTCCTGGACTCTTAATAATATGCAATTAAAGGAAAAAGCTTCCACTGAACTAGTATTTAATTCTGCCACTTAAACCCAGCAATCAGGCACCTCTGATGTATCACTAGCAACCAATGGCAACTAAAGTCCTAAAGTAAAATTAGGCCAGAAGTTAACATATTTTTTTTTCTGTTTCTGACAGACTCAATTCTTGTGTTGCTTGTGGAAAGGAAGTATAATGGAAGAAAACAAAATCTGATAAAAAATTGTGTACTCTATATTCAGAAAAATGTAGATAAGTGCCTATTCAGAGCATCCTTCCCACAATTCCAGGAGTATCACTGTTACTTTAAGGCAGTGGTTCTCAACTTTCCTAATGCCGTGACCCTTTAATACAGTTCCTCATGTTGTGGTGACCCCCAACCATAAAATTATTTTCATTGCTACTTCATAACTGTAATTTTGCTACTGTTATGAATCGTAATGTAAATATCTGATATGCAGGATGTATTTTCATTGTTACAAATTGAACATAATGAAAGCATAGTGATTAATCACAAAAACAATATGTAATTATATGTGTGTTTTCCGATGGTCTTAGGCGACCCCTGTGAAAGGGTCGTTCGACCCCCAAGGGGGTCGCGACCCACAGGTTGAGAACCGCTGCTTTAAGGCTATCTGTGGACTCTTAACATAGCTTTAAGAGTTCCCAGATTAAGAACCTCGCATTTGTACTTTTCTGAAGTCTTTAACTTTAAAGACTTCATTTCACTTTTAAGTAGCATGTTTAATGACAGCACTCAACAAGTCATCATATTTAAATAGGAAGAATGTCTTCCAAGGAAGGGGGAAAATAGTGAAGAAATGTCATTAACTATCAAACAAATAGAAAATAATACAACTGTACTATTTAACACATTTTAGGTAGTGAAGTATGTTTCAAGTACCATTCAGGTTGATGAATTTGCAGCCTCACTGAGCTCTGCATTCCATTCTGCCAATACTGTAAAATACATTGCAAAAATCATGCAATTGTTTATTCCTTTTGATCCAATATTTTCACTTCTAGGAATTTATCCTAAGAAATTACTGCAGCCAATGCCTTTATATCTTATCTATAAAAACAAAAATATGTCCATCTTCTTGATAAGCTTTAATAAACAAATTGCAACATTGTAATTATGAAGACTATGTTGAACCATAGAATAATATTTAATAGACAATTTATCTTTAACTTTTTTGTAAAGAATTTGGAAACAAGTGACTATCCAAATAAATAAGAAATTTCCAAGTCACAGTAGCAAAATAAGAAATATGAGTATCTTATTGCTATATTATAGAACTATATACACACTTGGAAAGTAATTTATACATACTCAATTCAGCAAATATTAATGGAGGTCCTGCTATGCATCATATACTCTGCAAGGCTGGGAGGGTGCTGGACTGTGACAGAGGCTATTGGCTAGTCACCTGATTTCATGTGCCCTTTTTCTTAGGCACAGAGCTAGACCCCATTTGCAGTTAGGTAGCCATGAGATTAAGTACTAGCCAATGGAACAAGAACAGTTACATGTGCCACTTCCAGGCCTTGCTCATAATGCCCTCCTACTCCCTCTCCCTTCTAGCTGCCTGTGATAGAGATAACTATGGTGATTATAGAAGCCACAATTTGAAGATGGCGGAGCCTCTGCCAAACTGGTACCCTGAGTGAGTGCATGGAGGAGAGCCACTGACCAATCTATTCATCTTCCCAGGACTCTGACATGAACAAGAAATAAAATTCCATGTGTTGAGCCATTACTTGTTTGGGCCTACTCATCACTGTAGTCTTGCTACTCTAACCATGCATACATTAGACATGAGTTTTAAAATAATTATTCTAAATTTTTCATTTAAGTTTACTATAGACTATTAATTTAATAGGTTGAAATAAAACAAATAAATAAACCAAAAGGTTGAACTCATATGATCAAGCCAACTATTTCTTTTCTTTTCTTGATTACTTACTAAAATACTTGAGGCTTACTCAATTAGGGCTTGCTCAATAATAGTCTAGAAATCAGACTATCTTTGTTTCTTATTGATAAAGGTTATTAAAAATAAAAATATAGTTAATTTTATTGGTTATTATAATTTCTTGAAGTTCAGGAGACATTTCAAAAATGTTTAAATTATTTCAAATTATACTTCTCAACTTAAAATCTCATACTTCAGCCCAAAGCAGATGTTTATCTCTCCCTCCCCTCCAGTCTCCCCCCCTCCCCTGTCGGGGAGGCAACCAATCGATGATGTGTCTCTCTTTTCCCCTCCTTCCCTCCCTTCCACTCTCTCTAAAAAAATCAATGGAAAAAATATCCTTGGGTGAGGATCAACAAACAAACAAAAAACATTTGCTTTTATTTTTATATAGCATCCACAATAATAATTATGGGGGGATTAAATATGCCAGTTTAATTTCATAATCTGCAGTAAAAATATTTGCTTAGAATATTACATATACAATTAGAAACTGAATGTTGGGACAGACATCTGCATATTGATACCTGGGAATATTTAGTAGGTGTGGCGGGGGTGGGGGGGGTGGCGAGGGGAGGAATCTTTAAAACAAGACAAGAATTTCACACATTGGAACAAATACTCAGAACTGAAAGTAACCTATGCATAATTCCGTTCCTAGCACACATGTTTAAAACATTTTTTCATCCATGTGTTTCAGACTGCCTTCACCTCTTTTATATTTGATTCTGTCTTAGAGTGTATAGGTTAAGGTTTTCATCATAAATAATCTTTTGTTCAAGTGAAAAGAATTCATCCTATTTCAGCCACAAGATTCTGAAAAACCCCCTCATCACAAACTCCGTCTCCAGGTCAGCAGGGTGCCATCAGCCCTAACAATCATTTTCTATTTCTTTCTAAATATAAACACAAGAAATTGGCGCACAGAGCACCTCGCCCACAATTGGATTGCAGTGGGTATTCCCAGATCTTAAAGACACCTGAAAGCCTGGAGCTCCTGTCTCATCCTCCCAGAGGCAGGAATTGTTCAACTGAAAGCCGACCAGATGAGAAATCTGTTTATGTAAAATGTAATGCACCCCACAAGGAGGCCTGCCTGCTTTAAAGTTAAAATGACCGCATATCCATCATCATCTGACAATATTAATCTTACCTTTCAATTTCTATATAAGCCATAAAATCAGTTTGAACTTAGATCTCTATTTGTATCCAATGGCAAATAAAAACTGAAATGTTTAAAAAGCCAGTAAATAGAAATTTACCCCCAGATAACACAATTAACAAGCCAGTGGGGTTAAAGCTACCCTGAAGAGGAGAAAACAACAGCAACACTCCGTGTGGAGTAAATGGGGCTGGGGGGAGGGTGCACACCCCAACTCCTTTCTCTAAAATGAATGTGACTCAGATTACAAATTAAAAGAGTAATCTATTCCGCGCAGGTAGACAATTTTTCTCGCAGCTGTACTTGTCGTTTGGTGTTTATGGGGAGCACTTGAGAATGACTTAATATGAGTTTAATGGCGGTAGGAAAAGAAGGTAGAGCTCTCAGAAAAAAGGAACAAGAGTAAAAGTGCAAGTGGCACTGAGGCCAACCACAGGTATACACACCTGGCCCCTGGCCGGGGACAGAAGCCCTGCATCTTCTTGTGTTGCCCTCATGGGTTGCTTTTCAAGGGTGATGCAGGACATGATTTTCCCTCTTCATATTTAGAGATATTTAAACAACTGCACGAGGAATTAAAGTGAGGGCAAGTTACGATGTACTTACAAGGAGTAGTCATTAAAAATCTGAGGAACTACTTAATGCACTGTGACGCTAACTACTTAATGTACCCCTCCTAAAACTCCCCCAAGGAATGCCACCACCCCAAGCAACCTAACTGTAAAAATACTTGCTTCAAGTATGCATTCACTTGTTAATTTATTTTAGATGTAGATCTTGCTCTAGCTCTGTACCCGGCTCCGCGCTAGGAGCTGGGTTATTTCAGTGGACAAGACAGGCCAGGTCTTTGCTTTGATAGTGAGTCTGCCCTGTGATTAGATTTTGGAAATCCATATACGTGACCATCTTAAAGCGCCGTTTGCAGATATCATAGAAATGTATAACAAACACTTCTTCCTTTTAATTACTTAACTCCTTCATCTCATTCATTGGCTTATTGAACATCTGTTGTGGGTGCATTCAGGTATATTTTGGAAGAGTACACTTTATTCAGTTCTTGTCTAAACTAGGTGAGGTTTGGTCTGAGCCGAACTCTCAATTATAGGCTCCTCGTTCTGGATCACCCCAAGGGGCTGCATCTTAGTGCCTGGCCACATGGTAGAGTCCAGTGATGGCAAACCTTTTGAGCTCGGCGTGTCAGCATTTTGAAAAACCCTAACTTAACTCTGGTACAGTGTCACATATAGAAATTTTTTGATATTTGCAACCATAGTAAAAAAAAGAATTATATTTTTGATATTTATTTTATATATTTAAATGCCATTTAACAAAGAAAAATCAACCAAAAAATGAGTTCGCGTGTCACCTCTGACACGCGTGTCATAGGTTCACCATCACTGTTAGATGCTTCAGAAATGTTTGACGGATAAATTTTTAAAAATGAGTGAACACGCTTCAGGGATTACACATTCTGGACCACTACTTTTTTGAGCCCCAAATACCAATAATTACTTGAGCATTTTGTCTATTTTGCGATTAACTAATTAACTGTTTCATGTGAATGGCAAACAACAGCGCAAGGTTATTGGGGCCAGATATCCTGTCTTCAAACTCTTCCTCTCTCCAAAAGCTTTGCAGAGCACAAGGCATTCAGCGGGTACTCAGTAAAAATATGGGAAACTTTCAGACATGGAAGCGAATCACCATTCCCACGGAAAGTCCCTGGCATTTTCATTACAGCATCTAGTATTCTGTGCTTTAGCCAGTTGGATACAATCTCTCAATCATGTCATGTTTATTCTTATTTCATATCTTTGTTCCCTCTGTTCTCCGCGCCCACCCCTCCAACCCCAACCTCCACATTCCTCTGTGCTAACCTAATCTTAAACCATTTTAAAAGACACAACCACAGAAGTATTTCTTTTCTTTCTAGGAGTCTCCCCTGAGTTATATCACACCCCTCACCCAGGACTTATTGTCTGTACCACGTATCAATTATCTTGTGGCATCTTTGGTACTGTGGCCTTATTTTGTGGTTAGCTTTCTTTGCCTGCATATCTTATGGTCAGTGTGCTGGGTATGCTGCTTGCCCCTCTAGAACTGTATTGTACCCTTCTCACCCTGTTCTGTATACCGGGTTGCTGAGCTTCATGGATTGTGTCCATTGTTCTCTGGTTTTGGGTTGAGTTTAACCAATGACAGTCACCAGCTGGAAGTCAGAAGGTGATGGGAGAAAACGTGTGGCATTTGTTGCCTGGTCCCTTCCTTGCTGGGACCCAGCATGTCAGCATTCTTCTCCTGAAGCCACAGCTCCTATGGGGTGGCTCTCTCCTGCCGCCACAGCCATAATCACTGCAACCGCTTGCTCTGGGTTCCAGGAACTGCTCCTACCTTTAATCCCTTCAGGTTTAGGGGTGGAAATGGCTCCTCAATATTGCTATCTCCTGGTGCTTCACTATCCCTTAAGGGTTCCCTCACCCCAGCCAATATATCTTCAAATAGCCATTCATTAAACTCTCCCCAATTGCCATGCCTGAGGGCACCATCTATTTTTTTGCCAGGACCCTGAATAACCCAGGGATGACTGTGGCTTTCGCCTCTCTGTATATTCGCATGGATTGCATTGCCTATGGCCCCATAGCTTCTCGCTCACTGTTCTTAGTAGGCATTTGCTGAAGAAAGGAATAAAGTCAAGTGTGAACTATTATATCTGAATTAACATTTTATAATTCACATAAGAAAAACATATCTAGGAACTATGGTTCCTCAGTCATGAAGATTCACCTCCAGCTGCTATTTATGCATATATGTGTACAGTGCTCACGATTTCTTTTCTTCTTATTGTTTCAGGTTTTTGCTGAATCTGTACTTATAATATTAATATGTATTAAGTGTAGTTCATTTATTTAAACCTGCTTATTCTTCTGGAGAAAAAAATTAGTTGGGTTAATTAAACTAAAATTTCCATTTTTTTTCTCTTTTTAACTTTTTTTTTTTTTTAGTAGTTCCTTTATTGATGATGAAACCAATCATAGCAGACTCTTCCCCTCCTCACTCCCAGGCCTTTCCCTGAACATGTCTTTGCATACCTCAATATGACTAGTGAAAAAAAATAAATCTGGTAAATAGCCAAGCTGTCAATCTCTTCAGGAAGCCCCAGTTTGCCCACCAGCTTATCTACTCCTGTTCTGCTGAACGTCCAAGGTGCCACCTGACATATGCCTATGACACATGGGTGAGAAAAGAAGTGTGTTAGCTCTATGAAGTAGAGATGAAAAGCTAGGTGTACACAGATAACCTCAAGAACAAGATGACTCCCTAAGCAGAGATCTTTCTAAAGGACAAAGACTGGCCCCTCTCATGGTAAATGCAGCCTGGTCTTCCTTCCTCAAGGGTCTTCCTTAATATACATGTAAGTTTCCCTGCATTGTCTTTTAGAGTCAGAAAATGCCCTATGACCACAAAATCCAAGCTCTTTAAACCATGGGGGCTCACTGAGCAGCACCAATATCTGTTAACATCCTGTTACCATAACTGTTGTTGTTCACCAAGAATAATGTTGCAATTAGTGAATTTCTAGCTAATATAGTCCATGAAACACTACTGTTTGGTAATTCCTGGCTCAATGAGTAGCAATGCAGGTTAATTGTGATAGGTATACCAGAGTTCTGTTCAAAACTTGAACAGTGGTGCAGCCAGATTGAGAGATACAACCATCAACATTGGAGGATTAGAAAAAAAAGACAAAATCATCTCAGCTAAATGATTCATCATTCCAGTCGCTTTAGAATCAAACCTATGAGGGAGATTTTGGCATCTGTGATTTCCGTGCCTAAAAATATTCAGAAAGGAAGAAAAAAAAACCTATCACAAACTACCTCCAAATTTTTATTTTACAAGAGAAGAAATGAATCATGATTAGTTAGTGGCAAAGAACTACATACTGATAATGTACCCAATATAATTTCTACCTTTTTTCAGAATAAAATTGTGGGCTAAACCTGGAAGGGTTTTCAAAAAGTAAATTTAACAATCACTATAAAATGTAGAGGGGCTTAATCCTCTTGAGCCTCTGACCTTTATTGCATTTTGAGTGTGTTTGGAGTTCAGGTGGTACTACCCTGCCCACCCTTTTGCGATAATAAGTAAATAACCAAATGACCGAAATAGATTTATTCCAGAAATAAGGGGCTGGGAGCTGGTGAACAATAAGAAGCAATGCCATGGAGGGTACAGAGTTTGAGCTTTAACCTCATGTCTTTCCTCCTGGGTAGAGATGCTGACATTCCCCGCCCACCCAACCCATTCCACCCCCCAAGATGCTCATTTCTTCTTTACATTTATACAAATGACAACTACCTACAATTCCTATGGTCATTCTTAAAATTTAAAAAAAAAAAAAAAATCTGACACCATTTCCTCATGACAAAGTAAAATCGTTTTAAAAGACAAACAAAACAGATAAAGAAACACTTTACAACCCCGGCAACCACATATCGGGACAATTTTGCAGCATTGAAGAAAGCCTTTGAGTTGAATAATTGAATTAGAGACAGCTAGCATAGCTTTGTGAAAGCGATACCTCATGTACCTTACTAGTTGGAGTGCTTTAGAGGGCATTTACTGCCATAGAAAGAAAATGGAACACAATGAATGTCATATAATTGTTAAAAAGCCATTGGATGTTTTCAACAATGAAGATTATTGGCTAAGACCCATCTATTGTGTAAGGTAAAATAGCTTGTTGGATTAAAAAATTGTTCAGGACCTGCAAAAAGTGAGTGAATGTTAATGGTAATTTTTATTTTAACTGAAGAGAGGTTATCAGTAAGGGTGAAATAATAGCTTTGAAAGAAAATGAAAAATTGGAGGAATACACACAATCCAACCTTATTATATTTGACTACTGTGATCTATTCTCTGGCACCACGTACTAAATTTCCAGGTATTTTTTAACACTATTATGTTTACTGTCTCATAATAGCCTCTCTACCTGAAGAAGAGATAGAAAGAATGGGGTTTGTTTAACAGAATTCTATCCAGTGTGTTGACTGTGATTCGTGGAGTACACATCCTTGACTTTTCCAACTTAGTTACCTAAAAATTACACCTATGTTCTTCTAAGAAACAACATAGCCAGGCTTAGCTCATTTGGCTCAGTGGATAGAGCATCAGCCTGTGGACCAAAAGGTTCCGGGTTTGATTCCAGTCAAGGGCACGTACCTTGGTTGTAGGCTCCTCCCCACCCTGCGCAGGGCCCTGGTCAGGGCTCTTGCAGGAGGCAACAGATCCATGTCTCTCTCTCACATTGATGTTTCTCTTTGCCTTTCCCTCTCTCTTCCACTCTCCCTAAAAATCAATGGAAAAATATCCTCAGATGAGGATTAACAACAACAACAAAAAAACAGAAATAAATAAATAAATAAATAAATACTAGCTTACCTATGTTATTATTTCTCTGTGTATATACAAACTGGCCCTATAGAAAAATATTATCATACTGTATATCTACAAACAGGTAGGCAATTTTGAGATTGCTAAAATAGCTGATTCACCTTGCCCATCAACAAGACTCTGCATGTAGTATTAATTGCTTTTAGAAATTTTACACAAGTCAAAATGACCAAAACATTTTGAGGTATCCAATTCAACCATAAAAATATGGGCAGAATCTTTAAATCCATTTTTTTTTTTTTTAATCCTGAGAGTAGTATTTTTAGGATATATAAGTCTGGCATGGTAAGGAGTTTGTTTTGTTCTAGTGGCTTGTGGTAGAAATCATTTTCTTCCAGTTGTCTTAAGCAACTTCTAAAGAAAGAATAAAATAAAAAACATAATCAGGATAGGTTTTGCAGCAGGTAAATGAATAAAAATGCTCTAAGTTATAATTTGATTATAAATCCATGCCATAATTTAAATTAGATTTTTTAAATTTTTAAACCTTGTTGAGGTACTATGAAATCTCCAAAATTTGGAAAATTGGTATTCATATTGACTTGTATATGTGCATATGTTATTGTCTGTTAATGATGACAGCTGTTGTGAAAACAAGGAATTGTATAAAATTAATTTGAACACAATGGGTCTGATTCAGCAACTTAGGTCTTTTTAGAATATCTATACTAATAAAGAGCTAATATGCTAATGGCCCATACGCCATAATGGTAACGACCAGGTCATTAGCATATTAGCTGGAGCGTTGCTCCGGAGACTGGGCAGAAGCAGGGAGGCTCCCAGAGAAGGCGGGACCAGCCCTAGGTGACTCAAATGACTGAGGGCGGGGCTTGAAGCGGCCAGAGGAGGCCAGAGGGTTTGGGGGCTGGGCTCTGCGTAGACAGGTTTGGGTGTCAAGGCAGGGCAGCGCCGTGGGATTTCAAATCGTGTGCTGGGCTTCTAGTCTTTAATAAAGCACTGTACTTATTGTGGACAAACACTTATTACTTTACATTTTTTCAGTAAATATATTCCACTATTTGTTTTGCTGGATATAAACTCACTGAGGAATTACCTTACAGAATGGATTTCAGTGGCATAGTTGTTAAAGGATGGAGGTGTCTAATATTATAAGAGTTCAGAGCACCCCAACTGTGGTGGCAGTTGCATGAATCTATACATATGTTAGAAAGTTCACAGAACTGTACACCAAAATAGTCAATGTTACTCTATGATAATTTTAAAAAGTAAAAAAGTGTAGAGGGCCCTTGAGAAGGCACATGGGCATCTAATCTAATAAAAGACAAACATGCAAATTGACCGTACCTTCGCTACACCTTAAGCCACGCCTATCGGCCGATCATAGCAACTATATGCAAATTAACTCAACCAAGTTGGCGGCCAGCAGCCACGGAGCTGAAGCGAGCAGGAGGTTTGGTTGCTCCAGCAATGGAGGAAGCCAAGCTTCCCGGCCAGCTCTGAGCTCCACTGAAGGCAAATAAATAAACCCCAGATACCTGCTTTCAGCCAGCTGTGACCACAGAGCTGGAGTGAGCAGGAGCCGGCTCTGAGCTCCACTGAAGGCAACAAAGTTTCAGTTATAGAAGGTAAATAAATCCCAGAATAAAAAAGAAAAAAGAAAAAAAGGAGAGGCTGGGAGCTTCCATCGCCAGGGGGCTTGGCCAGCCTGAAAACGGCCCTCAGCCCCTCACCCAGACTGGCCAGGCACCCCAACGGGGACCCCCTCATCCTAAAGGGGGTGTGGCCAACCTGAAAACAGCCATCAGCCCCTCACCCAGGCTGGCCAGGTGCCCCAGTGGGGACCCCCACCCTGAAGGGGGTGTGACCAGCTGCAAACAGCCATCAGCCCCTCACCCAGGCTGGCCAGGCACCCCAGCAGGACCCCCACCCTGATCCGGGACACCCTTCAGGGCAAACCAGCTGGCCCCCACCCGTGCACCAGGCCTCTAGCCTATATAATAAAAGGGTAATATGCAAACTGACCCTAACAGCAGAAAGACTGGGAATGACTGGTCACTATGACACACACTGACCACCAGGGGGAAGACACTTAATGCAGGAGCTTCCCCCTGGTGGTCAGTATGCTCCCACAGGGGGAGCTCTGCTCAGCCACAAGCCAGGCTGACGGGCTGCCAGTACAGAGGTGGTGGTAGGAGCCTCTCCTGCCTCCTCAGCAGCGCTAAGAATGTCCTACTGCAGCTTAGGCCTTCTCCCCACTGGCAAGTGGACATCCCCCGAGCACGCCTGGGCTGCCAGAGTGATGTCTGACTGCCAGATTAGGCCCAATTCCCCAGGGAGCAGGCCTAAACCAGCAGGTGGTCATGACCCCCAAGGGGTCCCAGACTGTGAGAGGGCACAGGCCAGGCTGAGGGATTACCCCCCCCTCCCCCCCGAGTGCACAAATTTTTGTGCCCCGGGCCTCTAGTTTCTTTAATAAATTGTCAGCTGAATCCAGGGCTATAGGCAAAGCCACATCCTGGAAACATACCTTACCAAAAAGGCAGAAGTGTTCTCAGCTTGACCTTCATTTTTGCCCAGGTGCCAGAGAGTGGGTTTTATTATGTAAATCCAGCCAAGCACCAGGAATGAATATGACTCAGACCCACCCAAGCTCCTTTGTCATGACCTTTGGTGAAACTTCCTGGTATTTGGGGTATAAAATAAACATGCTGTATCGGTGCTGGGTCCCTGTCTCTCCATCAGAAGAGAGCAGCTGTCCCACCCAGCCCCAGCTTTTTTCTTCCATCTCTGTGTCTGTCTCTTTCTTTCATTTTCTCAATCCCCAGCTGCCCCTACTCAGGAACCGGACCACTCTCTAGCCATGCTGGATGCGGAAAAGAGAGAACCCTCAATAAAAAAAGTAATTAAAAAAATAATTCAAGATATAACAAATGGTTTAGATATTTTTAAGGTTTATGCTGGCCTCTGAAGGATAAAATATAACTTATGACATGTAATAAATTTGTAAATAAATAGTAAATAATGGTAAAACTATAAGGAATAAGGGAAAACGTTTTAAAGTACATACCAAAAAATGTGAAAGAACTATGCAATCTGGGACTGTGAGCTTTTTTAAGTGACAATTTCAAAGTTAGTAAATCATTTCACAACAAAATTTACTAGTTGGAGTAAACATTTCCCTCTGTTATTGATAAAAATAAAATTTTTAAAATTTAAAATTATGTTTGCATCATAGACTAAGAACTGGAAGGAAACTTCAGGAACCATTTAATTATGTTCTGACAGATGTAAATAAAATTAGTTAACCAAATCTTCTCCAAAGATCTTCAAACATAGAGATTCCACAATGGCCACTAGTAAACATATTCTTGTTTTACCACTGGGCTGGGTAAGTTGGGGATGTGAGTCTATGTGATCAGCTAAAATAGTTCCTTTGTTGAGTTCTTTCATCATCTCTGATCTCAAAAAGAAGGCTTGGGGAACTATTCAAAATTCTTCTTCTAAAAATTTCTATGCCTTCCACGACATTCACTGGGTCATCACTGTAGCCATTCTTCTTCAAATTCAATAAATTTACCCTTTATGCTATGCTATAGAAATGCCCATAAGACCTTCCTATCATAATAGTTCTTTCTGTTTACCTAGGGTTCTACACATGCTTTGTATTTTAAAGAACGGTGACTAAAGTGGGTCCTGTACTCTCATTCATTCTCAGCCCCAATCCTGAGGGTCAAGTGCTTCCTGGCCAGGCATGCTCCGTTTGATTTTTTCTTTTTTTAAAAAAACAATCTGGGAAGAAGTTGAGTGCTGTGGATACAAACCACATATAAAAGGACATCATGTAAATGCAAAACTCCCAAAGGGAGTTAACTAAGACATCATTAACTAAAACATGGTTCTTTGATTCATGTTTTAGTGAATGATGAAAGTGCAGGTAAGAATATGACAGCCCTTGCTGGTTTGGCTCAGTGGATAGAGTGTTGGCCTGCAGACCGAAGGGTCACAGGTTCAATTCCGGTCAAGGGTACATGCCCGGGTTGGGGGCTCAGTCCAACATACAGAAGGCAGCCAATCAATGATTCCCTCTCATCATTGATGTTCTCTCTCTCTCTCTTCCTCTCCCTTTCTCTCTGAAATCAATAAAAATATAATTTAAAAAAAAAATATGACAGAAAGTAGTCTAAAATCAAGGACCTGTAAGTAACGAAAAAAGGAGATCCTCTCTAGGTGGTACTCAGAGGAATTATCATTCTCTCCCCATCAACACTGGGCTAGATGTAGAGGCCCCTTCCTCCATAGCAGCAAAACAAAATAACACACATGTTGTAACTGACAGTCATAGAAATTTCCAGACACAGAATTACTAGTAAATGGCAGCCCATTCAGACATTTGCATACAAAAATAGGAACAGAGGTAACTAGAGTTATAAAAATGCAGTTATTAAAGATACTTGACATTAAATTCAAACTTCAAAGTTGATCATTCAGAGGCTATGATTTCCATAAGTCAGCCCTAATTCAAAGAAATGGCCAGGCTGGCCTGGGCCAACTTTACTGTGGCCAGGACAGGACCCACAGGTGGCCAGCAGAAACCCATCATCAGTTGATGAGGAAGAAGACTCAAAACAGAACTGGGGCAAATAATTCTGTAGTCTTACTGGCAAAAGGTTTCATCCATTCCTGTCTGTGGAAAGAATCCATACTTCAGTTGTATATATTTCTTTACATTCTTTTTTTACTAACTGTCATATTATTCATTCCACAGTATGTTTTCTCTTCAAATGATTCTTTTGCAACCTTTAGAAAGCCCTGCATTATGTCCCCTTCCATGTGTCTGACCTTGGTGGCCTTCCTCTAAATTTTGTTGCTCAGAATATGTAAAAAAAAGAAGAAGAAGAAGAAGAAGAAGAAGAAGAAGAAGAAGAAGAAGAAGCAGCTCACATAAGCCTGTTACTGTTTGAATGTGCCACCTGTCACACTTCCAGGAATGAGACCTATTTTGCAAAGAAGGAAGGGGTTCTGCCCTAGAAACTGCTCACTGAAGCTCTTGTTTTATATTCAAGGGGACGGTTCCATAAAATTGTCCTTTTCAACCTCATAGAACAAAATGTGTGGTAGCTGGAGGGCTAGTCCCTATTTTAAAGTCCTAGAAAAGATGGGCTCTGATGATTATGGGTCATTTCCATTCTCTCTTCTGCTTCCCTGACAGGCGGTAATGTGGGTCTGAAGAGGAAACCAAAGATTAGTGCCTTAAATAAGCCAGAAGTCTTGTTTTGCATAACTGCCCAAATGCTCAAGCTCATTGTTGCTCAATATTTAAAGGCTGTGCTTCATTCTATTAACTTCGATCTGTGCTTTTAGCTTCTGTACTTTTTCCGTACTGGACCAGTGTACCATTCTGGCAACTCATCCTCCCCTTCTGTGTGGGTTTTATTCCCTGACAAAGGCTCTGTGCCTGTATCTCCCTGCCAGGATCCATAAGGCTTACTGGTGACTAAAGTCTTAGTCTTGTTTAGTGCTGTATCTTCACCCAATGGCTAATACTGAGACAGAAGTATTAGCCATTGAACAACAAATTTAGCATAAGCATCTGAGCTAAAGAACTATTAGGAGACAAGCCCTACATAAGGTTTGCTAAAAATAGATAAGACAGGATGACAGCCCCAAGTAAGTTTCTCTATGAAGAGATGCTTTCCATTTAGTGTAACTGAACCCATTAAAAAAAAAAATCACACTCAAAAAAGGGAGGAAAACTAGTATTGAGAAATATTATTAAAATGACTAAAAATTTCACTTTCATCTGTTTGCACAGGAGTTAATATCATGAAAACTTAACCATAGTGAAATATTTTATCAAAGAGTATTTGTTCCTGTATTAAGAAATCAAAGCCCGTGTACACAAGTTTGAGTTTACAGAAACTAAAAACTTAAGGTGCTAGGGTATTTTTTATTTTCTCTTTTATAATTTTACATATTTTCCAGATTTTTTGTAAAGAATTTTTAGAAATAGAGAAAAAAGGTTAAAAACTAAAACAAAACAAAACTCTTTAGTATAGTTTTCCCTGCTGACTTAGTATGCTGCTCATGAAACATGAACATAACTAATAGTTACTATGGATTTCATCAAGATGTGGCTAGCTATGTGCTTAAATAATAATTGAGGTGAGGATGAAAAATAGATTTTACAGAAAGTAAGAGTAATATTATGCTTTTATGCTTTGTCTATATGATCTCAAACCCGAAGATATTTGAAAATATTTGAGTGCCTGAGGTTTCTTTATTTTTTCATCTGGATTAGTGATACTATATAGCTAGCTAGCTGTATTTTGGTAATAACCATAATTTTTAAATGTCAACATTATTATATACATTATCTCTTTTTCTACATTAGAATGTCTCAACCTTGGCATCTATTGACATTTTGGGCCGAACAATTATTTGTTGTGGAGGGCTGTCCTCTGCACTGCAAGATGTTTAGCAGCATCTCTGGTCTCCAGATAACAGTTGTGACAACCAGAATGTCTCCAGACATTGGCAAATGTCCCATAGGGGAAGAAATCCACTGGTTGAAAACCATGCTCTATAGTAAGTTATTACTATCCAAATATTTTGATTATCATTTTAACTATTACCTATTACCATGGCCACATTAATCATGCCATGATTCACATTGATCATAATGATTAAAGAAATTACAGATTTACTCTGGCACTTGGGTACTTACTATCAGGCTATTAGACAAAGCCTGTGAATATTAAAGGGAAAAAATTCCTGTAATTACAAAAATAAAAGATTTCACAAAAAAAAGAGCAAAGATTTTGGTTGTAGACTGGAATCAAATTGCGTTCATTTGTTGAAGTGGTCTGCATGACCCAAAGACATACAGCAGTTATTACTCACTCAGCTATAGCATCGTAGGTATTAACACACATTTTGAACAAGAGGGCTTTTGCTTTGTGTGACAATACTACTGCCATTTAAGGGGTTAGTGATTCATCAGTCAGGCATGATTCTTCCCTCTAAACATCACCTATCATTTTTCTTATTGCCTTTTTTATCTTAATGCACATTCAGTGACACCCACAATAAAAATTCTGTTGCAAAATTCTGATACCAAAATTGAATCTTACTTTTATTTCATGTAAATAAATATTATAAATGATCATAATCAACAATATAAATCATAAATATTATCTTCATGACCATTCTTCTAGACTATAGTGATTTTTATTTCATCACTGTGACTGGTGGATGGTCTTTTTTCTCTTCTAAATGTCCCAGTCCTTAAGGGATAATTAAATATGACCCATGAGCAAAATTAGGTTTAAGAAGATTTTATTTTTCAAATATACAGCCTGGATTTGTGCTATTGTCCTCCAGTTTCCTTTTTAAATTTTCAAAATAACATGTAAGTTTGAAAACTTATTTAATTTAAAATGGCTCCTTTTTAAAAAAGAAAACACTATAGTGGGATGCTGGGATTGCATTCATCCCAGCATGCCCCACCACTGTTCTTTGGATGGCAATCACAGGACCCAGACATCAAGCTGTGGAGGAGATTCTTCCAAGCAACAGCATCTGGCTCTTTGGCAAACTGAACAGGCAGTTGCCCTGGTGGCTTTGGAGTTGCCTCTGGGTCTGTCACAGGGTAAGGCTGCTAATGGAGTGTCTGGATTTTCATTCCCTTTTCATTGCACTGTCTTTCTCATATACCTTTTTGGTGTCAAGAGACCCACTCTCTTCCATAAGGCAAATCCTACTCTCCTCAAGCCTGATAGATTCCTACATAAACCTTATTGTACTTCAATAAGTATCCCTTTCCACTGCCCACATCCCTTATGAAAGTGTAAAAATAGGCAAGCATTCTGGCAGCAGCCACACTGGCATTCTATTTCATACCCCACCTGCAGAGAGAATCAGAAATTAAATGTTCTATTTTCAGTCCTGGATATTGTAAGCCTGTATTTTCACCTTCTTTACTTGCAATACATCTCTTTGCCAGTTAAATTTAATAAAGTCATATTTATAATATGAATTGCTACCTAATCTCATGGAAACTTTTTTTTCTTCATTCTCAAGAACACACAATCTAAGCTGGTAAGGTGCTATAAGAACTATAGGGGCTTAGTTTCAAGAATTTGTGGTACTTTAAAATCATAAGTGCAGTCCCTGGAACAAACAAACACCTTGAACAACAGAATTGGCAGCTCCAGAACAAAGAGGCTCTCATATCCTCTTAGCTGTGTAGGAAATTAAAAAGACCAAAACTGGAAAACAAAGAATGATTTTTTGGATGTTTTTAGGATTAAAAAATAAAAAACAAACCCAACAAGCTTCTGAATAATTTGTACTAAAGGCATTCATCAATATGGCCTCTCTACAGACCGCAGGCTATTCATGGGTGCTATGACCCACAGATCATTCTCAAAAGATGAAATAACCATTGGTGAAGAGATGGCTCAAAGACTCTATTAGGTCCAAACAGACATAGATCAGTAAGATAGCTTCCTAAGAGGTGGCATTTAATTCCTCCTATTAGAGTTCACCAGCAAAAGAGAGGCTTTATACACCGGCCACCTCTATGGAGACTCAGTTCTAATCTACCATTTAATCACCACATTCAGTAAGTCCATCAATGACCTATGGAAAAATCACGGTGATGTCTGTTTTATGGGCAGGAAGCAAATGAAAAATGAGAGGGGAAACCTCTTGTAGGAAATACTATATTTGAGTGTAGGTTGTTACATGGGAAATCCTGAATTCAAAGGGAAATTAAACCCTTCAACTTTGAGGACTGGCAAATAGTTGAAGCTAAAATGGCCCCAAACAAACAAATTTACAATAACCATTTATAGCCCAGAAAAGGGGATTTTAAAAATAAACAGTATTTATAATTATTTTGAATACTACTTTTTCCCATTCTCTTAGAAAGAAGATAAGAATGTATTGATAGTATACACACATCAGTCTATTTTTTTAGATATTGGTTAAAAAATATAGAGTTAAATCTCAAATGTGTTTTTATTCCTATGCAAAAAATTCTCTTCTATAAGAGAGCACATAATCTATCTAAACACATAATAAATTATACACTCAGTTGCCTTCTGATTGTAATTTTTAGAAACAAATCAAATTTGAACATTAAGAGTCATCTACTATTGTCAGTCAATGCAAACCACTCCTGTGGCTTTCCCTGGGAACGCTGCTGTGGATGATCAACAAGTACTTACAACTTTGAGCAACTGACAAAGCTCTCCAGGCTTAATTTTGTTCCCAATAATGTTCTATACCAGTGATGGCGAACCTATGACACACGTGTCAGAGGTGACATGTGAACTCATTTTTTTGGTTGATTTTTCTTTGTTAAATGGCATTTAAATATATAAGATAAATATCAAAAATAGAAATTGTTGTTTTACTATGGTTGCAAAGATAAAAAAAATTTTCTATATGTGACACGGCACCAGAGTTAAGTTAGGGTTTTTCAAAATGCTGACACGCCGAGCTCAAAAGGTTCGCCATCACTGTTCTATACTCTGGAAACCAGAAAAACCAATATGACTTCTGCCCTCATATTTGGGATGGTGAATTTTAAAGAAAATAATGGATAGTGTAAACTTTTGGATCAAATGCTTATTATAAATATCTGCTTCTGATTTGCATGAGAGAAAAAAAATAACTTAGTTCATGGTGCTGAGCATGAGTCAGTCTAGACATAATCAACTCCTGACATTGGCACAAAGCATAGTGGTCCCCAAATATCTTTGTTGAATGAATAGACCAATGAATGAATAAATGTGAGTTCATTTTACAATCAACTTTTTAAAATATATGTGTGCTCTAGAGACTTCTTAGATTGATAACCACACATCTTTAGAGAAACCAGAAACTTCAATGGATAATCCTATACATGAAAAGTAAGTATCCGTTCACATGTGACTATATTGTTTAGTAGAGAAAATTGATCCAAATGTGTAGTCGGATTTGGCTATATGGTCTATTGTAGAATGTTTTTTGCTTTTACTGGAATGTCTTCATTGGGATTTTAGAGTTGATTGAGATTGTATATATTCAATGGACATTTAAAAGAATTTCTTAAGGATAATGGAATTGCTTGGTTTTCCTCCAAGCAAGTCCTTGGTTTTATCAGAGACACTTGAAGTTACCTATTCCTTGGTGCATATCTAATATCTACAGAATGTCTCTTTGTTCGAAAAGGCCTTCATTCAGGCTTTTGCTACTTCTGTTTCTTACTGAAACAGTAAGAAACGGTCAGAAGAAACTTAGAGCCATGATTTTATTGATACTCAATATCTATAAACCATGTCTATTTCTTCTTGTTTCTTTGACATATTTTGTGCTTCAAATATAAGACAGCACAACCAGAGGAAACTGCCTTTACAAAAGTAATCCAGAGCATACCATCTACTTTTGGTTGGGTCAGTGTGTACCTTACGTGGTGACGGTCATATTCAGAGCTAAGTATTAGAAGCAATTATAGCTTTCTCTTTTTGCTTGTTCATTAGTTGAATAGGCTGCTAGAAAACTGCCATTTAGTGTAAGAGCTACTGTCTGTTACTGAACTAGCTTAAATGGTATTCAATAAATGATTAGGAATGTCATTATTGAGTGGCTATCCAAAGCCACACACATGCTAATAAAGATGCCTCCAGCATCCATAGGTCAAATGCCAAGAAACAGATCCACAAATACTCGTTAGTCTGTTGTTATTCTGATGTTGTTGGGCAAGTATGACTTCTAAGGTTCAAGCTATCCTGGGAAGAGAACCACTTCTTACTGGTCTACAAGACCTGGTCTCCCCGCCCCCCCCCCCCCCCCCACCGCCCTTAAATATATTTTTATTGATTTCAGAGAGGAAGGGAGAGGGAGAGAGATGGAAACATTGATGAGAAAGAATCATGGATAGGCTGCCTCCTGCACATCCCCCATGGGGGGAGAGGGGGATGAAGCCTGCAACCCAGGAATGTGCCCTTGACTGGAATTGAACCTGGGACCCTTCAGTCTACAGGCCGACGCTCTATCCACTAAGCCAAACCAGCCAGGGCAGGTCTCCCCTTGATATCCAGTTGATACACAGGCTCTCACTACCAGCAGAAACCAAGGCTTGCTTCATAAATCGTAACTGGAGTACAGTGGGGCCTTGACTTAGGAGTGTCCCGACTAACGAGTTTTTCAAGATAGAGCCGTCTCTCGGCCAATTTTTTGCTTTGAGTTTCGAGTTAAAATTCGGGTTACGAGCCAGCTGCAGATCAGATACCCCACCGCTAGTTGGAGCAGCGACGTCACAGTGAAGGCCACAACATCAGCCCAGCATCACGTGTCTCACTCGTTCACTGTTGATTTGACATACGAGTAATTTGAGTTACGAGCTCCATCACGGAACGAATTAAACTCGTAAGTCAAGGCCCCACTGTACTTCAGCATTTGCGATCTGAAAAAGGCGGTCAAAAGGAACAGGAAAAGCTCTAGATACATCATAAAGGATGAGGTGGGAAAGGATGGCGGAAGGTTCCTAGACCACGCCAAGTAGTTGATAGCTGCCTCTCACCAAAGGGAGAGTAAATGCAATGGAGATCCACCTGTCCTGAGGGAGGGAGAGGGAAAGCCTGGGCTTCAGAAAAAAACCTCCAGGTCTGCCTGTCTTCAGAGGCTTGGAGAGGCTCCCTAACCAGTGGGCAGAATCATAGAAAAAAGACGTCTGCAAAAGTCTGTACATGAATAGAGGGGAATGGGGGGAGGGGCGGGAGTGGGGTATGTTTGATTGAGGGATAACAAGGCGGACACCGGGGGCTGAGGAGGGCGTGTGCATTTGTGGAAGTCACTTTCCTGTGATGCTATCCCTCCAGGAAAAGGCAGGTATCCAGCTGGGCCCTGGAGGCCTGGGTCCTTCCTTCTTCCTTTGCCGAATGTGCCTGTGATTGTCCTGGGCAGCCTTGGAAGTCTGGCTACCTGCTCCCCTCTCTTCCCTCCCAGGCACCTCTCATGGGCTGGGACCCCAGCAGTATAGCTCTCCCTGGCGCTGCTCCTGGCTGGCCAATGCAAGAAGCCTCCAGAACTCCTCCGGGGAGCTCCCCCCACCCCCAATCCTTTAGTAAAGGGAGGTGACCACCTGGTGCGAGTATGCTTATTAGCCTGGAGCCGCGCCCTAGCCCACACTGGGGGGAGGGGCGATGCCGCTGGAGGGCACCCCCGCCCCCAGCTGCTGGAGCCTCAGCTGGGAGACCGCTCTGGGGAAGGGATAAGGACAGAGAAGGTTCCAGGAGCTGTGGGACTGACTCCAAACAGCAGGCACCTAGCCCTTCGCGGGCTCCTCGGCGCCTCATAAAGACCCCAATTCAGATCTGACCCTTCTCCAACTTGTGCCCGCCTTCCGGGCCTGGCGACCGCTAGGGCGGACCGCACCCTCGAGTCCTTGCGACCCTGAGCGCCTGCCATGGGGCGCCGCCGCTCTCTCGGCCTCCAGGCTCGGGAGCCCAGGGTCTTCCCTTCTCACGCTGCTCCCACAATTCGCCCGCCGGGTCGTGCCGCGCCTGAGAAAGGAAAAGCCCGGAGGTGGCCGCCTCCTCCTCGCCATCTCCCTGCCTGGAGTCGGGGCTTGCTGGACCCTAGGAAAGGTCGGATTCCCCTACCCCACCCCGCCCCTTCCACACACACGCGCGCGCACTCACACGGACACACACACACACACACACACACACACACGCTTCACTCTCCTGGCCCGAGAGTTGGAGAAGGTGCCATTGGGAAACTTGGTCGATTCGTCGGATGACCATTTGCGCCTAGACGTCCCTCCTCCCCAGTACTCTCCGTTTTCAAAGCTATTTTCCCCACGACTTTTCCGTAAGTGAATCAAAGCAGAATCCAGTCTCCCAGGCAGCTCAGTCCCTTTTGGGAAACTTCTCAGAACGTACGAGGGGGTCCTGCGTCTCCAAACCCTCCAGCGCGCAGGGGGCCGGGGCCGGGGCCGCCCAAGCCCGGCTCCGCGCGCCGAGACCCCCGCAGTGCGAGCGCCTCCGGTCGGTCGGGAGAGGCTGCCCGCGACCGCGCGACCCGCGGACAGAGGCGCCGGAAACTTAGCCGCGATCACAGCTCGTCCCGCTGACGGCACATTGAGAAACCCAAATGAAGGAGTGGGTGAATGGGGCAGGAGGGAGTCGGGGGAGTTTGCACCACGCATCTCAGGTATGAGCACGTCCCAGTGACATTGATGCAACTGCATTAGAGTTCATGGCAGCAGCCTGCTTCTCTTATTAATTGTCTTTGTGTTTGGATAAAGTATGTAATCTTCTCCACCACACCATTAAAATAGGTTGCCTTTTCAATTAAGAACTGTCGTGAGCACAGCAGTCAATTTTCCTAATGAAGATGCATTATATTTATACATTGAAAAATAACAATAATGGGAAAATCCCGGGTTTTCATCAGCCGCGATGGCGGAGAAATACAAGAGAGTTTCCCTAAAATGTATGGGGTCCTGTCGTGCATTAAACGCCAGGCTTTTAAATAAATTGAAATTTCTGCAGATGAAAGAAAAGCATGCGTATCAAATATGTTCAAACCCGCCTCACTCAGATTTACAAAAGCAAGTAGGATGAGTTCATTTTTTTCAAAGGCACTTGACAGATATAACAACAACAAGTCAGTGACTGCCTGAAATATGCCCATAAACTTTTGGGGAGATCCCTGTTAGTGTAGAGCTGACACAGTGGCGTTTGTTGAAAATGCACTATGCGCTTTTAGACGACGTGCAGCCTTTGAACAAATACCTCAGCCTGATCATTATGGAGCAAAAATTGTCTGGGCCGGGCACCTGCAATTAGTTTTTGTTTCGTCCCTTACTTTCATTCTCCTTCTTCTTTTTTAAAAGACAAATGGAAAGGCAGTGACTCTGGAAGAACTGTTTAAAATGCCATGCCTTCGTGACAGGCAACTTTTCAATTGAAAAAAAAATTAAAATTGCAAAATTCTGATGTTGAAGTTTTCAAAGTGGTCCAAAATATCCATTCCTGAATATGAAAGTGAAAAGTTTGCATCCATGAACAAAAATGAAGTGTGCGCTATTCATTTCCTAGTCTTGGGAATTTGAGAGCTCACAGAGAAAAAGGATCTATCAAGATCTATGTTCTCTTTGTTAATAACAATTTTAAGTTACTATCTTTTGCATATGAAATACTGTTTTAGACAAACGATTTCTTTTTTTCCTCTCTCCATTCAATGTGAATACTCCCAGTGGAGCCACATTAAAGTGTTTGAGGAAAAAAATAAGTCAAATTCTTCTAAATAGAATAAAGTTCCCAACAACAGCCAGACTTTTTTTTTTTTTTTTTTTGAAAAGCAACATCAGTTTTTTTGTTTTGTTTTTCAGGCATGATTTTTTTTTCAGGTTTTAGGTGTTATGTCTTTTAAAAAATTGACCTCTTTTTTAAAAAATCAACGAGCCCCTTAAAATGATCTGTAAAGAGTGGGAAATTAGATTTTCGATTAAAACCTTATCCCATCTCGAAGGATTACTTTATATTGATTCTTAAATATGGCTACAATTGATGGGCTCTAATTAAAAATCCAAAGGCAAAGTCTGTCATGCCCATATAAAAGAAGCTTTTCATATACGGGAAATAAAGCTTGTAAAAGGTTACACATAAAAGATTAGAGATTTATCCAAACTAGTTTAAAGCTTCACTGCGGTTTTCTTTTCTTCCCTTTTTCCTTTCTTACAAAACCATTCCCAGGTCTTTTTTCCCCCAGTTTTAAATGAAGTTTGCAAACAGCCAAGATATTGGACTGTAATGGCTGTTTTATATCAGCTCTGTAAGCTCAAGGCTGCTGCCTGCAGTAGAATTGATTTCAAGGAAACTTCAGGACCAGGAGATGAAAATTATATAAACTGACAGCTACCACCCTTCATCAATCCATCCACATTCCCGTCCACACCCTCCCAACACACACACACACACACACACACACACACACACACACACATACACACACACCTCACTTCGCTCTCCATCTCTCAAACTCACACAGGCCCTTTCTATCCCCCACCCTAACCTGGTCTGCACACACCCTTGGTCCCCACACACTCAGGGACAGACGCACAGCTCCCAGCTCACACTCAGCTCATAAATGTCTCACAGCCCCACATCTCGCACTTGTCACACAATCTTAATCCGTTTCATTCCGGAACAACATGGTCCTCTTTTCCTCTTTTTTTTACATTTGGAATTTGCCTCCTACTCTTTTATCCAGACGGCACAATCCTATCTTTGAAGTCATTTCTTTCCTTACCCTCTTTTCTGAAGCAACTGCAATGCAGAGAATTAGCAACCCCAAGCTTCATTTATAAGTGATCTGTTGCCTTCCATTCTCCCCAAATTCTGCCTGTATTGCCAGTCTTCAACCCTCGTTAAAAATTTAATTAGAGTTCATCTTGTCAAAGTTTTAAATAAAGACACATCTTAAAACCTAATGAAAAATGATTTTTTCTAAATATCATGGCAATTCTAAGGCAAGACATGATCCCCCCACTATCCACTGAATCGCTGAAATGATTGAAAATTAATCTTCACATTTCTGAAGTAAGTGTTCAGGGAGTCTAACTGGCTCCTTTCCCCTGAGAGGCTGTGTTCTCACAGAATATGAGTTTTGTTCTTTTTTAAAAATTAGCCCAGAAGAACCCCTAGATCTGCTTTCTCCTCCCACTCCTCCACTCTCCCTCACACCACCGCAGTTAATAAACTTGCAGGAAAGTTTGGAATATTTTAAACTGGCCTGGCATGCAGGGTGGAGAAAGTAAGGCCAGCAAGCACCAGACGGGAATCTAGATTTCAAAATATGAATATCAGCCATTTTTTTGGAAGCTGCATGCAAACTCTGACAAATCATTTGATTCTCTGTGTATTGGTTTTCTTCATTTAGCTTCTGAATACTCATATCTCATATTCGTAGCAAGATAATTGTACTCGTGGCCATTAAAACCATCCGCTTGTTAATGAAAATTATTTAAAGATACAAACAAGCCACCATAAGTCAGATTCATAGAGGAAAAAAAATTTAAAGACACAGGATACAGGGGTGGAGGGAAGTTAAACATGAGACCATACAATGCCTATATAGTTAAGTATACTGGAAGTTCAAGGACTTGCTGAAAATCAAGAGTTAGACTTTTCACCCAAAGAGCCTTTTTCTCCCACCAAGTGTCTAAGATTTTCGGTACAACAACAGCCCAGACCCCTCCCTCCCCGCAAAGCCAGTGGCTTTTGTCCTGACCTAGCCCAGGGTTTGTGGGGACTGTACCTGAGCCCGGCTGTCTGCAATTTCCAAAATGACAAGAAGAGACTGGAAGATAAAGAGCATGTTCTTACAGGTGAACAGCGATTTTGCAACTTTTCCAGGAGACATCCAGGAGAAAGCTTGCTTGCTAGCAACTGCTGCAGAGTCTGGGCAGAATTCCTCTAGAAAGAAAAAGAAAGTCTTTTTTTTTTTTTTTTTCTTCCTGTCTGCCTCTCTCTGTCTCTAGGTTCTCTTTCTCCTCTGTCTCTGTCTCCCTCTCGCTCAGATCCAATCTTTTAAGAGCCTCAGCACATTGCTAAGCTAAAGGGAAATTCTCTTTGATAAAGCGGTGTTTCCAGCTTCTGGGTTTTAAAACCTAAATCTATATTCAAATCTGGCTGAAGGTGTGTTCTGGGATTTGTGAAAGCCTCTTAAAGGGGTAAATTTACCAAACCGTGACAAAATCATCACAATCTTACTTTAGACATCTGAAGTGGATGAGAATTTTAAAGAGACCCTTGTTTATTTAACACTGTCCATTTCCAATTCCTGGTGCATTGGCCCCGCATTTCTGCGAAGTTATTAGACTAGAGGGCAAAGGAGACGCGGGAGCCCTGCGCTCCCGGCCGCTGCCTGGGAAAAAGCCCTCCCACTCCCGTCGGCGCCAAAAGCTCCTCGCCCAACGGAGCCCCGAGGTTTTCAGGGGGATGCAGCTAACCCCCCATCGAAGAAGACATCGAAAACCTCCACATCGGCCTGGAGGGGTTTCCCACGACACTGGGCCCCGGAGCAGCACGATCTCCCAGCCTAAAAATGTTCACTTACTTGGTGGAGATCACAAGCGCGTGTTCTGATCTCCCCCCCCCCCCCCGCCCCCAAGGCCTCCCTCCGGCCCTTCCCCTCCGCCAGACCATCAACTTTCTTTTTTCGTTCTTTGATGCTTTAAGCATCCTTGTGATCAAAATGGGGGCAACACTTCTTTCTCAGGGTAAGAAAGAGGCTCTGGCTCAGGGGACCAGGCTGGGTTTGCCCCAGAAAGCACGGTGACTCCAGCCCAGCGCGCCCGTCGAGCGCCGGGAGGGCCAGACCGCCTGCGGCATTTGTCCCTCCCTTCCCCCGCCCCAAATTAAGGCCTCCGGGGACAGTCCCCAGGTGTTTCAGGACAGTGGGGGAGGGTGAGATAACCAGGAGGTCTGTACTCACCCTCCCCCCCCCCCCCCCCAGCCCGGGCCCCCAGAAAGTCGCGAATCCTGGGAACGCGACAGGCACCGGGTCTCTGCGGACTGGAGCGGTCTCGGAGGGCCCGGGAGGAGCCGGGCAGATCCCGGGCCGCTCGGGGGCTCGCGGGGACGTCGAGGCCCAAAGCTCTAGACTAGAGACACCTGCGAGGCTGCGGCCGCCGAGCGCCCAGCCCCAGGCCCCGCGCGAGCCGGAGCCCAGCCCGGCCGCAGAGCGCTCGCCACCGCGCGCGCACTCCCGTAATTCGTTAATTGCTGTAAATCCCAAGGACGGCCACATTTGATTACACGTACAGCATAAGAACCGACAACAAAGCGACGAATTAATTACCAACTTCATTAACATAGGTCCCCAAATTACAGGCAGCGAGCTGTTTCTTTGGGCCCACTTGCCATGGTGGTGGTGGCGGCGGTGGGTGGAGGGGAGAGGGTGTTTAGGAAGAGATTTTATTTTTCTTTTCCAGCCTGGAGAGTTGTGAGGGCAAAAACAGTCTTCTGCCACCCCCCTCCCCCGCCATCCCCCCCCCACCGCCATCACACAGCCTCGGGCGGCGCCCTTGTCCATCCCCCCACCCTCCCCAACCCCCGCTGCCCCCCTCCCCCCCGCGCCCAACCCGTTTCTGCTTTTCTAGGGGCTCAGGCGTGTGGAGAGCTGTCGGGTCCCGCTCTCTGGGCCAGGAAGAAAGGCTGGGCTGGGGTCCGCTCTGCCGGGATCGGGTCCCCTGGCGCCGATACGCTCCAGTCTCCGGGTTCCCAGCCCCGCCTCGGGCCACGGGGGCTGAGTTAGCTCCGGGCCCCATCCCCGCAGGCTCTGGGCGGCGTTTGTAGTTCACACACCCTCATGCCAGAGGCGGGTCTCCCTCCCCGGGTCCCGGGCACCCGGCAGACCCCGCTCTCACACAGCCGCGTCCTGACCCGGCTCCTTGGGTCTCCCCAATTCGGCCCTGGGGGTAGATTCGGGGTTCTTGTTCTGTGTAGCCCGCCTCAGGCTTCTTAAAACTCCAAAAACCCTGGAGGAGCCCGGGAGCCCGCGTCTCCCGCTTGGGGGCACGGGGGTGTTTACGAAGGCGTCAGGAGGGGGAGAGACACCGAGCTTTTGAAAATAGTTTGTTCTTGGACTTGTCTGTCCGTCTGCCTCTTGCCTACACGCCTACGCCCACTCGCAGGCCTCCTTCCTTTCCCCCGGCCTGGTCTGACCCTGCTGGAGAACGCACAGGCGTGTTTTTAAGCTTCAGTCTGACTTGCTTTCTGCATCTGAGCCACACACATACTGCTAAACGCAGAAGCCGATACCTCAGTTAGGCCCTACCACCCGCACTCTCTCCTGCCTTTACTTAAATATTTTATCTTCCCATCTTACAGTGGATGGGTTTCCTTCCTCCCCGTCCCTAAAACAAAAACAAAACAAAACAAAAGGGGGGGGGGGAGGGACGACAGGGAGAGGAAGAGAAGGTTAGGAGAGGCCTCCTGTCCATCATTTTAATTATACAGTTCGTTCACTTGCTCCGGCCCATGATGTATATTTTAGGCGAGCCCAGTGTCTTTCAAGAACATTCTGGTAATGTCGGAGGCCTGGATTTGTTGCCTGCTCGTCCCCCCGTGCAGCAGCGGCCTGTTTTCCTCCCCCTGTTGTGTGTTTGTATTATTTTCCCTCTGGCTTAGATGTGTCAATCATTCCCTCCCTGCCATTGGTTGGAGAGTTTGCGTCAAAAAAGTTGCCAGAGAGGCGCTTTCTCAGCAAATCTCCTTGAGAGCAGAGCCGACCTCAGCTCCAACTCAGCCTCCACTGTTATTAAAAATAAAAATCGCCCGAGCGGCCCTCACCGCGTCTACTTTTGTACGTATCGCAGAGGGGCCCCCGCGCGTTTCCAGCGCCAGCTACTTTCTTCATTTTCTGTTCTTAACATTTTATTTTTCGTTGCGTTTGACTTTTTATGGAAAGGTGGAGACCGCGAGGTTTATAACTCAATACTCTTGATTTCTTTTAGGCTGGCTGACCACTTGGAATTTTGAAGGATAATTTGATTTTTTTTTTTTTCCCCTAACCTCCCATGCGGCTGTAAGGTAAGTGTCCATCTGTGTAGTCTGTCTGTCTCTAGACGTCCCTCTGTCCACCGTCACCCCAAGGCCTCCAATAGGCCGGCCGATGCATCTCTGCGAACGTGGATTTCTGCGAAAGGCTGATGTAGTTTGGCCCTTATACGTGTTGAGATGTAATACCGACCATTGAGAAAAATGTAGGAGCTGGCGGCGAGGGCAGGAGTGGGAGGCGGGGAGGGAGCGCGCTCCTGGGCTCTCCGCTTCCGCAAAACGTCGTGGAAACCCTGTGAGTCTACCGTGGGGTGGTTTTTATGGGGGGTAGGGGTTGTTTGTGGTTGTTTTATGTCTACGCCCATTCTGGGCTTCTCCCTGCGACCTCTGCGTCCTGGCCCTCCGCTGTGGTTTGGGTCATTCGGATTGATCCGAACGAAGGGCGTTTTCAGAGCCTGAGACAAAAAGATGCCTAGGGAGCTCGAGGGACGGATGGTAACAACAATAGTAATAATACGGGCGCCTCCCGGGGCCGGCGCCCCCTAAGCCCGGCTGGCTGGCGGGTCTCCGGGCGCGGACAGCCCCCGGTCCAGCCCTAACGCAAGAGGAGAGCCGAGAGGGTAACCAGGAGTCGGGAGCGCCGGCAGCTCCGGTCGGGCCCCTTCCCCGGCCAAAAGCAGCTCACCAAGCTCCACTCCCCGTGTCCAGCCTCTTCCAAGCTTCCAGGTCTCTCTCTCTCTCTCTCTCTCTCTCTCTCTCTCTCTCTCTCTCTTTTTTAACACCTCCTCTCCCCCGATCAACCCCTTTCCTCCCCTCCCCCCGCCCTTGGGAGTGCAGTCTCCCCTCCCCCCGCGGTTGTTGTGGTCCCGGACCCGGTCACTAGGCCAGGCGAGCGTCTAAGAGTCGTTTCACTGCTCGACTTTGCCGGCGACGGCCCCGGGTCCCTCCGCGCAGCCCCCGCGCGCACCCGGGGCGGGCAAACGTGGCGCTGAGCGGCCCCTGCCCCGCCCCCGCCGCCGCGGGACCCGGGACGGAATCCTTCCGTGGGCAGGCGGCCCCTCGGCGGTTCGCGGACCCGGGCCGCGGCGGGCCGGCTGGGCGACCACCGGCGGTCGTGGGTCCGGGCTGGGGTGGAGGGGTGCGCGGCGGCCCGGCCTCCGCTCGGGGTCGGCCCCGGGAGGACCTTCAGAAAGTCTCAGCCGTCCCCCGGCCTTGGCAACGGGTCGCAAGGCCACGTCTTCGGTGTTGATGCGTTCAAGTGACTCTCGAAATCATGGTCCGATGTCAGGCCAGATTTTTGAAACCCAAGTTCCCCATCAGACTTCCGAGTTGGCTCTCCCCCTTCCTTCACAGGGGGGTGAGGGGAGCAGGGCCTGGAGTGGCGGATTGCTTGGGGAGGGGACGGAAGTCGCCCTTTGATATTCTGCCCCGCGCCCTGGCGCTGCATTGCGGCTGAGGGTTCTCTGCGCGCCTCGGGACGCGCTCCAGTCTCCAAAGTCCGAGCGCCCGAGAGGAGGCGGCCAGGAAACCCCTCCCCCGAGGAGGTGGACGCCGGACCTCTCCACGCGCGCTAGCGCCCGGCTTTCCCCTCGCCATAATGAATAGTGCAGGCCAACCCTTCTGGCGCGTCCTGGCGCCCTCCCTCGCGGGTGGCGGCGTTGTTTGATTCCCGGAGGCCAGAAACTTTCACTCGAGTTCGCAGGAGAGAGGCCGCGCCGGCTGCTGTCCGCGGGGCGCGCACGTCTCCGTCTTCCTTTGCTCGGCGCGGTCCGCCCAGCCGCAGGCCGGCCGCCAGCCCGCGGAGTTTTGTTTCCTTTCCATCATGCAGAAAATTAATCAGCCCGGGCGCCGAGCGGAGCTGAGCACGGCGGCCTGTAATTAAGGGACGTGTGCCCCTCGGATTATCTCGTTAGTTTATCAAGAAAACATTTATTATAATTAATTCTCGGACGGGGTAATTATTATTGAGCGAGGACACAGCAACTGGTAGATAGGCTCCTTGGAAGAAAACACACACACACACACCAAGGCGGTAAGGGGGGGGAGGGAGGGGGGCGCGACAGATTGCACGAATTGACCGTTAGATATAAGGCGGCGCGGGCCGAGGCGGGCAGTGGAGCCAGACCTGGGGCTGCGAGGCTGCCGGGCTGCGGGGCTGGCAGCGGCGGCGACGCCCGAGTCACTGGCCGACCGGCTGCGGGAACTTGCCGCGCGTCCGCCGCCCGCTCCTTCTCGGTAGGATTCTCCCGTGGCCACCTCCTGAGCAGTCGTTTTGCGGCTTAGATTCGTGAAAAGGTATTTCTGTTTTCTTTCTAGGCTCTGCTCCGGGAGGAAGGGAGAAAGGAGTCCGGGCAGGGCTTTGAAAGTTGGGTGGAGGGCCAATGGGCCTCTCTCCTCTGGGAGTGGACACCTAGGCTGGCTGGTGAGAGTGCCCCATGGTTTTGTGTTTGGAGTACTTCCTTCTACGGATGAACCCGGTGATAATAAGGGGAAGCAGTCTACCCGGGGGCTTTAGCCATTTTGCGAGGTAAGGGCAGAGGAGCACCGGGAAGGACCGCTGTCCCGCCGCTTTCGGTCCGTTCCCACTTCCAATGCTGAAATGTGCTACTTTAATGTGTGATGTGTCAGCCGTTCCTAATGGGGTGAGAGCTCTGCATGTAAGGACGGACCCATCCGTATTGATCATGTGCACCGGGTAGGATTTTAGTTTTTTCTGTAGTTGTTCAGAACTTGCCAGTATGGTGAGATTGCATTAAACGCGAAAGAACTCCAGCTTACAGACTATTTAAGCAAACAAATGACTGTCTTTTAAAGCAAGATTGTTGCCACAGCTTCCAAATCACTGTCTTGAACAGAAAAGAGACTAGAAAACATCAAGTCTTTGTTGTAGGACCAACTAGATCTGTATTACTGATGAGATCATACAAACTCCTCCAACAAGGACATTTATAAAATGATATCAACATTAGATCTGAGGGTGGAAAGAATAACTTTTGTGCTATGAATTTAAATTGGGAAGTGAAAACTAAAGAGGAAAAAAGATGCATGGGGCGAACTTGCAGCAACCTCGTTCCATTTGTGAAACTTTGTGTCTCTACGTTTTTAAGCAGTGTAAATAGGAAAGCCCAGAGTCATTAAAATTCAGTAGGACCTTTGGAAAAGTAAGAAGGAACTTCTCCTAACCTTGGATCCGCCATTTTGAAGCAAACTCTCAGAGGGTCAAAGTTGCAAGGTAGAGATCCTTGCAGGAGAAATGCCATCTAGTAGGAAAATAAAAAGCCAGGCTTGCCAACCGCCGGCCTATCTTCCCATCCGTTTGGGATCCCTTGGCTCGGGGGGGAGTGAGAGACAGTCAGCTGAAGAAAGTAAATAACTTCCTTTTCCTCCTTTTCTTTTCTCTCCCCGAGCTCTCTTTCTTGTAGGAAACTTGAAAGGTAGGGAGACATTACACTAGTTTCACAACTTTGGGTGTTTGTGTATCTACTTTCTTCAAAACTAAAATGTTCAAAAGGCAGCTAGAGTGAACAGGGAACTGCTGGAGCTGCTGAAGACCCAAATCTCCGAAAATTTGCCTCCCGCAGGACCCGCAGCCTCCACGCATCAAAATCAACATGGAAGCGGCTTGCTCTGCAAACCCGCACCCTTTTTCTCCTTGCAGCTGTGGGGCCTCTCATTCTCTGATTGGTGGGATTCTAACTTTACTTCAGAATTTCTAGCAAACCCTGTGCCGGCCTTGAAGAATTTTTTTTTTTTTCACTATGATTACATATTTGATGGGTGTCTATTAAAAGTTAGATTTTTGTTTATTTAGCTTTGGTTCTTTATACACATATAATCAAGGTCCTCCAGAATCCTAATAAATCTGTTACTTGCCTCAAAATCTAATTACCCAGACTACTAATTAGGTGAAAATGATGACTGGAAATGACTCTAAATGTGGAATAATAGTGGTTAAGCAGTTTTCTCAAGTTTGTCGATTAGCAAGTTGACATTTTAGATGTTAAATGCGCTGATATTTTAGGTTAGAAGCTGTTGCGAGTGGTGAAAAAGCTAAGATAATTAAAATCAGCTCTGGAAAGGCAACAGTCTGGGGAGGTAGATTTCTTGAATTGTTTCTTTGTTTCTCACCCATGGGCTTTGTTATCAGCATTATTTATTTAGCCAAAGAGTTCTTTGTCTCTGCAAATGGCCCCAATCAAGTTTTGTTTGAGACAATTAGCTAGTGCCAGCCAATGAGTCCTATGCAAATGCAGGGATAGGAATGCGATGTGTGCATTTGAAGGCGTGGGGTTTTGTTCTTGGGGCAGGCTGATTGTAATTGCTTTCTTCGGCTACTTTTTTTTTAAGTTTAGGGTGGGGGCGGGGAAGACAGGTTTATCAGGTCTCCATCCCCTCTAGTTTCACAGAAGCTGGGGGGTTGGGTAGGTGGGGAGGAGGGTCTGCCAGCTCTTTAAAAGCCTCTGCCCTGAGTAGCCCGGGCTCTTTTTAAGTTAGGGGTGGAACGTGGAAGAGCTGCTGCCTCCGAAGCAGTAAACCAGCACCTCTGTTTGTTTGTTTGCTTTGCCCTTAGTTCCACCACTCCAAACCCACCCACCAAGGACCCTGAATCTGTCCACCCCTGGCGAAGCAGGACCTTCCGGCTGGGTCCCCCCGATTTGGGCTGACTTTGCGCCTCCTAACAACCTTAGCATGATGTCTTATCTTAAGCAACCGCCTTACCCAGTCAATGGACTGAGTCTGACCACTTCGGGCATGGACTTGCTGCACCCCTCGGTGGGCTACCCGGGTAAGTGAACCCCGCCACACGCCTGCCGCCGCCCTTCCGCACACCCGCCCCGCGGGGACGTGACACCCTTCATCACCCCCGGGAGCACCGGGCTGGTGGTGATGCTGCCCTAGCTCCAGGCGAAATCCCAACTGGGCGTTCCTTCGGGAAGCAGCTGGGAGCCGCTGGACCTGGGCTGGCGGAGGAGAGGACCGGGGCTGGGCGCGGGGGGGGCGAGTACACAAAATCACATCGCTGGTCCTTTGGGTGAATAGGGGACACACAGTGGAGTGGGGCGAGGACGGTTTCTACTCTTGTCATTTGGGGGCGGCAGGCCCCTGCCCGAGGCTTGCGGCGCAGTCCCGCGGAAGGACCCCCTGCCTCTCCCACCCGCTCTCGCCGCCGGACCTGGGCTTCCGCTCGCCCCGCGGGCTCTGCGCGCTAATCCCGAAAGGTGTGATCGGCCGCGGGTGCGGCGGCCTGCCTTCCCCAGCAGATGTTTTTTGTTGTTTTTTAAGTCCTCACGGAAGGAGAAGTAGGAAGTGTGCCCCCATTTTAAAGATGGGGGAACAAAGGCCCTGGGATCTCCAGTAGGATCGACATTCGCCCCACCAGTCCGCGCTGGGGGCCCTCGTGGGGGGAGGGTCCCTGACTCCCCGGAATGGGTTTTTGTGTGTGTGGAGTTTTCGGGGTTGATTTTGGAGGCTTTTTGTTTTTGGTTTTTGTCTTCCTTTATTTCATTCGTTTTGTTAGCTTTCGAAGGGCGCTCCGGCTGGAGAGATCTCCGACGTCAGGCGGCGTGGGGGCGCCCTGCTAGGGGCGGTGTGCGTCCGGACACCTCCGGTGTGCGCAGGGGGCGCCCAGGCCACCTAGCGGGGTGGGGCAAGCGCGTAGGCTCCGGGTTGGACGGCTGGGAGGACCGGGGGAGGGCTGCGCAGTCCGGGTGGGGGCAGGATTGGGGGGTGGGGAGAGTTGGAGCACCGCAGAGACCCCTGTGACTGAGAAACTGCTCCCCCACCCTAAAGGGCCCTGGGCTTCTTGTCCCGCAGCCACCCCCCGGAAACAGCGCCGGGAGAGGACGACGTTCACCCGGGCGCAGCTAGACGTGCTGGAAGCGCTGTTTGCTAAGACCCGGTACCCAGACATCTTCATGCGGGAGGAGGTGGCACTGAAAATCAACTTGCCTGAGTCCCGGGTGCAGGTAGGGCAGCTGTAGACAGCCCTATCCTTCCTCACCGTGCCACCCCTCCCCCAGCACGGGGTGTGCCGAGGGCTCAGGAGAGTCCCAGGCCTTAGAGATGACCCAGGGAAGGCTCGAAACGAAACCTTCCATAAGAGGCCTGCAAACTCTCCTGAGGCCCCTTGAGTGCCCGATTTCCCCCAGAGCTCCTTTGACTTGTCCCTCCACCCCCATTCAGTCCTACAAGCAGGAGTCTTTCGCTCAGGTTTGCAGAGTAAGACTGGTGATTTAGCTTCAGTGAGGAAGCGCAGCCCTAGAAGTAAGCCTTGGGCACCTGGCCTACGGAGGCCCATTGGCGGCAGACTTCGAGTACTGTCACACACTGTTGTAATATTTCCCTTCTCCTCTGCACAAAGCTGCCCCCATTCTCTCATTCACTGTTAAGGGTGGAAGAAGCTCAGCTCCCGGATAGTCCCAATATTTTTACAGATGAAGAAACAGTAAACGATTTGCTCAAGGTCACACGCTGGTTGGTGGGAGAGCTCGGCTGTGGAATCAGCTGGTGCTCTGAAATGATACAAGAGTGTTTTCTTTGACTTTTTAGGGATTGAACAGAATCTGCTAGCTCTGAGCCATCTCGCAGATAAAACATCTGCATAATATCCCTGGTGACCCCTCTCCCCTTCCCTGAGGCCCCCTTAACTTGACCTTAAGCTGGAGAGGGAAAGTCAAGTTGAACTTTCCTGGAACTCAGGTCCCACACAGAGTTCTGCAAGAATGATTAGCACCTAAACTTACATATACACCAGAGAGTCCCCTTCAGCTGGGACACAGCAGAGTGAACTGCAAACCAGGAAAGAGGCCTTTTCAAAATAGGATGGAAGAACTTGTTAGGCTTAAACAGAAGTCTTCACTGAAAGAAAATAAATGACTTGAGTGGTTGGTGGTGATGCTTCACTCAGCCTTGATAGCATCATTTTTACCACAGAGCACTCATATGGAGAGTTCATCCAAGAGGGCAGCTCAGGACTTGTTGCCCAGAAAATGCTGGTAGTTTCTCTGATAAGCCCCCTCCCACACTAAACACAGCTCCTTCATTATAGAACGTGGACAGTGCTGGTAAAAAGAATTCCCAGAGTTGCAGGCAGAGGCTGAAGTTGACAAGCCTATGAACATAGTACAGGAAACGGAATCTAGGTGCTGATGGCACAGATTCTAATCTCAAACTTGAGACTAGTAGGGAAGTCTCAAAGCAGAGAACCTAGGAGACACTCCACTTGACATAAAGAAGGTTTTGCCCAATAGTGGCTTTCAGACCTCCTCCCTCACTTCTCCTTGGAGCTTTCTTTTGTAAGTGAGTCTTTCTAGGAGAGACAAAAAGTAGAGTGATGAAACCAACCTCCATATTAGCAACTGCTCCCTAGAAGGTGGACTATAAACTGTTTGTATTTACACTGTTCTTGTAGACATGTAACAACAGAATTGTTTTCACTCCCTTGTGTTTTCCTCCAAAAGACATAAATACATTCTATCCCATTGTGAGAGAGTCCCCAAATACAGCTGGGTCTAAGTGTATGTGTGTATTCCAGGTGAATCAACATAGAAAAGTGAGGTGTAGAATTGTTAGCCATACGATTGGTCTTAAATTTTATCCTGGGTTGGGAGTAAAGCAGAGTCAAATGCTTTTAGACAGAGCCTCCCCAACATTTTTTTTTTACAATTGCAGGGGCATATATATGAGAGTACTATATAATAGGTTTTCAGTGGCAGGAGAATTTGTCAGCTCAATCTGTCTGTGTAGGAGAGATTATAACCTGGGAGCCACCCTTGTTCTTAAGGAGTTGTTGAAACCACATTAAAGAAGTTTCTTTCCCTTTCAAGGTATGGTTTAAGAATCGAAGAGCTAAGTGCCGCCAACAGCAGCAGCAACAACAGAATGGAGGTCAAAACAAAGTGAGGCCTGCCAAAAAGAAGACATCTCCAGCCCGGGAAGTGAGTTCAGAGAGTGGAACGAGTGGCCAATTCACTCCCCCCTCTAGCACCTCAGTCCCGGCCATTTCCAGCAGCAGTGCTCCTGTGTCTATCTGGAGCCCAGCCTCCATCTCCCCACTGTCAGATCCCTTGTCCACCTCCTCCTCCTGCATGCAGAGGTCCTATCCCATGACCTACACTCAGGCTTCAGGTTATAGTCAAGGATATGCTGGCTCAACGTCCTACTTCGGGGGCATGGACTGTGGATCTTATTTGACCCCTATGCATCACCAGCTTCCGGGACCAGGGGCCACGCTCAGCCCTATGGGTACCAATGCAGTTACCAGCCATCTCAATCAGTCCCCAGCTTCTCTCTCCACCCAGGGATATGGAGCTTCAAGCTTGGGTTTTAACTCAACCACTGATTGCTTGGATTATAAGGACCAAACTGCCTCCTGGAAGCTTAACTTCAATGCTGACTGCTTGGATTATAAAGACCAGACATCCTCGTGGAAATTCCAGGTTTTGTGAAGACCTGTAGAACCTCTTTTTGTGGGTGATTTTTAAATAGACTGGGCTGGGCATTCCAGTTTTAGCCAGGCATTGGTTAAAAGAGTTAGATGGGAGGACACTCAGACTCATCTTCTGATCCATGTTTCAGGAGGCATAGAAGGAAATGTGAAGGTCCTTAGAGGGGCCCACCAACCAGCAACCTGAAATGGACAAACCAATCTACTTAAGATCCTGTCATAGTTTTAGATCATTGGTTTTCCTGATTCTCAAAGTGATCAAAAGCATTCTAGCCATGGGCAACCAAACACCACCAAAAAATAAGCAAAACGAAATTGTGAGGTAAAGGAGGGGAGGACATAGCCTTCTTAAGCAGAGGTGTTCCAATGTTTGAGCCAATCCTTGGTTGAATCTTAGGAATGGACAGTGTCTCAAGCTCACTCACGTTTCATGACCAACTGTTAGTTGGCACTGAAAACCTTTTCAGGGCTGTGTGAATTGTGCGACTGATTGTCCTAGATGCACTACTTTATTTAAAAAAATAATGTTCATAAGGAGTCAATATGTAGTTTAAGAGACAATCAGTGTGTGTCTTATATAAATGGTACATCTGTGGTTTTTAATCTGTGCTAGACTTCAAAACTGTGATCTCCTGTTATTGTATGCAACCTTGAACTCCACCTCTGCAGGGGTTCTTCTGTGATTAAGTAGGTTATAATTATAAGCAAAAATTCAGAGCAACTGAGTACTTACCTAAAAAGATTACCTGTGGCTGGATGGGAGCTGTACTGAAACTTTACAACAAAATGTCTCTGGACAAGGAGAGTGGGAGAAGAGAAACGAAAGGACACGAATTCATCTGTAATTTACTGTTGGTAAGCCCGGCAGTAAAGAGACATTGGTCAATTGCTCTGACCCTGATGAATTTATAAACTGAGATCATTGTTGTTGATGCTTGCAGATGTTAACTGGAAAAGTGATATATGCATAAATTTTTTCTTCCTGGATTTGGCAGATATGTATAATTATATTAAAATGGTTCTAGCACAACACTGGGTCCAATTTAATTGTATACCATTATTTATAAGGGAGAAGTCTTTTCTTCCTAAAACACGTTTTTCTTAGGTCAGAGAGCAGACTTTGTTTTTAAATTTTGGGGGATCTAATCTAAGGATGAAGTAGAAATGAATGACTGTGGTATGTAAAGTGTTGGTGACTTTCATCAGGATTGCTCTGAAATTGAATAGAGAGACCAGCAATCATTAGGATCCTGTCTCCTTGCTTTTCCCTCCCTGCTGCATACCCTACTGATTTCGTAGGCATTTTATTAGTATGTTTTAACATGAATCAACTTTTTATGCAAGAAGGGAAGAACTGTAGGACCTCAGATAAAATGAGAATGAAAAGAATTCTGGGTTTTTATTCTCTTATTTGATTAAGGGGACTTTATTTTAGCTTCCAAAAAAAAAAAAAATCTGAGGTAAACATGAGTGAATGTAATCAGAATCTGAAAGCAATCCAGGCAGAAATGATTTCTGAACAAAGGAGTTTCAGAAAAGTTTTAAAACCTATAATTTGAGTAGTTGAACATAAGGCATTCCGGTCATTTTTTTTTTTTTTCTTTTTTAGGAAAGTGTTGAGGGAGAAAAAAAATAGGTCCCTTCTCAGTTGTATCTGCATTTTGTAGGCCAATCACCAGAGAAGACAAATGGGCTAATGATCCTTGTACCCTTGAGGTCAAAGTAATATTTAATCTCATTTGAAACTGTTTATGCTCTTTAAGTTTGACCAAAATTAAGTGACTCTTGATTGTAACTATTTAAATGAAGGTTAGCAGTTGCAACCATTTTGTTTCCTGGCTATTGATTTTTTTCTGTCCCTGGGTGGGCATGCTCTCTTGAACCCTACATCATCTTGCCTAATTGTTTTTGTTCTGCTTAAAAAAAAAACAAAAACGCAATCATTCACACCTAATCCTAGAGGCAAAACTTGGGGGCAAGATTTCCCAGTACCTACTGATAGCATCCACCCCACTGAAGACGATAGCGAAGTGAAATGAGGGCGGAGAGAGGATTTGCTTTATAGTTTCCCAGGTTTTGGGTCCTTTGCTCCCGGCTCTTCTCATGCAGTAAGTGGTCAAGCAGATCCAAAATAACTTCTCACACAGCCTTCAGTTTCCAGGATGCCCCACAAAGCGTCAGGAAGGTCATTCTGTCTTTAAAAACAAGGAAGGCTACTCTGCAAATAATGCAGTCAGGTTAGCAGTTTCTCTCCAGATACATTTTTTTTTTAAGGACGAGGTCGGAAACAGGCGCTAAGTACCCTCTGAAACGAATTTTTTCATCACCTTTGCACAACTTTGTTTTAACAGGCCACTCAGTTAAGTCCCTTCCAGTCGACTAAGTAGAGATGAATTGCACCCCTCTCCCCGCCCCCACCCCCTCCCGCCGCAGGCACCCCCGGGAGGGACAGGCCGGGAGGAGCAGCGTTGGCCGAGACCAAGAGCTCTGACCGCCCTAGTCAAGGCCGGGTTTAACCACGTTGAGCCCAATAACGACGGTGATGACGGTTGGTGTTGAAAGGACGCCACCCCCCACTCCTTCAACCGCGCATTGGCGATCTGCCTTGACGGGAAATGGCCAGATAAGGGTCGTTTTGGGGGGCGGAGGTGAGGGTGGGGTCGCTTGCCCTACAGAGGTCTGTGGCCCCGGACCTTTATCTTTCCCAGAAAGACTGTCCCCTTTGTGTTTCACCTTGGGAGCGCCTCCTCACCGATAAGAGACCTTCAATCAGGCCAGTAAGTTCCGGCTTTCGCAACCGCTGAGATTTAGATAATGGTCCGGCTGCTCACCTCCTCGGCCCCCTGCTTCCCTCTAACCTCGCCTGTCCCGGGGCGACCCCCCTGGGCCGCTCAGCCGGGGGTGCGCGCAGGATGCGCAGCGGTGGGCGCGGGCCGGGCCGCCTGCAGCTGAGCTTCCTGAGCCCGGGCTGCCCCAGCGGAGGCTCCGGGGAGAACGGGTCCCGGCCCCGGGGCCGCGCCGCCGCAGGCCCTCCCAGTCCCTCCCTCCGGTCGGAGCCGGGACCTCTGCGGAGCCCAGCCCGACCCTGGCCTGGGCCCGAGGCCCCGCGCCCCGGCCGCCCGCGCCCAAGGCGCTGTGGCCGCGCCAAGGCCTCAAGTGCCCGCAGCCCCGAGGGGAGCGGGCGCCACGACCCCTAAGTCAGACGCGGGATCAGGCGCGACCTCGGGGCTTCAGGGCCTGGCTCCGGGGCGCGGGGGGGAACGTCCGACCCGAGGCCCGCGAGACCCCAGGAGAGGACGGCGAGCTGGGCCCAGCGGGCCTGGGAGGGGACCCGGAGGCGGGAGCGAGCCTGGCGGGGCCCGCGGCCTCTGGTTCCCTGGCTCCCGGGGGGGGGGGGGGGGGGGGGGGGGTGGCGTGCAGACGCTGGGTCTCCCACCCGCGGAGAAGGGCGAGGTGGCCGCCCCGCCGCCGCAGGGACTCCCGGCCGCGATTGCGCCCCCGACGTCCAGGGCGGATTTGGCACCAACAAGGGGTCCAGCTGGGCCTGCCTCCCCCCCCCCCCCCCCCCTCACCAAGCAAAGCCAGGTGCTTCGGCCCGGGGCCTGGGGTGTGACGCTTGGGCGTTCCGCCTCCCCTTGGGGTCCTGGGCTCCGAGCTGGGCTTGCAGGGCAGCCTGGGGAACATGCAACCTCGCTCACCCCCTTCTCCTGCCCCTCTATTTCGGAGTTTAACCCGAGGGCCCCGTCTTTTCCTTTCTGGACCCGGGGGAGCGCTGAATGGCCCCGGACGTCGGTTTTGGAACGGGGAAGCGGTGCCTTTGGCGGCCCTGACAGTGCCTGGCAGCCCATTCCGGTTACCTGCAGGGCCCGGGCCGCAGCCGCCGACCCGCCCCGCTTAACCGGAAGGGGCGCTCGGCCGGCCAGCCCTGGCACGCACACCGCGTGTTCGAACCCGCATCCGACGTGACAGCTTTGCTGTGTTACCCAGACAAAGCTGTAACCCAAAACCAGGCATGCCCATGTTAGGTGCTGGTTTACTGCACACAAAGACGTGTGTTAATTATTGCAAAAGAGAAATACACAAATGCCAGGCAGGAGACAGGCGCATCCCAGCCTCCCACACAAATGGAAGCTGAAGTCCCAGCAAACAACCAGAATGGGAAGATGTGAGGTGGGGCTTAGCCATGACCTCAGACTGCTTCTTGCCTTGTTTTGAAACCTTTCTGAAGAACAGCTCTCTCTCTCTCTCTCTCTCTCTCTCTCTCTCTCTCCCCCAAAAAGGGTCCAAACCCCAGACACGTATCTGCATGCTTAGGTCTGCGACCAGTGCCTTGAATATCTGTTTTCTCCTCAATGGCCAGCGCCCTATAAGGGAGGCATGCCCAGATAACACCTGATCCCTTAGTTGCCCCGTTTCTGCCCTTGGGTCAGCATGCTAGGAAAGATGGGGAGCTCCTGGGACTGTCTCCTGGGATGGAGAGAGGAAAGCCCACAAACAAAAGTCACTCTGATGTTTTTCTGTATTAGGCTCTGAAACTGCACAGATTATGGGATTTGTCTCGGACAGAATTAACATTACATGTGAGACCCCAGTGCTCTGCTGTATTGGACACATTGTATTGGCTTGCTCAGAGCATCTCTTCCAAACTGCCTGTTAATAGCACCATAAAACCTTAAAGTAATATGCAGGTTTTTGTTTTAAACCCGATTGAAACAAAATTTAGGCATTATTTAGAAAGGGCAGCTTGTCTGGTAGAAGCAGTTCGAGGGAAGCGGAACCCAGTTGGAAGGAAATGGAACCCAGTCGAGGAACTGGAGGAAGCCTCGGCTGGAGAGGAGAAGGGAGCAGCAGTCCCTACAGGGAAGGGAGCTGCCCCCAGTTCTAAAGAGAACCAGCCGGACTGCCTCTCTTGCAAGCAGTGTCTTTTATATTTCAAAACCAACCGGCTCTTGTCAGCAAATTCAAATAAAGGAGTCCTACCAAGTCCAACTCCTTTGGTCACAGATAACTGCAGGCTATCACTAGGGGGAGGGTCAACTTTTGTTTTTCTCCTGGAGGAAAAGTGGAGCAGCGTGAGGTCTATGACTCACGTTTATTCCTTGGTCTCCCCTACCCTTTCGTTCAATTTTTAGCATAAAGAAACGTGGTATTTGGGGGTAAGGGGGGACAAAGAAGAAAAAATCCCACAGCAAATAGAACTGTAAGTGGCCAAAGTTTGAGTTGACTTCTGTTGCAGCACCACAAGGAAAGAAAGCCTCCAAGAATCAGATGGGTTCCTCTGCCCCCCCCACCCCACCCCCCACTCCCACCCCCAGGGTCTTGCCTTAGTTTGGCTCAAACTTTGGAGGCAGTAAGGGGGCCTTTTGGACTAAAGGTTTCTTACTCCACTGGACATCACCAGGAGCCACTTTCAGCTTTAAAAGTAAGATGTCACTTTCTATCAGCCACATACGATTTGCCAGTTCCCTCCCTTAACTTGCCTGTGATGGGACCAGCAAGTGCTGCCTTGGGGAGCCAAAGGAGCAGCAGTTACTGTATCCTGCGGGCAGTCTGCTCCCCTGCCCTCCATCCCAGGTTCCCAAGGTAGAGGACAGGCCTGAAGGCGCCGCTCAGAGGCAGTTTTTCGGTGGCGTGAAGGTTTTGCCTTAGGCCCTGCCCCCAATCTCCCAACTGGAATCCCCCCAAAATCACTGATCCCAGCCTCCATTTATTAAAATCTGTTCTTAGGACCAATAGTCACATTTTAGGCTCGAGGGCCATTAATAAAAATCTCCTTAACATTCAAATGGCTCTAACATGCGTTGATAGCAGATTACTGGGGCCTAATGGCCATCGTGTGTGATGACACGGTCCGGTCCGTGAGTAGCGAGGTTCTTGAGTGGGTGTCTGAGCACAGCACCTTGATTATCAGCTTACAGCCCAACCATTTCTGAGCTGGGATGCTTTTAAGAAGAGGCGTTCCTCCTGACATCTGAGCAGGAGACTCCTGGGTTCTGCCTCTAACCCAGTGGTTCTCAACCTTCCTAATGCCCCGACCCTTTAATACAGTTCCTCATGTTGTGGTGACCCCCAACCATAAAATTATTTTCGTTGCTACTTCATCACTGTAATTTTGCTACTGTTATGAATCGTAATGTAAATATCTGATATGCAGGATGTATTTTCATTGTTACAAATTGAACATAATTAAAGCATAGTGATTAACCACAAAAACAATATGTAATTATATATGTGTTTTCCGATGGTCTTAGGCGACCCCTGTGAAAGGGTCGTTCGACCTCCAAAGGGGTCGCGACCCACAGGTTGAGAACCGCTGCACCGATTTAACCACCACGGTGTTCTGGAAAGGGGAGGGGAAACTTGCCTGCAGGCATCAGGTCACCTCCCGCACCTCCAGACGCAGAGGGGCGGACCGCGGGACACTGCTCCGCCCCTCTCGCCCAAAAGGCGGTGGCGAAGGCAGATAGACGCCCGCGCCTGGGAGGCCGAAATGGCCCGAAGGCTTCCCCTGCGGGACTCCGGCGCCTCTGGGCCTCGGACCAGAGGCCCTGGAGCGAATGCTTGGTTCGCCCAGACGAGGTCCACCCGGTCCGGAGACCCGCGGGGCGCGGCGGGGAAGCCTGAGGGCCGGGCTGCGCGCAATCGACGGCGCTAAGACGCCGTGGCAGCAGCGCAGCACTCGGGAGGGAATGGGTTCCCCGGTTTCAGCGAAAACTCTGCCAAGTGCGCCGCGTTTCCATTCTCCACCCCGAACCTCTCAGCTGGCACACTAAGCCGGGACACTCCGAAAACTGGGCCTCCCGTGGCTGCGGGGTGCACACGGGCCCCGCCCCGGCCCTGCTCTGCCCGCGACGCCCCGGGCTGGGCGTCTGCAGTCCACAGAGAGTTCGGGGCGGCGGGAGTTTGGGGGGGGGGCGGGCATCCAGGCAGCTGTCCGGCCATCTGCGTGGCACTCGAGAGGACGATCTACGACTGCGACGAGCGGGCCTCGAACCCACGGCTCCCGCGCCCTGCTCGCGGCCGCACGTGGCCGGGTCGCCAGGTCCCCCCCGGAGTGGCAGACGGTGGGTCGCGCCCGCCTGGCAGAGGCGAAGGCTGGGGCGCAGGGCATGGGCCACCGCCCTCAGGAGAGGCCCGGGGAGTCCGGGGCCGGGGCGCTCCGTCTTCTCCAGCGGCTTTCGTGGTCCCCAGGGCCCCGGGCGGCGGGTGTGGGTGCAGCGGCGCCTGGAGGCGACGAGGCCCTCGAGGCCGCGCTTTTTGCCCAAAGCCCCGACCAGGGCTCCCTGCTGGGCAGCGCCTCACGTCCAAACCCCCTCCCTCCGGTTCCTGGTGGTGAAAGGACGCGGGACGGAGACCGGCTGGTCTTCAGAGCCGGCGACCTGGCGCCCCCCTGCCTCCCGGGCCGGGCTGGTCCTGGGCCCTCGCGAAAGTGCACCCACGGGGCCCCGGGGGCCTGGCCAGCCCGCTGGTGGCGGCTTCGGGTTCCAACGCCGACCTCGCCGGCTGGAGGGCCAGACCCCCGTGCCAGGCACGGTTACACCACTGGTCAACGGAGCGTCCGAACTGGAATTTTGAGTTAGAGTGTTGAACACTCACAGTGCACAGACAAAACTCCCCTCTCCCGCTCCAGTCCTTCTTGGCCACTAATCCATGCCAGTTTGATGAACTTGGAATTATGTCTGGTTAGAAATTTCCAGCCATTAATTTTTATTACTATGGCAGTGCTAAGGCATTTTTTACAATATAGGGTGCAGCTATTTTGAGCAATTTGATATGTACATATTTGTCTAAAAATGAAATTAGGTAATTTTGGAAAAGATCGTATTAATATTTTAAATTGATGCTAGTCTCTAATTGAAATGCATTCTTCAATAGCTCTTATCGCTGATTAAGTTGATTCTATTTTTAATTTTAGTCTAAGTGGGCCACTTGAGGCTTTAGAAGGCTAACAAGAACTCAGTCTGTTTGTTAATTACCTTCACCAAAAAGCATAGCCTTTATTTGGTCTTAACATTGACCATAGATAGGGCCTTCTGATTTTTCGATGGGAGAGAAGTGGAAAACTTCATACAAACATGCATTCACCATTTTCAAGGACAAATAATTAAATTGATTAAAGTGATAATCTTGATTCCTGACCATTTTAAAAGGACATATTGCTCCCCACCCTGTTTTTTTCCTTCATATCTATTGATAAAGGTGTGGAGTATGTAATACACACATATTTGCTAAAAGATGCCTGAACTAATATATTTTTTTCAGGAATTCTTAACCTGTGGTTCAAGCAATTTTGGGGGGATGGTAGTGCATGGGTAGAGGATGGGTGAGTTTTCTCAATTGTATAGAAATTGTTTTTGTCTGTGTGTTCAATGAAATTTTTCTGGGCAGAAGATCTGTAGCTTTCATCAGATTCACTAAAGGGTTTGTAACCACCCAGAATTAAGAGCTATGGGTTTTTATGATGCATGTATTGTGGAGGAAGGGTGAACTTGGAGATGGAAACTTGTAGTTCTTGGTAATAATGGGACAAGATGCAACTCCATGAAATTTAAATCTACCCTTAAGTGTTTGAAACCTTGATTTTTAAAAAACCAACAACACAAAGTAATCTAAAAAATGATCTTTATCTCCCAATTCTACCCAGTTAGGCCTAATTTGAATTATTACCCATGAGGCTATTCATATATAACACATTCTAAAATAATAAATGAAATAAACATGAGTTATTTTTAATACTACCTACACATGCAATGGAAAGTAGAAAATTTAAGCAAGTATTTTAATGATTCAAACCAAAAAGCCCCTTTAACCAAAACAAAATAATCAACAACAGTAACAAAATATTATCTGGCCCTAATTAAAAATGTCAGAAAATTTAGTGTCCATTGGTTCTCTTTCTCTTTCTCTCTCTTTCTTTGCACAAACATAAATTTATCAACCATGCCTGGGTTCTCAAAATGTTCTTTTGAAAAGTTTTTCATTTTTCTTAAATGTTGCTGATTCTCAAAGATGGATGAAACAATAAGAGTGGTGGGACCTTCTGGCTGAATCAGAAGGAGGACATGGTTATGCCATCCCGTGAGGAATTTAAGGTCACATGGTATAATCACCTGTAGGGGACCAAGTAGAATTTAAATTAAATACTCAGAGGCCTGTCATTGAGAATAGCAGACTGTGCATTTTCCCCTACCCACAATCCCCAGCTTACTTCTAACCTTGCCTGAGAGGATATCTTCCATTAGTGCAAGAGGAAGCATAATCTACAGGCTTATTTAGCATCTGAGTTTTGCTCAGAGGCTTCTATTTAGAGTAACCACTGCAGCAAAGATTCGGATCTGGTCCCTAAAATAGCTTGAACCAGGTGACCTCAGGCAAGTAGACGCAAGATACTAGCAATTTATTTCATATCAGCTCCCAAGCCATCACCAGATGATAACAACCCTTGGACACCGTTAATCTCTGCTTGACTCAAACTGGTGACCGCAAGGTGAAAGGCAGGGCGTTATCTCTGAGCAAGTCGTGTGGCCTTCCACAGATTGCCAGTTGGGCCAATACAATTGAAGCCTCTTCTCCAGTGGTTACTTTAAAAATTTCATATCCAAAGTCTTTGGTCTTTGTTGGACTGGAAGGTAGGAGGGCTTTATCAAGGAAAATGCCCAAGGGCAAGATGTGGGAGCTTAGAATCCAATACAAATTTAAAAGGTTGAAAAGGTAAACTGTGTGTGTTCCTTGCCCAATAAACTTGGAACAACATCACTGTGACTGTGACTATGACTAGAAAAAGCCTCTGGAAATAAATGTTGGGTTTTTGTGGGTGTTTTTTTTTTTTTTTTCCAAACAGCAGAGGGAAAATGCACCTTAAAAAAATAAGTAGCAAAATGCTATCTGGAATCGGTTTTACTGTTTTGAAAATAGCTTTATTTTTACAATCTGTGAGGTCAGTACAGATCACTGTATACTCATTTGGCACCAGTTCAGGGCTAGAAGGGGCAGTGGGAAGTGGGGGGAACAGTGGAGAAAAAAGGAAAGGGGTTTGCTGGTGAACAAAAGCTGTCCTGTGTGTTGATACCCAGAGGGAAACCAGGCTAAGTTACCTACGGGGAACGCCACTATTTGCACTTTTCAAATATGTAGAGAGAATAGTTTTAGCCTCATATCCCAGGGTACTCAGCACTAGCCTGAAGTCATAGAAACGTACCTTTCCCGCTTGGTGGAATTATTCTGCTCCTGCTACTCCAATATCCTGGTTGTAATGATTCTGTGTGATTTTGCTAGATGGCTCCAGAGAGGATTGACAAATAAAAAAATTGGAGAGATTTAAAAATATTGCAGCTACTTATTTTGCTAATATTTTTTCTAAGGTCCATGTGTTGAAAGTAGGTTGTTGATGGTAAAAGTAAAACCAAATTATTGTAGGTATTTTTAGCAATAAACTCCTTGGGACAGGATCAAAGATCAACTTGACATATGCAGAATTTCAGTTGTTAATAAACAATGTCACGGAGACACCCCACAATGTTGTTTCATAACTTCATTCCTAGACCCTGTGTGTGATGCCCTAGCTTTTTAGTAACGGGTTTACTAATATTTGCAAACCCTACTTCATTGGTTGGTACCTCCTCCCCAAAAGGATAAACGAAATAAACCCAAGCTGTAATTACTAATCACAGGATGGGTGCATTGCATCCAATTGGTACAGGGATATCTCTTATGATAACAAGTCACTGATTGATAAAGTGGTGCAGTTTGTAACATCAGTGATTGTGGGGAAACAAGGCATGAAATAAACAATTAAGTTTGTTACTGTTAAAGGTTTGACTGTGGCTCTAGTGTCTCACTGATATAAGGCTCGAAAAGCATAAAGAGAGCCCTGGTTAGTGTTTCTCTCTCTCTCCCTTTTCCTCTCTCTCTAAAATCAATAAAAGCAGCCCAGCTGGTGTGGTTCAATGGTTTAGCACTGACCAATGAACCAGGAGTTCACAGTTCCATTCCTGGTCAGGGCACATGCCCAGGTTTCAGGCTCAATCCCCAGTGTGGGGTGTGCAGGAGGTGGCCGATTAATGATTCTCTCTCATCATTGATGTTTCTATATCTCTCTCTCCTTCTCCTTTCCTCTCTGAAATCAATAAACTATATATTTAAAAATAAATAAATAAATAGATAGATAATAAATAAATAAATAAATAAATAAATAAATAAAACCTGACTTGCATTCTCTTGATCTAGTTCTACCACATCTTCATGGTGGTGATGCCAAATGTGGGATCAGTTTCCCATATTGAAATGATTTGAATATATCTTAAAAACAATAAGCAGGGCATTGGGCCAGGTGATGTATCCAAATAAATAAATTTTCTACTTTCCAGAGGTCAGTTTTGCTGTAGGAATAGGATGTCTACATTTGTGTTTCATTGACAACTTGAGTGGATTTGGTGCCAAGGGAGGTCTGTAACTTCCCTTGTGGAAGTGCAATCTGTGTTCATTCTGCTGTCATTTCTGAATATTTTGAACTTTACTTGAGCTTTGGATAACTTTACTTCAACTTCATATACAAATGGGTTTGTGTTTTTGGTCTACATTTCTAGCTCTTCTAACATTGTAGAAACTCTCATACAACATTAATTAATGAGATGTGACTTCCAGGTACTTTAGAAGATGTAAGTCAGTACATTTTTGTTGTTGTTGTTATTTGAGAAATTGGCTCCTAGTTTTACCAGGGGAGTAGTTAAGGATAATGTTGATGCATTCAGGCTTTCGGGTTGGATTGTCTTGGTTTCAATCTAAACTCCTCTATAGCTAGGTAGATGTTTGTCCTTAAGAAGATTATTTAACTCCTCTGTTCCTTGGTGTTCTCACATGAAAAATAGAAAAAACGATAGTTACTTCTCTAATTGTTGTGAGAATTAAAGAACTTTGCTCAGTGTCTGGTAGGTACTAAGTGCTTAATCCATGTTCCCACCATGATTGTCATTGTCATAGTCAGTCTCTGGTCAGTGACACTTAAGTCAGAGTCAGAAGTCTTAATGAATGAATGTCGACTGTATTCATTCTACTAAAGGAATAGGATCACAGATGTAATAGAGAGAATGCAAGAAGAGTGATTAAGCAATGTTGTATAAGTATCAAACTATAGATGTAGCATAACTACATGGCTAAATTCATTTTGTGTTGAGTTGCCTTTGTTACAGAGTCTGTATTTTTTGTTCAACATTTGAAGAAAGCCCAGCCCGTGTGGCTCAGTGGTTGAGCATTGACCTACGCACCAGGAGGTCACCAGTTTGATTCCCGGTCAGGGCACGTGCTGGGTTTTGGGCTTGATCCCTGGTGGGTGTGTGCAGAAGGCAGCCGATCAATGATTTTCTCTTATTATTGATGTTTCTGTCTTTCTCTCCCTCTCCCTTCCTCTTTCTGAAGTAAATAAAAATCTAAAGCAAAAAATAGTGGGAGAGCCCTAACCGGTTTGGCTCAGTGGATAGAGCGTTGGCCTGCGGACTCAAGGGTCCCAGGTTTGATTCCGGTCAAGGGCGTGTACCTTGGTTGCGGGCACATCCCCAGTAGGGAGTGTGCAGGAGGCAGCTGATCGATGTTTCTCTCTCATCAATGTTTCTAACTTTCTATCCCTCTCCCTTCCTCTCTGTAAAAAAACCAATAAAATATATTTCAAAAAAAATAGTGGAAGAAATCACACATCTTTCAAAATCTGCAAATATATTTGAAAAGAAGGAAATAAGACAAAGGAAAATTTGACAAGGGGAAGGGTCAAAGTGTAACAAAATAATCTACCCTATTATCTTTAAATCACCCTTCTAGTCCCCTTTATGTAAGATTTAAAATATTTATCCATTACTGCAGTAGTCCCCCCCACCCCCCCCCAGCTCCAAGCCTCTGAACACCAGCCTGTTCTCACTGTACTTGAGAAGGATACAGGCATCTTCATTTCCACACAATGGAGGCTAATCTAGTCTGTGGGAAATGTTCATTGCCTTCTCCTCATCTCTAAAAGCACTGTCAAAACTTGGTTTTAATTTCCTTTTCAACATGGCTCAAAACATGGCTCAACATATTTCACATCCCCCCCCCCCCCCATCTTAAACACTGGCATTTATCAAGAAAAGTGAGCAAAGTAGTTTAGTAATAAAATAATAAAGACCTTGTAAATTGGGCTCTTGGTTTAAAGAAAGAAATAGGAGAATAATTGGGACCCCCCCAATAGAAGACATTTTATGCAAATCAACTGGTATGAATGATGGCAGAAGGAGATCGGAACAGCGTAATGAATTTGTTCAAATGACTTTACTGAAGATGGCAATTCAGCTCTCTCAGGAATTACAGGGAAAACCAGTAAGTGGCTGGAGGGGCTCATATCTCGAGAAAGCCTGAACAGGCAAAACGGACCACATAGGTAAAGAGCAAAACTTCAGCCACCAGCTTCCACAGTTCTTCAGCACACAGGTCTGTGCAAGCAATTTGTTTCAGGTTGCAAAATCCAAACGTGTCTCCCAGGTCACAGACAGGGAGGCAAGACATCCCTGTGATGTCTGCAGTGGAGCAAGAGCTTGACAGCCACTGGCAAGTGTCTGAAAAGGCATCACCTGCCAGGCAGGCAGAAGAATTGTCCAGGGTCACCCAAGGGGCTAATTTGGAGGAAAGAGATACCAACAAAAAGATCTCTCAATGGTGACCTCTCACAGGCTATGGAAGAGCCAGGTCTTCCAGGGAAGTGGCAGTCTCCGGTTTGAAATGTTTAAAGGTCGGGAAGGAAGAACTCTTAGAATTAAGCCTCAGGAACTGTCCAGCATTCTGGACTCACGGCTAAATGACCTGATAGGTTCCCACCCATTGTGTAACTTATTGTGTGCTTATTAATCATCACTCTTTTTAAAAAAATTCTGTTGACAGTTGTGACACTAATGGTGTCATTGCCAAAGGGATCTCTGTAGGGTTATACAGATTTGCATTTGTTCCACGAGGAAATATAGTTATTTAATAAGAGTCAGTATTTGCCTTGAAGACACTTCAGCTTTGACCTCCTCTGAAGATTGATAGAATAGCCAAGCACATTGCCAGCTCCTCGTGCCTGCTGTAAATTTCTCCAAACAGCAGACACTGTCTGCGTTACCAGCAATTATATGAATAACAAGATCATAATGTTTTCCTGGCCCCAGAGACATTAAAACAGATGCTAAAATGGTTACAGGAAAGGCTTCTCAGGTGTCACGTTTATTAAAAAGTAAGTTTCCACTTAAACTTTCATTAGGATTTAAGAAAACTAGGAGCATCATATGATGTATCCATTCATTATGCAAATATTTGAGGGTCTTCTCTGTACCCGGCAGTCTCCTAGGTCTGGTACACACAAGGCTTCATGGAGCTCACATTATGTTCATGGGAGAACATACTGACGGGTGGTCATAATAGGAGCCGGAAACTTCTGAGTCAAAATGAAAACACTCGTGGGTTTAAAGATGTAAGGAAAGGCAAGTGATACCGGAAACTTGGTGTTTATCAGCGCTCTAATGAATGAAACACAATGGAATAAAATGCAGATGTTCTGACGCTCCATACGTAAGTCTCTGGATGTCCTGGGGGTGTGGAGGGAAGTGGGAGTACATGGAATGCTCCTCGCTGAGAACATACATGGATCTGTGGCGGCTGAAGCTCCATATGGTGTCCTGTGTCCTGGCCTTGTTGTGTGACAGTTGCTGCTAACAAGCTTGGCTTTGGGCTGAGCGTCTTTGAAACTACCCCCTCCCTCACCCGCTCCAATTGCCTCAATTAAACGGACTCCTTAAAAACTGGGCTGTTAACAGAACCGCCAAAGTGTCACTGGAACAGGCAAAATCAATCATTTAGTGTTGTCTACAGACATACTGATTGCAAATTAGAGAAAGGCCTATTTGGAAAAGCCGGCCCATTAAGAGACCACTTAATGTGTAATTACTTAATGCATTTGGAAACTCCTCGGAGCGGCAGCCCAGCCAAACGGCATCAAAATCGAAGACAGATACAGTGGCTGGTGCAATTTCCTTTTGAGTTTCAGATGCAAGAATTCAAACCCAGGGCGGCGTATTCTCACACTCTGGGGCGGCCATAATACTTAATTATGACTGTCCCTGTGGTGTAAAATGATCTTGGAAAATGTCACACAAGAATTCCTCCAAATTGTTCGTTTCATTACTCTTCCTCCTCCTCCCCAGTTTCTATTTCTTGGCCCTGTTCTTTTCTTTAGTTGCCTTTCCCTCCCTCTTTCCTCTCTCCCAATGGCATTGTGAGGTTGAATTCACCAGGTGTGCAAACTTCCTCCCTCATCTGACACTTCTTTGGCAGAAAGCACAGGTAGCCCAGCAGGTATTGCCAGGGTCAAGTTAAAAAATAACAAAACCTACCAATGCAGATTTCCGTCTCATGACGCCTGGCATCAGTCGGTTCTCAAAAAGGCTGCTGTGGCTTTAATATTTCCCTTTTTACGGCTGGCATGGATTTCACAGTCCACCTGAGGCTCACCGCCTTTCTCCCACTCAGGCAGGGAGGATAGAGACAGGTGCAGGGTGGTGACCAGCTAGCTTTACTAGTATTCTATTTTGAAAAAATTAATTGGAACAAGTACTACTGTTAGGTCTCAATTTTGCATGTCAGTGGTCACTGTTAGGTCCTTGGTTCATTGGAAGTGAGCTGACTTGGGAAATATTGGAGATTTTTAAACTAATTTCTGTGGTGTCTTTTAAAACTTAAAGCCAGAAGGAAAAGTGATACTATAAGTAGTGAATTATATGCCAGATAAAGCCAAAGTTCTTCCTTTCTAGTTAAACTTAGAAACTAGTTGATTGTGAGAGAAATAGTACCAGGGTATTCTTGTGTTGTTGTCCCCCCTCCCATTCCCCTCCATGATCTGGTAGTAATTCTACTGGAAATCACCCTACTAGGGGCGAAAGTGAATATACATGTCTTTAAAAACCAGATGCGCCCTAGTGGGTTTGGCTCAGTGGATAGAGCATCGACCTGTGGACCAAAGGGTCCCAGGTTCGATTCTGGCCCTGGTCAGGACTCCTGCAGGAGGCAATCAATCGATGTGTTTCTCTCACATTGATATTTCTCTCTGTCTTTCCCTCTCTCTTCCACTCTCTTTAAAAATCAATGGAAAAATATCCCGGGGTAAAGATTAAAAAAAAAAAACACACAAAAAAAACAAAAAATCAGACCTGCTCCTGGCATTAGAAAACTTTGTTTATAAGCTATCTAGGTGCCATGGTTCTTCCTGAGAGGGAGTTCCCAGACTGTTTCTCTTTCTCAGAAAGGCGAAATCTGTAGTGACATTACTGAGCCTTACCAACAGCCAGTGCTCCCAACACCCTCCTAATGCATTGTTCACATCAAGTTATATAATGGGGTTCTTTATACAGGTTCATATTTTCTTTAATAATAAAGTGGGATTATGTTTTTTTACTTTCCTTAATTTAGTTTACAAGTTCTTATCTTTTTCTTTGTCCACTATGAGGCCGGCCTTATTCACAGTTGACTCCAGTGAAGAAATTCCTGAAGAAAGGAGACGTGTGTGTGTGTGTGTGTGTGTGTGTGTGTGTGTGTGTTGATGGTGGTATATTTAGAAATTGTAGGGTTTGTAGCTAAGCTCCACTCTCCTCATTCTCCTACTCTTCCTGGGTCAGGTAGGAAGAGGGAATAATGTTCCCAGAGGCTGACCTGCTATAAAACATGTGGAGTTGTGAATACTTCCACGACATCATTCTGTTGTCTATAGCAACAGTAAAGAATGGACCACAGGTGTACATGAGAATGCAATATTGATTAAGGTGAGGGATTTTCTCACAGGTAATACTCTTTTATTTTATAAGAACAGATAGTCATCTGCTAAGGAATAAAATAGTTAATATATTTGGAATAATCACTATATTTATTAGGTAGTATTAAATACTACTAATTCATTAGGTCACTAAAATTTACACCAAATATCTAACAAATTATAATGTTAATGGAGAGATAAACAAGTGTATTGCAGAAATCTTTGTTATTTTCTTTTTCTTCTTTTTACAAAAAAAAAGCACTGCTGTATACAAAATATTATCTATGTTTAAACATCCCAGGATGGGGCAAGTGATACTACTATCAGGGAAAAACTGCTTCCCCTCAAGTTAATGGCTGATACAATGCTCTGACTCCCATTAACGGTCCATTCCCATTTCTTCAGTTTAGATGAACTCACCCATAAATCTGGTTTTGGTTGCTGCTTCCACACTACCAGTTCCATCTGGAAAATGTGACCAGTGATTATTTTATCACAGAGTGCAGTGGAAATCAGAGAGAGGTGACAATTCACCTCTATCAGCATCACATTCATGTATATGTATATGTTTATGTAACAGAGACACACACACACACCCTTATTTTTTGGTTGACATGTTATGTGTCCTTGTCATCTCATTATGTAGGATAAATCTTCATGGGAATTCACTTTAAACTTATTTTTATCCCCTCAGTGCCTAGCCCAGGTCTTGGAATATGGCAGGTGCTTAATAAAAAAAGTTGTTGATGGGTAATGATGAATCTAGCAACCGAGGACAAGGCCAGAGGGCATTTATCTGTCTGTTTGGCCCTTCTCTATGTTGATAGAGCCCTTACTTTGGTCCCTTATCTGGTCCCCTTGCTCTCTACCCTTCAATCTGTTGGTTCATGCTATTAGACTTAATTACAAACCAGATTTAGAACACATAGGAGCCACAGGATAAAGGCTTAACATCTTAGCCTGACATTTAAGTATCCACAACAGTGCTCTTCAAAATTTAGTGTGCATGCAAGTCACGTGGGGGTTTCACCAATGCAGATTCTGATCTGGTAGGTCTGGGGTTGAGGCCCCAAAAGTTTTAAGGATCTCCCAGGTAATGCAGATGCTGCTGGTCCTGGGACCACGTTATGAACAGCAAGTTGCTACAACACTTGGCCTGGTCCAGGTGTTCAATGCCTTTTTAGCTTCATCTCAACTTACTCCCCACCCTGCACTCTACATTCTAGCAAAACTGTTGTTCTTGGCATTCCCTGGCAATTCTCCGACTTGCGCTTTCATTCATGTTATACCTTTTCTGCATGCTAAACCATTACTCATCCTTGCAGACAGCTCAAATATCACCATCTCTGTGAAGGCTTCCAGCTCAGTCGCCCTCCTCCTTGGCCAGCTAATCCCTCTGTCTACCAAGTTCTCACAGCTCTTTGCTAGTTCTGATATTTAGCACTTATTACAAGTTATCATAATTGTTTGTTTACATGATTGTCTTTCTAGCTAGATCATGAGCTACACAAGGCAGGGGGCCAGGCCTTATCTATCTGATAGTCTCAGTACTGGGTACAGAGCACAGCACACACACTAGTTCCTTCTCAAGTATTGGTTGAAGCGAATTGAACTGGATTTCTCATTATTGCTCTTTTGCAGAAGACCTTCAATGATGAATGTTTTGAGACAAAAATATATCTTGACGGAGTTGAGGGGAAGTCACAAAGGACCATCATAATATAATAATGTTATGGTCAGCTATGATAATAGTTAATTCTAGTTACTATTGATGATTGCTATTATTTATCTATTGAATGCTCACTATGCACCAGGCACTGTGCTAACCACTTAAATATAAGACTTTATTGAAATTTTACTTCTTACTTTCTAGATAAGGACATAGACACAGAATTTGGAGGTAGGTCCAATGCTGCAGCCCCAGGAATGGCGGAGTTGGGATCGGAAGCCTGACTCTTCGATCCAGTCTGTGTTCTTAGCCTTTTTATTCTGATGCTGGAAGGACAGTCTTGTGCCTTTCTGCCTAGAGAATTTGCCAGTTATATGTGCTCTAATTGTAGCAGGGTCCCCCTCCAGGGCAGGGACCCTACTCCCTTTCTGTGCCTTGGACTCCTTGGCAGTCTGGTGATGCCCATAGACTCCTCAGAATAATATTGTAAAATGCACTAAAAACATAGAATTACAAAGGAAATGAACTTATATTGAAATATAGTTATCAAAACAGTAAAAATCAAAGGTGTGATATAGTAACACGAGCCCTTTGTCCCAGTTTTATTGATATAGTTTATGTATGTGCTGTTCTTTATCAATGGCGTTAATAAGATTCTAGGTCTGAGTCTGATAATGACTTTAATTTTGAATTATTGATGGGCCTAAGCAATATTTTGAGATATCTGCAACAGCTGAACTATGATGAAAATATCTGCAATTTCTCTATTCTTAAGACAAAGTTGCAGGTATTGTTTAAGATACTGTAGTGTGTTGCCAAAATTTACAATGGAAGAAAATACTAAATTTCTATAAGTGGTTAGTGCAATTAAAGATGTAATGTTTTTCCATCCAAGTTCCTAGACCCCCAGAATTCTATGCATGGACACCTTGGATATGTGTATGGGGGGACTGGTCCTGTGAACTTCTAGGGAAAAGGGATTTTCTATCTTTATTTTTTAATTGACAAATTTATTTATTTATCTATTTATTTCATTGTATTTTTTAAATCTACCTTTTTGAAGAGGTTGGAATGTCCATAGAAAGAAGTCAGTCAGGTAGAAAAAATGGTCATATATGCACAGAAATCCACAAAATCAGTGGCAAGAATAGGTAGAGAAGGATAATAAAGGGGGTGAGGGGGACGAGGAGGAAATTGGCAATGTTAGATTCCCTGCAACAGGTAAGCAGCTCTTCCCTTGGAGGGTGAACCCAGAGATGTTTCAGAAGTGGGAGAAAGCATGCTTGGAAAAAATCTTACAGTGTACATCCAAATCTTAGCAATTGGAGGGAATTCTGTAGTTGTCCCCAGGAGGAAGAGACACACTGTGGTAGTACTGTGCTGAGGCTCTGTGCTTGGAATCATCATGTGATGGCCAAGGGGGCAGTGTCCCCACCTCCCCCTACCATACGCACTGATGTATGGCAGGAGTCTTCAAACCCCACTAACCTCTGCCTACTTAGACTGATTCCGATGGGAACAAACGACAAGTGTACACCCAAACCTAGTTTACATCTTCATTGACTTTGAAGATATAGGCACGCCAAGGCTTGGAGGCACAGATGGTATTTTGATCACTCTAAATTGAAAGCTTGTCATGCCAATGGCATCAAATGCCTCCATTCGGCATCCAAGTGTACTAAAATCTGATCCCTTTTTCCTCTAGGGCAGCGGTTCTCAACCTGTGGGTCGCGACCCCTTTGGCGGTCGAACGACCCTTTCACAGGGGTCGCCTAAGACCATCCTGCATATCAGATATTTACATTAAGATTCATAACAGTAGCAACATTACAGTTATGAAGTAGCAACGAAAATAATTTTATGGTTGGGTCACAACACGAGGAACTGTATTTAAAGGGCCAGAAGGTTGAGAACCACTGCGGGCCTTCACTCCCTTTATATTCTTGGAAATTAGACCTATCAAAATTATTTGCCCACTCCCACATCATACTTCTTTGCAAATCCCAACACCAACAATGCCCTTTCTCTTATCCCAATCCTCAAATCCTATCCATCCTTTTAGGCTCACCCCAAATTCTGTCTCTTCCAGGAAGATTTTCCTATGCCTGTCTGTCACAGCCCCTCGGCTGCAAGCAATCTCTTCTACTCTGGAGCTTTCATAGCACTTTATCTATATTTATCTTATGATATGTACTTTTCATCATATTACTATGGACAATAACAGTTGTGGCCTTTGGAAAAAAAACACATACTGGAAAAAGTGCCCAGTAATGGCAGGAAAAGCAGAATAAAGAGTAAAAAACAATACTCATGGCTGTTCTAATACTTCTATAGCAATCCACAGAATGTGAGTAATAAAGTGAACTTGGAGTATTAATCTAAGTTGTAAATACAGGGATGGACAAAAGTAGGTTTACAGTTGTGAGTACACAGAATAGAGTTTATTCTTGTATTATTAATTATTGCATTATTTATTTGTATTACAATTGTAAACCTAATTGCACAGGAATCACCTAAACAGTATGATAGGATTATAAATGGAATGTGGCACATAAAATATACTCGGTCAAGAAATAAAACAAATTTCCATGAGAAGTGGCGGGGAAGTTTAAGAAGATACATAGTATATATCCACTTGGAGTGATGTGATGAAAGCCCCTCCCCCCCCCCCCCCCTGCCCCTTATGAAGATTACTGTGGTGGCAGCTGAAGGATGGATTATAGCAGAGAGCAATTTAAGGCAGAAAGACCAGTTGGCAGGTATTTAAATAGTCCAAGTCAGATATAATAAATACCCACTTAGGACTTCAAGGTTTCATGTCTAGGTGCCTGGCGGGATGATGATGTCTTTAAGAAGAGTGTGTAGTGAAAGGATTTGGGGGGCAGTCACAGGATAAAAATGGCATTGGCTCTAAGAGCTCTTGGGTGCAGGAAAAGTGAGAGACTCTCAACCAAGGAATAAACATTAAACACAACTGTAGCCCCAGCCAGTTTGGCTCAGTGGATAGAGCGTCGGCCTGTGGACTGAAGGATCCCAGGTTCAGTTCCAGTCAAGGACACATGCCAGGGTTGTGAGCTCAATCCACAGTGGGGGGCATGCAGGAAGCAGCTGATCAATGACTCTCTCTCATCATCGATGTTTCTGTCTCCCTCTCCCTCTCCCTTTCTCTCTGAAATCAATAAAAATATATTTAAAAATAAATAAATGCAACTGTAGACTGAATTAATAGAAATACCAACTGCAGAATTGCAATTGGTCCTGGGTCACACTTTATGGAGGATTTTTATCAAGATGGTGACTTGCAGATTCTCTCATTTGAAGAACACCAGAAGAAACTTGGATATTTAAAACTGAAGAATGTGCCCTGGTCAGTGTGGCTCAGTTGGTTGGGGCATCATCCCATGCACCAAAAGGTGGTGGGTTTGATTCCTGGCCAAGGCACATACCCAGGTTTTGGGTTCTTTCTTGGATGGGGCACATGTGAGAGGCAGCCAATTGATGTTTCTTTCTCACATTGATGTTTCTCCCTCTCTCTAAATATTAATAATAAATTAATTAATTTAAAAAATAAAACTGAAGAGGTACATAGGGAGAATATAACCACTGTCTTTATATATATGAGACACGGAAAAAGTAAAGGAAGAATTAATTATACCTGGTATTCTGAAGTGAAGGTGGTAGGGTGCTGATAGAGGGAGTTACAAGGTGAATTTTTGGCTTATCCTAAGAAATGATTTAGTAACAATGAGAGACACCAAATAGTGGGGAAAACAGGCTTGCAGAGCAGTGAGCCCTTATATGTGAATGAATCAAACAGAAACAGGATGAAACTTGGGTCATATGTTTTGTAGAGGAATTTCTACAGTCTATGGAAGAGAGGTGGAATTACAGGATGTTTAAGAGGGCTTGCTCCTCTAAAATGTTCAACTCCTTTTCTCCAAAGAAACCTTCCTCATTTGGTCCTGCCCTGGTGGGGGTGAGCCCTGCTCCCTGTGCTCATGAAGCACCCTGGGGCTACCCCTGTCACACTGGTACCCCACCTTGTGGTAACAGCTTCTCCGTCTTCCTCATCAGGCTGCATCTCTTTGAGGGTAGGGATTGTCTTTTACCTACACATGCTCAGTACAGAGTATTAGCATTCAGCAAATGATTGTCAAATGTTGAGAAATTAAATGAATGAAGGGGATATAGGTTCAACTACTATAAAATGTGGGCAAACGGAGCTAAAGCTGGGAGGTTTCAGTTTGCAAAGTTACCTGCAGTGGGAAAATCACATGCAGATAAATTACACGCTTCCTTTCCCTCTTCTTCCCCAGTTGCAGATTCAGTCATCAGAAATGTGAGGGAGTTTGATCATAATGGAATGACATCATCTTATCTGAAAAGTCAGAGCGTGCTTCCAGGGTAGCAGAAAATCAAGGGACTTTAGAGTTGCATTTGATTTTTATTTAATTAGTGAACATTGAAAAGCATAAAACACCAGTGGCTATTGAAAGTTTAGTAGCTAGAAACATACCAAGCTACCTATAGAAAAGAACAGTATGGAGTCAACTTACACAGCTTGTGAGAAGTTGAGCACCATCTTATCACACTCACATTCCTGGGAAATCATCTGACACCGCAGGTGGTTCTCCCCAAAGATCCACTTTCTCATCTATCCTTTGATGGTACTTGCACAATGATCACAGTGCCCACAGTTGTCAGTCTATGTTAATGCACAATGTTGCTGCAATCCATATGGAGCTGAAATATACGGTTCCCTCGGTAGGAATGGTCCAAACATAGCTAGTGCCTGGAATGCATGGAGATGCTTCTTCCTGCTGGGTTGCCTTCAAAAACATGATGTAGAACAGCTGCCAATCACATCCTGGAACATGTCCTATGTGTACCCACCACCCAGATGTGGAATGGGAAGCTCCATTCTCTCCTTAGATTTATGCTGGAGCCTATGAGAAATGGCACATGTTTACAGAGGAAAGAGGCAGAAATCTTCATACAGGGAGAGGAGGCAGTACATTGCTTTCCAGCACATTTCGGTGGTAGAGCTCTCTGCTGTCCCCCTGACCTCCAAGCCGTCCTGGACACTTCTTGGTGCTCAGCGCACACTCAGGTCAGTGTGGTGCATGTTGATGAATGTTGTCGTAGAGATTACGGGCCGCAAAGAGAGTTATTCCATCATAAGTGGGTAGTTGTAACTGTAATGGGAGTCATTATAAAGGAGGTAAATGAGGTACCTACTGCAAATGTAAAGGTTTCTTATCTTAACAACATAATAATTGTAACCACGACTGAGAGCGAAGATAAACAGATCCTGACATTAATATTAACACTGTTTTACCAGCCTGAATGGAAACATATTCAGCTGTCACTTGATTAATTTTCATTAATAATAAAAGAAAAGTCTTACATGTCTAAATCCCCTACTATATTTGCATTGTCGGTGTTGACACTGCAGATGGACCAGTTTGTTCATTCATCTAATTCATCTTAAATCACCCTATCATAAGAGACTAAAGAAAGGATTTCTGTGAAACATAGGACTATATATGTGTGCCTGTGCTTGTGGGCATGTGTGGTCTGTGTTTGTGTGTGTGTGTGCAGGTATGTGTTTGTTTGAAGGATGCTATTAACTATATGAGACATGGTCTTTTTTAAAAAATTGTTTTATTGCTTAAAGTATTACAAAGAGTATTACATATGGATGAGACATGGTCTTAAAAGCTCAAGTTTCAATGTGTTAAAGGGTTACATAAACTGAAGTGTATAAATACTGTAGTGGAAACTAACGCCTTTAGCACATCTGTACTTAGCAGTTTCTATCTGACTATCCAAAACAAGTGATCATGTGAATGTACTTATGGATCTCATTCCACTCGTATCTTCATTCCTCCCCTGCCCCCAAACGTATTCACTATGAATAAAATTAATATCAAGATGGTGAAAGGGAGAACTCAAACTAAAAGAGAAAATTTTCCCTTTGCACATTGTCTTACACTTCAGGGAGTGTTAGAAAGCAGGGCTGTTTCCTATTCTCCACCACGGATGGACAATTTAGTGAGCTGATAGTGGTGAATTCTAAGGAGAGATTTAATTCCTAAGGCCAAGGGATTTAAGCAGAATGGGCTTCTTTCCCTGACAAAATCCCCAAGATGGTCACGGACATCCAAGTTTGACCTCTAATTAACTTTGAGCTCATCGAAAATTTGGCCTAAGAGGATGCCAGAGAGGGAACTCAAGGGTCCGTTGCCACTCAGCTACATATGGACCTGAGGACTCTGAGCTGCTAGCTTTCCACGTGAGGAAAGTCGGCAGTGGAGAGTGGGACAGATGCGGGTTTCAGAGTGTCCCAGTAACACTTACGTTAGACATGTGGGGTGCTCTCATCTTGTCTGTATGCGTCTAAGACAAGCACACTCCTAGTCAGCTCGCGGATTGCCCGGAGGGCTAGAAGTGCCACCGTGGATTTTCCTGTATGAGCAGGATATTGTGGCAATGATCAGCTTAAACGTGGCTAACGAAGAAGTATCCCAATAAAAAAAAATTTGGCAGAGGGTTTAAGTCAGCACTCATGAACTTAGAAGTGATGAAAAGGAAAAGCTACCGTGACGATCTCAAAGCAGAGATAACCAGAAGAAACCATGATGAGGGTTACCTGCCTGACATTCGCACTGACGTTCAAGAGGCGCGGAAGGGATTAGGACTCTAGGATGGATGGTCACAACCCTCACCTCAAGAGTTGACTCAAGCCCCACTCTCGGCAAATTCTCTATTAAGAGCAGAAAGGGAAACGCAAAAACACCTGTTGGTACACTTTCCCTAAGCAGCGTTTTTGTCTTTCCAAAGACCAAATGCAGGCTGAATGTGAGGTTTCCCTGGTGGAAACAGAGCAGGCCAGTAGCACCTTTAAACACTTCCCTGTTTTTCAAGCAGCCAAGGGAGGTGAAGCCCACAGAGAGCGGCGAGGGGGGCCCGGGAAGGCCCTGCAGAGGTGCTTCATTAACCCGATTAAGCAGGTGGATGGAGAGGGCCTCGCTGATAATTTACACCTTGCTAATGAAGCGTGCGACTCTTAATCTCCTCCAAACAAGATACACTCATGAAACTCTGGTGCAAGGAAAGGGGAAATTAATTAGGTGAAAAAACTATGAGATTATAGCAGAGGGATTCCTGCAAGGCAACTGTAACCCGGGTGCTTACTCATTTCAGCCTGTCTGAAATTAATGGCTGAGCTGTCAAGTAAACAAGTTGTGGCACATTTTGGACTTGTGAGAAGTTCAAAAGCAGCACCTCAATTCGTATCTGGTTTTATAGTTCGTGTGTCTTAGAAATTCGCTCTGATGGAAATGGTTGCTCTGATTTCTAGTGAGTAATTTTAATATGTTCAACTTATTAATACAGCAATTATAGTAAAAGTATTTGAAAAGATTCATTTATAGATTACCTATAATTTCAAAGTGTCAATTTGCAAAGTAATTCTTTTATCTAATGCAAGATGTGAAAGAATTTTGTGTCCTGAAGAGAAACATTTTATTTCATATTTATTTCCTTTTCCAGGTATATTGAGATATGATTTACATATAGCACTGTGTACGTTTAAGGTGTACAATGGTGTTAATTTTGATACATTTATGTTTTGCAAAAATGATTTACCACCGTAGGGTTAGCTAACATTTGCACCATGTCATATAATTACCATTTCTCTTTCTGTAGTTAGAGCAAGAACATTTAAGATATACTCTCTTAGCAACTTTCAAAGGTATAATACACTATTATTAACCACTAGAGGCCCAATGCATAAAATGCATGCAAGAGTAGGCCTTCCTTCTCGGGGCTGCTGGCACTGGCTTCTGTACCCGGGATCCAGACTTCCCTCACAGCCTTGGCTTCATCCAGAAGGTCGTCCAGAAGGATGTCCAGTCTAATTAGCATATTACACTTTTATTATTATAGACTAGTTGCCCAGTGCATGAAATTCCTGCATGGGGAGAGTAGTGTCCCTCAGCCCAGCCTGCACCCTCTTCAACCTGGGACCCTTGGGGCTAAACCAGCAGTTGGACATCCCTCTCACAATCCAGGAGGGCTGGCTCCTAACCACTCACCTGCCTGCCTGCCTGATTGCCCCTAACCACTCTGCCTGCAGGCCTGATCACCCCCAACTGCCCCCCCACCGCTGGCCTGATCGCCCCCAACTGCCCCCTTGCCCCTGCCTGTCTGCTCACCTCCAATGGCCCTCCCCTGCCAGCCTGATCACCCCTAACCACCTCTGCTTCTACCCCCGCCACCATGGCTTTGTCTGGAAGGACATCCAGAAGGTCGCCCAGCCTAATTAGCATATTACCCTTTTATTAGTACAGATAATCACCATGGTGCACATTAGATTTCTAGAACTTATTCATCTTACACCTGGAAGTTTGTACCCTTTGACCAACATCTCTCCAGTTCTCTCACCTAGTAACCACTATTCTGGCCTCTGTTTTGAAAAAGAAACATTTTAAATGATTAGTTAGAATTATTACATGAATGGTATTATCAACTTAAGTCCTAAATTCATTTATCCACCCACCTATTCATCTAGTCAGTCAAACATCATTTCTCCACCAGGTGTTGAGCACTGGGCTAAGTCACAAGGACCCAAGGGCAAAAGAGATAAAGTTCCTGGGCTCAAGGAGTACATTGTTCAGAAGGGACAACAGGCATCAAGCATTCCATGTGAGAGGAGGAGCGCAGTGCAGTGAGGAGGGTGTGTTCATTGCTGCCTGGTGTTAGGGTGATGTAAGAGGAGCTGTCTCTCAGTGTGGATGAGGTTGGGAAGCTAGTTTCAGGCAGAAGGTACTCAGAGGCATGAAGTTATGGAATGTCAGAAGATTTAGGGGAATGACCAGCCGTGGGCAAACTACGGTCCGCAGGCCGGATCCGGCCCGTTTGAAATGAATAAAACTGAAAAAAAAAAAAACTGTACCCTTTTATGTAATGATGTTTACTTTGAATTTATATTAGTTCACACAAACACTCCATCCATGCTTTTGTTCCGGCCCTCCGGTCCAGTTTAAGAACCCATTGTGGCCCTCGGTTCAAAAAGAGCTAATATGCTAATTAGACTGAATAGCAGAGCAACCTTCTGGACGACCATCTGGACCACCTTCCAGACAAAGCCAGGGCTGTGAGGGCCAAACCCCTTGCACGAATTTTGTGCATCCGGCCTCTAGTTAATTATAGTTGTTTTAGAAGTCTTTCCCTGACCCCACCCCCTGCTCCTTCCTTGCCTCATCTGTTTCCTCTGAGTTTTGTATTCTATATAATTATCTACAGTAATAAAAGTGTGATATGCTAATTAGACCAGACAGCTGAATGACCTTCCAGACATCATTCTGGACATAATTCTGGATGTCCTTCTGGACTAAGTCGCGGTGGTCGGGGCTGAGGCAGAGGCGGTTAGGGGCAATCAGGCAGGCAGGCGGAGTTGTTAGGGGTGATCAGGCAGGCAGAGGTATTTGGGGCGATTAGGCAGGCAGGCCAGTGGTTAGGGGTGATCAGAAAGGCAGGCGAATGGCTAGGGGTGATCAGGCAGGCAGGCAAGTGGTTAGGGGTGGTCAGGCAGGCAGGTGAGTGTTTAGGAGCCAGTGGTCCTGGATTGTGAGAGGGATTACCAACTGCCAGTTTAGGCCCAATCCCACAGGGCCTAAACCAGTAGTCGAACATCCCCTGAGGGATCCCAGATTGTGAGAGGGTGCAGACTGGGCTGAGGGACCTCACCTCCCCGCCTCCCCCCCACCCATGCACAAATTTCGTGCACTGGGCCTCTAGTAGGAGTATAATTACACAAACTATATATATATATTATCTATAGTTTGTTTGGTCCACATCTTCAATGGCAGAGGCTTTTATCAAAAGTAGAGTGCGTCCTAGCTGGTTTGGCTCAGTGGATAGAGCATCAGCCTGAGGACTGAAGGGTCACAGGTTCAATTCCAGTCAAGAATGCATGCTTGGGTTGTAGGCTCGATCACCAGTAGGGGGTGTGCAGGAGGCAGCCACTAATGTTTCTATCTCTCCTCCCTCTTCCTTCCTCTCTGAAATCAATAAAAATATATATTTTTAAAAAAGTGGAGTGATCCTGCCTCAGCCAGTGTAGCTCAATGGTTAGAGTGTCAGCCTGCAAACCAAAGGGTCTTGGGTTCAATTCCCAGTCAAGGGTATGTATCTGGGTTGCAGGTTTGATCCCCACCAGTCAGGGCACATTTGGGAGGCAACCAATTGATGTGTCTTTCTCACATCAATGTTTCTCTCTCTCTCTCTCTCTCTCTCTCTCTCTCTCTCTTTCTCCCTCTCTCTCTCCCTCCTCCTCTTCCATTCTCTCTAAAAATCAATGCAAAAAATATCCTCGGGTGAGGATTAACAACAACAAAAAAAAAGTGGCATGATCCTGGCATGTTCATTCAGGTTTAAACACAAGTACTAAAAGCCAAAGGAAGCTTCATGTACATAGGCAGAGTTTTTTTTTTTTTAAATGTATTTTATTGATTTTTTACAGAGAGGAAGGAAGAGGGATAGAGAGTTAGAAACATCAATGAGAGAGAAACATCGATCAGCTGCCTCCTGCACACCTCTTACTGGGGATGTGCCCGCAACCAAGGTACATGCCCTTGACTGGAATCGAACCTGGGACCTTTCAGTCTGCAGGCCGACGCTCTATCCACTGAGCCAAACCGGTTAGGGCCATAGGCAGAGTTATGTTGACGATTGGGAATGACTGGATGTGACCTGGTCTTTATATTTGGGGACCCTACACTTTTGGTAGTTTTCACCAGAAAATAATTAAGTTTCACCAGAAGAATTTTCTAATTTCCTGCCTGCTGGCATGAACAGCGGTGATATTCAGCTGTGATATACACACTAATGCAGCCATACTGGTTATTACTATATTGAAACTCTTGGACTAGTGGCATATAGTCACTGCCCTGAGCTCCCAACTGCCCCATCACTCTAGCCACCCCAACTCTTCCAAGCTCCCCTCAACCCCCCACAACCTAGCAACTAAAAGGTAAAAGCCTGCAGGACCTTGACTCAATGCTAAGGCCAGTGTCTGCTCCAGCTGGTTGGTGTTCGTGCTGTACTGGCTGTATTTAACATCTTAAGAATAGGGCATACACCTGGCCTTCTGAATGAGCAGGAAAGGGGGTTGGGTGGTCCTGATTCCGCATAAAAACTGTCAATCATCCCCTCCATCTTTCAGTGCAGCATTTCACCTTTGCCCTCCTCCTTGCCTCGTGAGCCCATGTCCATGGCTGGAGTGCCCCTGGTTTGATTTCTCCAGAGTCACCCTCCTATTTCCCGCTAGTGTGAGAGAGGGCTGGTCACTTGGTTCCTGTATGGGATATGCAAGACTATATTCTTCAGTGTAAAAGTCCACCCCAATTTACTCTTTTTAAAAAAAATATATTTTATTGATTTTTTACAGAGAGGAAGGGAGAGGGATAGAGAGTTAGAAACATCAATCAGCCGCCTCCTGCACACTCCCCTACTGGAGATGTGCCTGCAACCAAGGTACATGCCCTTGATGGGAATCGAACCTGGGACCTTTCAGTCCGCAGACCGACGCTCTATTCACTGAGCCAAACCGGTCAGGGCCCAATTTACTCTTTTTAATAATTATCTGGTGTCATCCCGACCCCATCTTGGGTTCTGTGGCATAAATCCGCTTGCTCTTCTTTTTGTTGTTGTTTGTCTGTTTTGTTAATCCTCACCTGAGGATATTTTTTCCATTGCTTTACAGAGAGTAGAAAGGAAGGATGGAGGGAAGGAGGGAGGGAGGAAGGGAGACAGAGGGAGAGGGAGAGAAACATTGATGTGAGAGAGACACATTGACTGGTTGCCTGCTGCATGTGCGCTGACTGGGGTTGGTGAACGAACCTGCAACCCAGGTATGTGCTATTGACTGGGAATTGAACCTGGGACCCTTCAGTGTGTAGGCTGACACTCTAACCACTTAGTACACCAGCCAGGACACTCTTGTTTTATTTTGATCTTGGCCTTTCCCATCTGCAGGTACTGATAATTGTACTTTTCCCACTTTGCTGAGTCTGTTATTGCGTGGCCATCTCCTTTCCATCTTTCAAACTTTATGGACATTTTGGCATTAGACTCTCATGGATATTAGTATTCTTGGGGCTCTCTTCCAGTCACTTTAAGCTGTTTGGAAGAAAAATGTTACCTTAATTAGTCAAGACTCAATGGTTTTATAGAAAAGGAACCAAAGTAAACTGCTTTAAGCAACAGTAGGAAGAATATTTCAGGATTCAGAGGTTTTTCTTTCTGAACCAAGGGTGTGGACCCTGAGAAGAAAGATTCATTTGATTTGAACCCTGAGAAGGAATTTTCTGAGATGGACTCTCCATGGTCAACCAGGGCCCACATTTTACGAATTATAAGAGTCTAGTGGTCGTTTGCTGAGAGGCTCCTCACATGCTCTGTAAACCAGGAAAAGCTCAGACTGGACTTTTAGTTTCCAGAACTCTGTTGGGCTGACTTACATCAGCTGAGTCATGCAGGGAAGCCCTGATTTTATCTTTTTTTTTTTTTTAAATTAAATTTTTATTGTTCAGATTACATTTGTTCCTCTTACCCCCCCCCCCCCCGCCCCCGCATAACTCCCCTCCTTCCAGTTCCCCGCCCCACCCTCCGCCCTCACTCCCCACCCACTGTCCTCATCCATAGGTGCACGATTTTTGTCCAGTCTCTTCCCGAATCTCCCATTCCCCTTTCCCCCCCCAAGAATAGTCAGTCCATTCCCTTTCTATGTCCCTGATTCATTATAATCACCAGTTCATTCTGTACATCAGATTATTTATTCACTTGATTCTTAGATTCACTTGTTGATAGATGCATGTTTGTTGTTCACAATTTGTATCTTTACCTTTTTCTTCTTCCTCTTCTTAAAGGATACCTTTCAGTCTTTCGTGTAATAATGGTTTAGTGTTGATGAACTCCTGTAGCTTTTCCTTATCTGTGAAGCTCTTTATCTGACCTTCAATTCTGAATGATAGCTTTGCTGGATAAAGTAATCTTGGTTGTAGGTTCTTGGTATTCAGCACTTTGAATATTTCTTGCCATTCCCTTCTGGCCTGCAAAGTTTCTGTTGAGAAATCAGCTGACAGTTGTATGGGTATTCCCTTGTAGGTAATTGAGTCTCTTTCTCTTGCTGCTTTTAAGATTCTCTCTTTGTCTTTTGCTCTTGGCATTTTAATGATGATGTGTCTTGGTGTGGTCCTCTTTGGATTCCTTTTGTTTGGGGTTCTCTGCGCTTCTTGGACCTGTAAGTCCATTTCTTTCACCAGGTGGGGGAAGTTTTCTGCCATTATTTCTTGAAATAGGTTTTCAATATCTTGCTGTCTCTCATCTTCTGGCACCCCAATAATTCTGATATTGGTCCGCTTGAAACTGTCCCTGAGGCTCCTTACACTATCTTCACACTTTTGGATTCTTTTTTCATTTTGCTTTTCCAGTTGGGTGTTTTTTGTCAAATCTTTGGTTTGATTCTTGTGCTCCTCTGGTCTGCTATTGGGTATAATATTCTTTATTTCAGTCCGTGTATGCTTACTTTCTAATTTCTTTATCGTAGCATCGAGGGTCTCATTAGTTTTCGTGAGGCTCTGCTCAAGTTTATAGCAAGCCCTCAAAATTGCGATTTTTAGCTCCATATCCTCCATTTCTGTCATGTTTTTTTGTCTCCGCATCTTTTATGCTTTCTTGGTGCACCCCCTTGTGGTCTTTGTGCGCAGTCTTGTTCTAGCCAAGCCTTAATTGTTGTAGTTAACACTAGAGGGATTTGACCACCAGGCCGACTGGCTGTAGGAATCAGCTGTGTGGAAAACTTCAGTCCTCTGGGGAGGCGCTAATCCAGCCTTTGCCTGAGGCGATCGGCAAATGGCTCTGCGCAGGGCTTGGGCGGGGTGGGCTCAACAGGGCGGGGGGAGGGAGCAGCTATGGCTGCTCTCAGTCCGTCTCCAGGGGCTCTGCCTCTCTGTCCCCGCAACCGCTGCAAACCTCGGAGGGACCGTAGCCAGACAGTCCCGTTTCTCCCGTTTGAGTCTGGGTCCCTAGAGACTCACCCGGATCTGTAGCCCAGAGTCTGAGACTCACTCCTGATTGAAAATGACAACCGCGCCCTCAGCCACCAGCCCGCTTTGCTCGCGCACCTCTGCACCACCGTACCTTTAAATTTTCCACACTGCGCCGCCTCTGAGCCTCGTAATGCTGTTGTTTTTCTTTCTAGTTGAAGAGTCTCTCCTCAGCCAGCCTTCCTGTGGTTCTGGTTGATGTCCGTTCCGTCTTTTAGTTGTATTTTTGAAGTGGTTGTTCGAGGTAGCGAACTCCGGTGTTTCCCTATGCCGCCATCTTGGTTTTTCTCCCCTGATTTTATCTTTCAACCAATGAACCAAAAAGTGCTTCATCCAATCAGAGCTGCACAATTGTATCTACATTTGCATCTATACTGACCAATCAGAACGGCTCTATAATGACCAATCAGAACTGCATGCATCAAACCAATTAGAACTGTCTGAATTTGAAAATCTCATTTGCATAAAATTGGACTAACTGGGAACTTGGTCGGGGGCAACTTTCTCTATAAAAGTGGCCTCCCCTCTGTCTCAGTGGAGCACTTTGAGCTTCCACTGGAGGCTGCGGCTGTGTTTCCTAGGTTTGCAAACTGTTTTACCTGAAGAAGTCTTTCCTTTTTTGCCTTTTTTGGAATTTCTGTTGACAAGGGAATGACTCTTGAACCTAAAGTACAAAAAAGCCTCTGGGTTTTCTGTTTCCTTTACTTCTGGGTAATTTTTCTTCATTCCTTTCTTTTTCTCTGACACACTCTATCTCTGTGGTCCATGTGGTGAAATATGGCGTACCTGCTATGATTTCTAGGCACCAGTGGAATTTAGCTTGCTGTCTCTCCGACTCAGTTCCAAAGCCAAGGAAGGAATTAATTGGCCTCCCAGGAGACAGGGGATCCTCCCCACCTAAGTCCAATCAATAAGGATCCTGGTAGGCCGTGGAGAACAAGCCCTGTTACCATGTTGATAGGCGGAGCAGGAGAACTGTTTCTAAAACTGAGGGGAACTGTTTCTAAAACTGAGGGGTCCACTGCAAGCCAGGCAGACACACCAAAAGGTATCAACTAGAAGAGAGGGGGAAGCATCAGTTCTTTTCACCACGTTCCTTTACACTTCCCTTCCTCCAACTTCTTTTGGGACGACAGAGAGGTAGGGCCTGGGAGGCCTGAACCGCTGCCCTGGAAAGTTGCTGCAGCTGCAGCCAGATTGGACCTGGGGCTCAGGCACCACAGCAGGGGCTGGACTCTCCTGGGTCCTTTGCAGCCAGGCTGTGGCTCTGTCTCCTGAGAAGAGCAGCCTGTGCTCCTGCTGTCTCTTTCTAGGAGGACTCTGGTCGGTTGCCCAGGGAGCCTGGGTCAGCTGCTCTTCCCAGCCTGTGGCCAGGACCTCACTTCATTTGTCTTTTTTAACACATTTCGTACCACTCAGGAGTTTTCTCGTGTTTCCCGCGCCATCTGTTAAGGACCACTCACGAGTGTTCTCCTTTTTCACGCCCATGGAAAAAGGAGCGAATCTAGATACTTATGTAAATTTTGTTTGGTCCCTCTTCATAGAGGAAAATGTTTTACACAGTACCATACGTTAAAAAAGTACTAGGAACTTTAATTGTTTAATTGTTTTTGTAAATAAAAATGTTATAATTATTGAAAAACAACACCTAAAGTGCATTATGATGATTTAAATAACGTGCAGTTTGCCAAAAAATGTGCGGTCCCTGGAGTATGTCTTAGAGATTTCTATGCCGTACGCAATGTGTAACTTCCTCTGTTTACAAAGGGAAATATTGATCGAGATCCGCTTAGAGAATTTATCAAATAAATATGGCAACACGCACACACCAAGGACTATGTATCAAATTCCTCTGCATATTACCTGCCAAGTAAGAAGTTTATGCATTACAGCCCCATCTCCCAAGTGACAGAATTCATTTTTCTAGTGAAATGTTTATTGAATAGGGCAAGAGCAAGCAAGTCCATGTGCTACTTATGCTAATCAGCATTTGATAAGTAGAATGCAATTTTCTCTTTAATCAACCTAGTGCCCATCATGTTCAATTAGTAATGCACTGGTGACAGTCCACACAGGGCTGGAAGGAGGCGATCAGCAAATGCTGCTCAGGGATCTAAAACCCACTGGTTCGACACCACCCAACACCATGCAGATGATCTCAGAGTTAAGAAGGGCAGAACTCACAGGCCTGTAATCCATGTCTAGTCCTTTCTGTAGATATAGGAGCCATACTGCATGTAGCATGAAATTCCTTTGGAATTGCAGTCCTTTTGAAATGAAGTTATAACAATCGTATTATATATTGACTGGCTTTATAATAAAAGCTGTGAACCCCTGAAATAGAATGTACTTTTCAAATGATACCTTATTTAAACACTGTATGGCTGCTAATAGCAAAATTAGAATTAAAATAAAAAGATGGATGCCCTTATTTTTTATTCTAATACTAGAGGCCCAGTGCATGAATTTGTGCACGAATGGGGTCTGGCCAGCCCACCCTGATCAGGGCCGATCGGGCTGGGCAGGACAGGGGGAGGGGCCACAGGCAGTTGGCCGGCTGGCTCTGCGCCCTGGTTGAACTCCCCGTCGAACTCCCGGGTGGAGGGGAAAATTTGCATGTTAGCCTTTTATTATATAGGATTTTTGGCCTTTAGAATGGTCCCTGCTGCAAATATACTGAACTATATGGAGTGGGTTTGGTCTGCATATACAGCCAATGGTACTTAATCACTCCTCCAAACTTGTATTACTATCTGGTGGTTTTCTTTGAAACTAGCCCTGAAGAACAAACATAAATTTTCATTCCATTTTAATAAAATGTTCACAGATTGCTTTTGCCCCTATGCCAATTCCATAAGACAGACTCTATAAAGAAATGCTTAACATTTGGAATCACTCCCTGGATAATGCTAGATTTATGAGTAGGGGTTGTCTATTCTTGAGAAAATTAGTTTCTAGATAAAGTCTAAAGTGACCATTTAATTTAATTTTTGCAATGTGCTTCTCTTTAGTGTTGGTGTTAGCATATTTAAAAAATAATGTTCATTAAACTTTTCCACCAGAGGGATTTTACTCTATCCTCAGGTGCAGACAGTTGAATTAATCTTATTCTTCAGTTCACATCACACCATCTTCACCCCAAACCTCATTCCCATTTGTCCGCACATGTCTGTAGGCACCTCCTTTAATGCAGACCATGGTTTTCCTTGGATATGTATGTATCCTTGGAAGATATGCAATGTTTTTTTGTATATGTATTGTTTTAATATAAATAAATGATGTATCTTTATGGATCTCATTCCAGTTCTAATATTTCTTCCCACACTGTTTTTAAGATGTGTTTTGTTGCCCTATATATTTGCAGTTCATTGCTTTTGACCACTATATAATTGTTACACACATGCACCTTGTTAAAAATCTCCATTGAAATGAAAATGTGCCATGAATATCCTTGTACATGATCATTTTAGGACTCATGTGAGAATTTCTCTCAGCTATATACTGTAAATAGCATCAGATGATATTGTAGCATAATTGTACCTAGGCCTACACTCCTACCAGCAATGTATGAGGGTTCATAATTCCCCAAATAGTCTCCAGCACTTGTCATTATCTGACTTTTCAATTTTGTACCAATCTGATGGACATAAAAGTTATTTTATTGTTTTAATTTACATATCTCTTGTGCAGATGATATTTTATTGAGTCATACACTTGAAACCTGCATGCCACCCCAATAAATTCAATTAGAAATGTACATATCTCTGATTATTAGTATTGTCTATTTTTCCATGTATTTATTAGCTCTATTTTCTCTACTGTGAACTGAATTTATATTATTGGACCATTTTCTATTGGACTTCATGGTTTTTCATATTGATCTGCAGTTCTTTGTGAAGTCTAGAAATTAATGTCCTGTTGATTCTACTCAGGACAAATAGTCTCTCCTTTCCTTATATGTCACCCATTTTTTAACTTTGTCTGTGGTGTCCTTTGTTAAATGATAACTTTATTTTTTATCAAATCTGTCAATTTTTCCTCTTATGATTTATGCCTTTAAAATTTTAAAAACAAATCCTTTCTTACCCTAAGTTCACAAAGACATTCTCCAATATTTTTCTTATGTTAGCTTGATAATTTTATCTTTCCCATTGGTATCTCTAATTTACTCTGAAGTTCATCATTTTAGGTGGAGATTGTTTTATTTTTCTTCATATAGTGAATCCATTTTCCAATCATAGTCCAAATGATTTATCTTTTCTTTACTGATTTTTGATGACACTTTCCTTATGCACAAAGTTCTTGGTATATAAAAGAAATGTCATATATATACATATATACATATATACATGTATATATATATATATATCACATGTTTATTTATTTTTAGACTCCCTATTTTGAATCATTGATCTATTCCTATATCTACAAAACCCTTTTAAAAACAAAAATTATTATTACCAAGACTTTATGGCATGTCTGAATATCTGGTGGGGTGAATCAGGCACTTCCCTCTTTCCTCTGCTTTTTATTTTTTTATTTTATTTTTTATTTTTTTTTATTTTTCGCTTAAAGTATTACAAAGGGTATTATATAAGTGTCCTTTTTCCCCCCCGCCCTTGACAAACCCCTACCCTCCCTTACCCTCCTCTGCTTTTTAAAAAGCATCTCAGCCACTTCTGGTTTTCATTCTCCCATATTCAAGTTAGAAGTTTGCCAATTTTTTCAAAAAGTCCTCTTGAAATTTTCATTGGAATTTCAAGAAATGTATAGGTTGTAGTCAGCTCCTCACTACAACTGGGCCTTAAGGCTGTTTGGACATTACCTGCAGCCAGTGCTGGGCTCTGATCATTCAGGGCCCTGGATGGTGACTGCTTGTGCACAGGGCCTCCCGGGGCCTGTCGGGGAGAAAAGTGCACAGCAGGAAGCGGCGTGCATCTGTCTGAGACACCTGATCCTGTCTGCCTTCCCTTCCCTCCATCCCCTGTGCTTATTAGTGGTTTTTAACTCTGCATCCATCAGTCGCCCTCTCACATCAGTTTAAGGCTGGTTTTCTCTCAAGTTGTTGGCCATCTTGTTGGGAACCATATACCTTTCACTACAGTTTTTCAAATATGTTTTTCTGTCCCCAAAACAAACAAACAAATCTCTTTATAAACTTTACAGTAGTTTCCTGTATGGTAACTCTATGAAATAAGTAAGGCAGGATGAGCATCCTGGGCTTCAGAAAAGTGTGATTTTCCTCAAACTGCCACATCAGAGGAAGCTAAGATGGACCAAGATCCAGCTCCCCCTCCTGTTCCAGCAGAGCGCTCTGTGTAGGTGAAGTGGAAGACACAGGCCCTGCGTGGGCAGCTGACTAATCTTGCTGCCTTCCTGTGTGCACCGTGTCCTTGGAGTCACCTGTGGTTCTGGGCCTTGGATTCCTCACGCCTGGAATAAGCTAGGGGTTCTTCCAAACCCTTGCCAATTCCCAAATTCCAAACCCTTTCCAATTCCCAAATACACTGGGGAGCTTCTGATTTATGGGAACTTCAGCCTTCTGGTTGTTTTGTCCTTTTTCTGCTGAAAGTGCTAATGATAAGAGAAATGGCCCCAAGGCCAACAGCCTGGAGGGTGGCTGTGAAGCTGTCCAATGAACAAGCTGCAAACACAGCTCTGGATAAACTCAGTGGGTTCTATTGTGATGGTTGCTCTTTTAGCAACTGAAGGGGAGCAGTGTTCCTGGAAATTAAGCACCGCTCTTGAAGAAAAGGGTGTCAGAATCATGGAGGGAGTTCAGAAAACAAAACAAAGCCCAGAGGATGGATCTGCTGCCACTGGTGCCAGAGCTGAAGAGGGTACAGAAGGGACAGGGGTCCCTACCTGGTAGACAAAGACAAGGACCATGCCTTTATACAGAAGAGTATTTCCCTCACGGAAAAAAACAAAACAAAAAACAAAAAAAAACTTTCCTAGACCTCAGGAAGAGTGGGCAGAGCTTGGAAAAGACCTGGAAGAATCAATGAATGAAGTATGAAGAGTCAAGGTGGCTGTCAAGGGCTGAGGAATGGCAAAATTGAGTGCTGAGTACTGTCTTGTACATCAGCACTGTCTCTATGTAAGTAGGCTAAGAAAAACAAAAGATGCTTTCTTCTGTGATGTTGAAGTCAAGTGTAATAGGAATGTCAGCACATCCCTGTTTGTGATGCTGTCTTGCATTCCCTTTCATGGAGCCCACTTTCCAATGACATATAAAACTACTCCTTACCTAACTGTGTATCTACAACAAGTTCAATCCTTTCATCCACACTGGCAAAAGGATCCAATCACATAACAAGCTTGGCTAACATTTTTGGTCTTGCTTATCTCTTTTTTAGGAATTAGTTGTAGGGCATGTATCTCATGCTGGTATTTAAGTTAAAATCTCTTGAATAGCTTAACAGCTTTACCAAGAAGACACCGAAAAACAAATTCTACCATGAGAGAATCAATGTTTTATCTACACAGGACTAGAATTCTGTTGAAGATAGGCCATTATAAAGAGAGTTATTCATCTGCATGTTAGTGAAGTTCCTAACTCAGAGCCTGGCCTGTACCTGAGGAGGACTCAGTACACAGGAAGAAAACACTGGCTACAGTTCTGAATTTCTTAAATGGTTAAGGCTTTAAACTGTATCATAAATTGCAAAACAGGAGTTGCATATCTGAAGAGCTCAGACTGCACACCCTAGTTTCTTTATTCCACATTATTTGTAAATATTTGGGGTAGTTAAACTTTGAGAATTTCCAAAGTAAGACCCTACACTCTTACTTACAGCGTGATTGAAAAGATTCTATGAGTAGAGGACTTAGTAAGTAAAAAGGCTTTGAGTTTCTGTAATTATACAAGACTACCCTCTAGTCCAGTGATGGCGAACCTATGACACACGTGTCAGAGGTGACACGTGAACTCATTTTTTTGGTTGATTTTTCTTTGTTAAATGGCATTTAAATATATAAAATAAATATCAAAAATATAATTCTTTGTTTTACTATGGTTGCAAATATCAAAAAATTTCTATATGTGACACGGCACTAGAGTTAAGTTAGGGTTTTTCAAAATGCTGACACACCGAGCTCAAAAGGTTCGCCATCACTGCTCTAGTCGGACCCCTGCCTGCTTCTGTTGTCTCTTCTAGCACCAGGTACCCTTCGCTCCTAGCATTTGAGTCACTGGCTTTCTTTCAGTTTTTTAAGAGAATCTGCCTTCAACCCACCTCAGGACCTTTGCCCATGCTGTTCCCTCCACTTTGCATCCATGGCCTCACCCAGCTAATTCCTGCTCCTCAAGATTTCAGCCCAAATGTCACTTCCTCAAGGAAGCTTTCCCCACTCTGTGAATGATCTGGCCTCTTTTTCTTCTGCACCCCTCCCTCTGGAGGCAGGACCCCCGTGTTTTTGTATGCCGTTGTACTGTCCACCCCAGTGCAGTGCTCAGTGAATACATGAACAAATGCTGAAGACACAATCAGCCTGCTTCAGTCAAACACTTTCGATTTTGAAAAATAGGACTGAAAAGAGTCCCAAGAAATCCATCTCCAGTCTTTAGAAGCAGGTGATAAGCCGGTAGAAGAATACATGGCCAAAACAATAGCGCGAGTTGAGCGTCTTGTTATGTGCGCAAGTCCACATGAGGGATTGTGAACAAGGTATCCATCATCAGGTCACAAACTGCAGGGAGCACAGGCAGGTGTGGTCAGTTACTCTGCAGCTGCTCTGTTTGTCTATGGGCAGGGTGTCCTGGACACGAGCCGCCTGTGTTCCTGCAGGCTTTCTTTTGTGAAGCTCAGAAGCCGTTGGCTGATGGAACCACAGCTCCTGCTTGGCCCGTTATTCAGACGATGGGGTTTTGTTGTTGTTTTGTTTATTGGTTTGTCTAACAACTGCTGAGTCACTGCACAGGCAGAGGTGTGCGGCTTTCCCTGGCTCTACTGAGAGGAAGAAGTAGTTAGCGTTTAGCAATGGCATTTCTTGCATGTGCGATGTTTTCCTGAGAAGCCCTAAGAATGGAGGCTGTTTTATCACTAATATTCCTATTTCAAATGGGTGTATGTCAGCTCCAGTTCCTCTCTAACCTTGAAAGGCCTATTTTCTCCTCTTGCCAACTCCTCGGCGTGGCTTATCAGGGAGAGAGGATTGCTGCTGCTGTCTAGTGCCCTTAATTAATCCCGGAGACAGTGAGGATTTAGGACCACTGATTGTGGACGACTCCAAATTAAAAAGTCAGTGTTAGCGTGTGAAACAGACACCATGTGCTATAAACAAACCCTCTGTATGATGTAGACCGTCCAGGTAGCTTCTATGTCAACACAGGTTGCACTTGGTGAAGGGGCTCATGTAAAAACCCCTCCTCTCATTTCCAAGATGCCATGGACCCACAAACATGGGGAGCCACCATGTTTCCCCTTCGGTGGGTCCCCGGAAAATGTGTGTGAATTTAAACATGAATGTAGTGCAAACCTCAAATTACTAGTTATGGAAGTTGTCTTTCTCTTTATCGTCAATGTGGCGAGTCCAAACAAAGGCAGACGCCGGTCCGATTGGTTAGTGTAATCCAAATGCCGGGCTGAGCTTCTTTTCTTGTTGCTGCCATGACTAATTTGTGGTTTCGCAAAGTGTTTCTGAATGTCAGACACATCAATTATGAGAAATGGGCAGGATGCATAAGGAGCGCTGCACAGGGGAGGGGCACGGATACGCGTTTACAAGGCACTGAAGTCCCGATGGTAGGCAGAGGGCTTCCCGTGTGTTTGCAAGAACAACCCTCTTATTTAAGAAGGCGGCTGGATTGTTTCCCAATGAAAGAACAAACTATCTGTCCAGTGCCAATTGGAACCATGGGCTACGCCGCTAGCGGCCCCATTTCTGCTCACTAATTGGTCCTCCTTTTCTTCAGCTGGTCTCTGAGATAAACACAACCATGGCACCTTCACTCTGTAGACATTGGCCCTTTAAGGGAAGGCCGGGGTAGGTGTTCACAGATTCTCCAAAGGTGTTTGTTTTCCATAGCTCGAGTGGTGTTGCCCCCCTACTGAAACTCTGTTATCCACCCTTTTGTTGTCATGGCTGAAGCCTGTTGTTTCTGCAAAAAACAACAATAGGCCTGAAGATTAGGGTTGCATTTTATGGGCCTAGCAGCCCAGCAGGGCCTCATATTTGTATCAATCCTACGAATTCCTGGCATCAGGCCTCTTTACTCCTAGTAATTAATCTTTTTCATAAATGCTGTCATGTTTAGTGCCGAGTTATTAAGTTTCTGCTCTCTACATTCTCTATATGCCACTGCGTTGCCTCATCAGTGTCCGAAATGAAACTAGAAAAACAATTATTAACAAAGCACGCCGATAGATGGGTCTCTCCTGTTATGACTTTCATTTCTTATTAAGGACTGTCAGGTAGTCTGGACTCAAGAGCCATCCTTTCCATCTCTATGAAGACTGGCTCTCACCTCCCAGCTCTGGGCCTGGCTCGTTTTGGTTCCAGGTTCTCCTTGTTTGTGCGGGTGCTGGGCTGGTGTGAGAAGCTTAAGGAGGACTCTGCCTTCTTCTCTCTCTCCTTTGTCAAAGCGAGGGAGCTACACGAGGAAGACCTGTTCCCTGCTATTGCACCGGCCTTTCCAGCGCTGGCCACGGGGCTGAATCCTGTCCCTTTGCCTCTTTTGGGATTGCAATTGCATTGGTGTGTGCTGGTGTGAGCAGCTTTTTTTTTTTTTTCCCACTGACCTAATTGCAATAGGGGAGGTAAAATATTTTCATTACCTTCTCCCCCAGAATATAGAAATCTTCAAAGGGATCCCAGGAGGGAGGCTAGCCTCTTCACCCTCATTTCCCTACCACTACCTCAGGTTGGCTGTGCATCACAAAATGAGTCTTTAGTCGCCAAACATAGTGGCGCTAGGATTGTTGTCGGTTTTGCTTTAAAAAATAATTTCATATTGTAAACCCAGCGATTATTTCATGCTGTTTAAACTATTTTTGTAGTCTTTGATCACGTATAAGTAGACTCGAGTTAACTGATAGAATGATGATATTGTTCTCCGTGTTTCTTCCCCCCCCCCCCCCGCCTCCCCGTCTTTAAGGACTCTGGGCCTAGGAGCTGGCATCCAGAAACTTCTATTACTGCATTATAACGTGCCTTTGTTTTTTAATTGCTTCAGCATTACCTATTTGCATGACAAGGAACAAAATTCAGTCAAAAAAAGCTGCTGTGTGTATGGTATGCATAATATATATTTACTGAATTTTATAAATTACTGATTATTTAAAAATTTGAAAGACCCTAGATTTGCAAAGAATGCCAAAGAGAAGAGAGGCCATAGTCATTGCTGATTATTGTTATTTTAACTCAGGCTGGTTTCTTCTCTCCTTCCTCCCCCTCCATTTTCCTTAGGAGTTCCTCTCTACCAGCCACCCCTTTCTGCACTGGCTTCCCAAGGGGAAGATACTGCACCTCCATGAGTGGGGGCTGACAATGAATAACAGCGTCAAATAAACTCAAGGGCCTGTCTAAATATATGCCAAGATTAAGTAATTAAGGATTGTAAAGCACTTGGAAAAATGAAGTGCCAGGAAAGTGCTAAGTTACAAGGAGTAATCATAATAGTAATGAAAGAGTGAGCTGCTAAATCTTTCTTCCTTCTTTTCGTCTAAGGATTTTCATCATTTCAGATTTGGCTCCCGTGTACAAACCCTTTTTTTTTTTTTTTCTAATGAAGAACTGAGGCTGAAAATAAGAATAATAAGGAGGTTCTTTTTTTAAAGGTTTGTTTAGTGACTTAGGGAGATCATCCCCTCCTCAGCCTCTCCCCATATGGCTGCCCGCCCGGCAAAGGTTTCAGCTTCATGGTCATGGGTGGGATGCAGAGGAGCATGGACACAGAACTCCCTCCAGAGGACAACTGTGTGCCAATCATGGCCACTCCATCAACCCAATGATGGACCTAATGGCTTATTTGGCATTTTATAACTTGTGTCATTTCTTAAAAGAACTTGGGAGCACCTGCAGGGATTGTTACTACTTCCCACTGTGGTAGGACTCCCTTGGGCAACTTTTACAACAATCTGACTACCCTTGACTTCTGGATGCCCTCTCTGTTTGACCCTATTTATTAAAAAATGTATGTGTCTATTTTATGAGGGGACATCCATAATAGTTACTGTCAATGTTTATTTTCCACTTTCTTCAACCTTTGGCAGGAAAGTATCTTTGGGTGCACATCCATATCCCTGTCTGTCTGGAGAGCTCACAGCCTCGCACAGGTTGGGACTATGATCTCTGTGGTTTTGTGCCCACAGACGTGCAGGCCACACCTGTGATGTGGATGAACCAGGAGTACAATTCAAATACTTGGACCTGGCACCAGCCGATTTTCAGCCTGTTGTGTGGATATGCCAAATCAAGGCTTAGTGATACAGATTGAACATTGTCATTTGTTTTCGACATCTTTTCTGTACTCTACCATCACACCACATGTATGATCGACAGGAAACCTGTGTCACAGCCTTTCTGGGAATGGGACAGAGAATTGGGATTCAACAGAAACTTTAATAAACAGCAGTAACAACTAAACAATACAGTTATTGCTTATCATTTCATTTTGCTTTTAAACAATGGCCCCAGAAAGCTCTTTTGTTGAGGCATGTCATTATATGAGCGTATACGCAATAGAATCTGACCTCAAGGAAGGCTACATATCATATAGAAATCAAAGAGGAAATACTCAAAGATTCTTATTTTGGAGAACAGGAGGTAATTTTATTACCACCTCATGAAAATTTAAAATTCTCCAATAAATCTTAAATCCAAAAAATCATCAGCATTGGTGGGTAAGATTTCATTCTGAGGAAAACACAATTCTTTCAAGTGTTTAGAGCTGGTCTCAGAGCACCCAGTCGGGCTTCGGGACCCGCCTAACACACTTGTTTGGCCCTTTGTTTACTCATAAGCACAGCTACATGGATTCCGAGCTTTCCTTCACGTTTGGTAACATGGGAGACACAGGCAATTTAAGGCAGAGGAGCAGACTCAAAGGTGGGACAGAAATTTAAAATGAGGTGAGGAAGTTTTTTTTTTAAATATACTTTATTGATTTTTTACAGAGAGGAAGGGAGAGGGATAGAGAGTTAGAAACATCAATCAACTGCCTCCTGCACACTCCCTACTGGGGATGTGCCCACAACCAAGGTACATGCCCTTGACCAGAATCGAACCCGGGACCCTTGAGTCCACAGGCTGACGCTCTATCCACTGAGCCAGACCGGTTGGGTGACATGAAGAAGTTTTGAGTCTATAAGAAAAGTCTAAAAAGCAAAGTAAGAAGTTCTTTGTTTAAATCTAAATTCCAATGATGATTTTTTATGCATGTAATGTTAGTCAAATTGATTAGTCCTTAGAGTGCTTTCTGGCATTAGTCAGTCGTAGTGTTCAAAGAGGGACTGTGAGGATTAACAATAATTACAGGAAGTTTTGAAAAAATTAATTTTGATATAATTTTCTAATAATTTAAAATGGTCTTTTAAAAACCCTTCATGAGTTATTTTATATGTTAAATATAGATGAGCTAGGCAGTAATTATATACAGAATAAATTCCCAAACATTCAGAACTGTGGCGTTACGACTTTTGATTATATTTCATGAAATATAAAAAGATCTGGACATTTGAAAGACACATTTTTATTGTACTTGAGTAGATTTCCTGAGAAGAAAGTTAACTTTTTTGAGACTGCTAGAAAACTGTATAAGATCAGTAACTATAGTTTTTGTCTATACTAACAGCAACTGTAAATGTGAAACAGAGTCACCACTAATCCTTTTGAAATGGGTTGGGTCTAGGGAAGAAAGGAAAAACAATTTAAAATAGGAACTTTAATTTCCAAAACTATGGAACAAACATTCAGACAAATGAATGAACAAACATTTGTAGTTTATAGCAGAGGACACATACATTTAAAACAAAAGAAGTTACCCTCAAATTAGAGTTTACAAGTATAGGCATTTATGTTTTTACAAAAACACATATAAAATATGTTAGTGATAAGGTCAGCAGATTACAGATCGAAGGAGCTAGACAGTTAATGATTTCTTCCAGGCCCAACACACTTACTTCTTCCTGTTGTGTTGACCTCCCTCATCCTCTTTTAAATATTCAAACCCTCCATTTTTATCAGGCCAATTGGAAACATCATTAAACTTTGCCATTTTTGCTTGTGGGAACCTGAGCACCTTCATTTGCTTTAGAGGCCTTTCCAGTTCCTCTTTTGCCCGAAGGAATGGCTCTTCCTGGCTAGGACCATCTCCTGGGTGCCTTCGGAAAGTGCTTATGGGCACCCTGAATTGAGGGCATCTTGGCAGAGTCTGGGAGGGGTCCTGAACAGATTGTGTAACTGTTGCACAACCAATGTGTACACGTGTGTCACTAATTTAATTTGAATTTTACTGTATGCGTTTGTATAAGATCCTGCAGCTGTCATGTGCTCATCATCTGTCACTGAACTATCACTAAGCCATGCTGGGCTAAGACAGGATTATAGACGATGAACTGCCATGTGCTCTAAATCTTCTTATTTGCCTAGCCTGGAAGGTATGCCCTGTAAAATGTGATTGGCAGTGTGCTCGATGCCGGCCATTGACTTTTGAAGGCCTTTTCTATTGGTGCTTTGAACGGCTCTCGGTGGCTGTCTTGACCATCACCTGCTGATTCCTGCACGTGCCTGACCTCCAACCTCCACCTCTCGTCTTTCCCCCACTTGTTTGGTTACTAGCTCAGAGGCTGCAAAACAGGCCCCGTCGCTCTGGTGGCACGTGCACTATATAGGGCATATGGCTGACTGGTTGCATGCAGAAGGGGAAAACCGAAGCCAAGCAGCCCGGCACTGTTATTACAGCAGATGGGGGAAGCGTGGCATTCAATATTTAGACAGATGCCACCTCCTTCTCCCACCTGTCTGGAAGTTGGACATTGTACAGAACGAACTGTCTGTCTAATGATGAAGGAAACAAAGGGCACATTTATGAGGCCCAGCCGAGCGGCGTATTTACTGAGCATGCACAGTGTAATTGTTGACCATCACAATAAATGCAAAGCGCTGCTGGCCAGGGCGGCTGCTACAATTACAGTCGAGCAGGAACAGCTACTTTTTACTCGCTGTTTGGGTGTCTTGAATTGTGATGACTGTGGGCAAAAAGTAGGACTCTAAAGTTGGTGATGAATGCCTGCCACCATCCGACTTTCTCAAATGAGAGCCCGCATTCCTTTCTTGTGGAAGTCCTGAAAAATCAGTCATTTCCTCTCTGTGTTGCGTGGTTCTTGCAAATTCAGGCTTTCATTTTCTCGTCGATGAAGGGTTTCTCACCCAGCAGAAAACAAAAAAGTTATCTCTATCACTGCTACTATTTTGATGTTTAGCTTCAAAGTGAATACCTTTTTCTTTTAAATTCAAAATACTGATGTTGCTGACCCATAGTGACTTAAGGATTTGGTTAAAAATGAAAAATAATGGTGTATATTCCTCGAGGGTGTGGGTTTTTCCTGGTAGATCACTCAGTGTGATCTTTTACATATTTTAATTTGTAAATCATTTTATGCCTTCCTTACTGATTAATTTTTTTGTCAGTACTAGTCTATATTTATGTGTAAGCCCACTTCACATTTTATCAGTAGTTCGTAAACGGGAATGAGTATGTGCAGTTTATGAATTTCCCATAGACTTCTCACAAGAGTATTAGTCAAACTTGCTGTTAAGAAGCAAAATAATCCCTGTTTGAATGCAGCTAACATTTATTTATTATTATAACCATAGGCACAAGGTGGGAGGCTTCTTTCACAGGAAAATAGTTCCTAGAGTTCTCCAAAAGGTTGAAGGCAATCATTTACAAAAAGTAACAAGCGATTATAAACTTTTTTCAGAAGCATAGCACATCCTTTCTGATTTAGAGTCGTCCTGTGTCATTAGACGAAACCCTATTTTAAAAGATTCTTTCATATCGATTATCAGGAACATTGCAGAATTATTATTTTTAGGGGAAGCCACTAACTAACAACCTCAGTTGAATAAATACCTGAGAGGCACTTGAAGAATGTCTTCTTTTTTTGTTTCCATCCAGATCTAATTTTGGGGGGGAAGCATTCGTTTTTCGAACATTTTCCTTCAGTGATTATTTCACATTAAAACCCATCTGACGAAAGGCATATGGAAGGGAAGGGAGGTCACTCCTAATTGAACAACCTAGGGCTCGTGAGGTTAATTACAGATATTAATGCTTCGGTTCTTCAGCTTCTTGCCCTCAAGAAGCCTCTAGCTTCCAAATGACCTGGCTCCAACAAAAAGACTCTCTTTAGCCCATTAACTAATTGATAAAAATGTGAGTGTTTAGAATGAGTCTAATTAAATCACCGAGCCTTACAATTACTAGTCCATTTGGTAGCTGTTGGGAGATGGGTAACCTCAGCTGGCATTGTGGGGGAATAAAAGATAAAAATAAAAGGGAGCTTAACCAAGATCATTTTGAAAGCTGTTCATTTGAAGACAAAGTACACATTTGCCTGAAACGTCTACATTTGCTCTTTCAAATGCATTCCCTTTCTAGGGTGGCACAATCTCTGAAAAAGAAAATAATGTCTTTCTTTTCTGCTTCAAGAGCGGGCATGCTCCACTTTGTCTAATAAAGTTACATGAGTGGCTGGGGAATTTTTCCTGCATTAGCATTAAGCTAAATACCTTTAGAGCTGGGAACACTGAAGTTTGTCCATTGAGTTTTGAAGGGCCGACAAATGTCTTGAATAATAGACAGTTAGAAACCCAGAGTGGGCTCCGGGACATCTTACTCTGCCCCAGTCTGTTTCTAACTCGCTGTCACTGCAGCAGATCCGTGGCCTTTCCCGAAGCCGGCCGGGCTGGAGCCTGCCTGGGCCCTGGGTGAAGGATGAGGACCACCGATTCAGCAGAGCATGTACAATGGACCAGCCCCGACGCTGGCTTTTTGTCCCCAGTTGGAGACTTTCACAGGCTCCCTAGTGGAGGATAACCCAAGGATAGTTTGATACTTCCCACTGAAGTCTTAAAAGCAATCCATTCGTCAAAGAGTCAAGGAATTTCAGAGGGGGAAACATAATTTCTAAAGATCCGATCAATATTTTCTCCATTCATTAAAATATATAATCGACAGCCCCAAAGCTAATGTGTCCTGATGTACCAGCTAATGTAGGTTGATATCAGAGTCTATTGAAACAGGTAATATAATGGAAGGGAGAGAAATTGGATGATAGTCCTCTAGTTTCTATAGCGTCTTTGTAGGAGTTGGTCATAAAAATAACACTGCAGTTTTTTGAACAAGGATGGGCGCTCATGTACTTCATCAAGCGTGGTGCCTTCGTGAATGGCTCTGAGAGACTGTTACTTGTTACTGTTGGGAGCATTCAGATAGTGACTAAGTAACAGTTCTTTTCAAAGTTTTTGAGATGTTAAATGGATGGTCATACACATTCATTGCCAGAGATTAATATTGATAAACAGTGGGCCCATCCACCCACTCCCCATTAATATAAACCCAAGCAAAACGTGTTAAAAGCATACTCCACTTTTTAATCATTTGCTGCTTGTCTCCAAGAGGAGGTATTTCCTTTCTGATTATCCTGTCATTCAACTCATGCTAATTAATGAGTGTAACAGAACTTTAGCAGACAGTTTGGTTGCAGGTGTATTCAGACCAAGGGAGATTTAATTACTTGCTAATTGCCTGGTGTCCAAGGTAACGTAATATTATAGTTGCAAATGCTACGGTATTAATCCATCTTAAAGTAGTGAAGCGTGGCTCCGTCTCTATACTCATAGACTCCTGGAGGACACAGTTGGCATTGCTACAAGTGCATTGAGGCTGAGTGATGGTGTCTTTGTATTTGCGACTGCATACCCAGTGTCTCTCATAAGGTAGGACACATGGGCACTCAGTAAATTTTTATTAAGTGAATGTGAATGACCGGAAGCCAACCATAAATACAGTATGAATTATCTGAGCACAGAAAAGAAAGCTATAACTTAGGACATTAAAAATAAAAATACAGGAAAAAGAAAGAAAGCTAACATTTTCTGAGTACTTTCTGTAAGCCAAGTACTGTTATTTACCTAAATGATCCCATTTTAGCTTTTCAGAATGGTAACATAATAGTTAAGACTATGCACTTTATTTTTGTATCATTTTTTAAAAATAATTCTTTATTGGTGAAAGTATTACATATGTCCCCTTCTTCCCCCTATTGACCCCTCCAGGCCTTCACCACTCTATTATCTGTGTCCATGGGTTATGCATATATAAGACTATGCACTTTGGATGAGAAAGCTGTGGGTTCCAATCATAATTCTACCTCTTACTAGCTCTAGATCCTTGGTCAGTTCATCTAAAGGTCTCAGTTTTCTCATCTATAAAATGTGGGGTGTGGGAATAATGCTTACCTCAAGGAAGAGTTGTAAGAGTTAAACAAAATATATAAAATTGCAAGCATATGATAGTCAGTGAATCAGTTATTACTTTTTTATATAACAGTATATGAGGTAGGCATTATTGTTGCCATTTTACAGAATGGATACTTGAAACTCACAGAGGTTAAACAATTTGCCCAAATTCACAAGCTGGCAAGGGACAAACAGCAGCCTGACTCCAAATCCCGTGCTCTTTCCATCACACCAGACTACTCAACAGTATTGGCGATCTAAGTGGATGTGGCTTGATGACACTGATTCTGCAGTGGCTCGGCCCTGAAAACCAGCCCTGAAAAGTAAACTGGGTAGTTTTGGAAGTGACCCTAAATTTTGGAGCACAGCATATAGCATGGCGGTGACGAATATTTGTGTCATGGATTGTGGTTTGCCAACATTGAAATACTGCCTGCTGTTTCACTCTGATCCCCAGGTTGACATGTGGAGAAAGGGTAGTAAAACCATCAGGAAAGTGCTGCACAGTTAGCTAAAGTCAAGTGGCCAAAAATCAGATCAACAAAAGGAAAAACGTAAGGGCACACTGAATTACAATCAAACTCCACAGCCTCCCACCACTACGTGTGGGAGAATGCACCTTCTAAGAGGCCAGCATTTCATTCATTTTAAGCATTGGAGTGACTTCTTTAGCCAAAGGAAGTGCTGTATTTTGGGCCCAATGTCAGATCAGTCTGTAAATGTCTGTTGCAGAAGAAAAAAGTGTTTCCTTGTGATCTGATTGGTCCTAACCTTTTGATGCTACCTTTGATTCAGAAAGGCCTGTGGTGATGAATGTTTGGGAGTGAAAAAAACCTGGATTTTCGACATGCCGTTTCTGACCCTGGCTTCATGAACCGAAATTGACCACATTCATTCTTCTTTTCAGAGTTAAACTCTGTAAGGATGTCCATTTTGTGATCTTTTCCATGTCTCTGGCTGAGGCTCACAGTGTCCATCCCTCTGTGTGAGTCACTTAGATCTGTTCCCTGCCAAGCATCCTACATTTGGCTACAAGCAGTACCTCGTCAGGCCTTGTGAATGGTTCTGGGTGACATCATCCTACTGGGATGTCATCATAAAGATGGCCCATCAGGTATAGCAGTATCCTTTCCCCACTACCACCACAGTGCTTTCTCCTGCCTCCTCATGTTTGCCCTGTCCTTGCCTTCCTTGCAAAACCTGATGCCAGTCACTAGCATTGATAGCCAATGCTTTCTTTTCCCCAGGGATCTCTGCCTTATAAGCTGTGGGGCAGAAAAAGTCAACTGCTCACCAAGAATCTGGTTCTTTTTCTTTCTGGTACTGAGTTAGTCTACATTCCTCAAATTCCCTTGCCGCTATGTGTGACGATGTGAATGTCTCAGAGTGACATCCATGCTTTTCCCACATTCTGGCTGGCTGACTAGGATGGGGAATGACAAGGTGACTTTGGAAGTCATGTGTTAAAGATGGCAGAACCTCTGTCAGCCTGGGTCCCTGACTGGCCTAGAGTATTTCAAGAAGAAGAAAGAAATTTGATGTCTATTTGTTGTAGTCACTCATATTACCTTAACTAATATAATCTCACCTGTATTGTGGAAGAAAAGTCATGATCCAGTGCCAAAGGTATATGAGGTACCACCAAACAGGTGGGAACACTGAGGCCTGGGATTGTTTTTCCTTCTTCCTTTCCTGCCGTAGAGGTGACTCCCCTCACTATATGGATCCTTGGAGTCTGATGACAATTGAGAGCAATTATATTGATGCTGTTCCCCCAGAGCCTGTTCATTAGGGAGGTGGGTTTTATTTGTGGTAGTTCCTGCCTCAAGGAACCTCTCAAATGGGAAGCTGAGCCCCTGACTAGAGGAGACTGCTGTCCCTGGTACAGGGAATGATGTGGGGCCATTAGGGGAAAGCATCCTAATTTTTATGCCTTCAGTGATTTTATCATCTTGGTAGTCACCTTTTACTCTGTGCTCAAGCCACAGATGAAGGCTGTCCATATCTGTTAGGGGAGAAATATTTCTCACTAAGGCTCATAAGTCTGTTCCTTACTAACCTGCTGTCACCAATTAACCATTTGGGGAGGGAGGTCTTCATTTTAATTTTTTCAGAATCAATAGGATGCTCCTCTTGGTTGAGAGATTTATGTAAGTCCATAAATTTCCCTGGAGGACAATGAGCCAATGGATCTTGTCTTGGGAAAATGTCACATCTCCTGTCTGTAAAGGTGGGTGTTTTAAGATTAGTACATCCGTTTTTACATTAGCTACTGTAAATTTCAGGATTTGCACTTCACATATTTCCTTTCTCAGTCCTATGCAAGCTCCTTTTTCAAACTCTGGAATGATATCAAGAAACTGAAATTTGGTGGGATTCAGATTTCTCATCACACTCTCTGACAGAGGTTAGAGGCTTTCAATCTTTATCCAAGGCAGTGGGAGAGCATCCGTGTGAGAGAAACAAAAAGCCAAAGGCAGCTGTTGGATCAGAATCTGAAAGTCGAACAAATGCCTCAGACTCGAGTAAATCCCCACCAATAAGCACATTCTCTATCACAGCAAAGTTGAGAAATATAATCTAAAACCAGAAGGGAGGCATCAGGCAACTGGGAAGTATATGAAGATCAGCCCAATCCCCCAGCCATCCGTCTGTGGGCCAAAGGGCACCATATGCACTGTACATTGATTATGATAGTAAAGGGATTACAATTCATCATGGGCATTTTGTATATTACTCAAATCCAACAGATGGGAAATTGGCAGGTCCTATCAAATAGAAAATTCAACACTAACTCAAGTGGGCTGATAAAATCATCATTAATCATTTTATGTTGAATATCCTTCAACCACAAAGCTCATTAATTAAATCAGACACCTCTCAGTTCTCATTCAATGGTCATTCATGGTGAATGAAGTCTGTGGGATGTTTTACTCCTAAAGTTTGGAGGATATGACTTTAGCTTACAGAGACTGAGGCTTTTGACGCTGTACAGCAGCGGTTCTCAACCTGTGGGTCGCAACCCCTTTGGGGGTCGAATGACCCTTTCACAGGGGTCGCCTAAGACCATCAGAAAACACATATATAATTACATATTGTTTTTGTGATTAATCACTATGCTTTAATTATGTTCAATTTGTAACAATGAAATTGGGGGTCACCACAACATGAGGAACTGTATTAAAGGGTTGCGGCATTAGGAAGGTTGAGAAACCCTGTTTTACAGGATTAAAGAAACCTATTGAAGTCTGTCCCTAAAGAACATTTAGTCAGGTAACATCTCAAAAGGACAAGTATTTTTCAAAGTGGTGTGGTGTTGGAGAGATCACTGTGCAAGGGCTCGATTCATGTAGCATAATAGATTAGATCATTCCACAAAGACATACCTATAGAAAAGCATTAAGCAGATGGATGGAAGATCACAATGTCTATACATTAGGTTGGAAGCTTTCCAAAAGGGGATGCCAATATCTGACCCTCACCTATTTGTTGCTGAGCGATGAGGAGAAGACTGAATGTAAATAGGCAGCGTCTAAAAGGTGAATATGGCAGATGAATGGCAAGTTTCTTCCAAGCAGGGCAGTGTCTGGGAAAGTGGGTAGGATGGTGTAAGGGTGGTGAGCAAGTACCTGAAGATCTGGTGGTGGGATCTCCAAGTGTGTTTTTATAGACCAGACCATATAATATGTGATATGGGTCTGAAATGGCCCTTCCACTTTGCTTCATGAGCACCACTAGTCTGTCCATGAACTCCAGGGGTGTTTCTGTGGGAACAAGTGGTCTACTCTGGAACATTTGCACTACTCAAGTGGTCCATGGCCTGGGAAAAAGAAAAGACACACACACACACACACACACACACACACACACACACAGAAAGAGAGAGAGAGGAAACCTGCTAACTAGATTATGATTTAATATTTAATTCCTGTTCCCTGTTATTGCAACCTTACTGATTCAGAGCCAGTGATTAAAAGGTGTGTGAACACACAATGCTTTTTTGTCACTTGAAGTTTTTTTTTTTAATTAAAGTAAATTAGAACAATGTTTAGAAATTCTCGAGATGATCATTGGCATCACAAAAATCTGAGTCAGGAACCATCTCTCCAGGTACTTACTCTCTCTAAGTAAGGCTCAGGCTTTCCAATGGGTCTGTCTTTCAGTGGACATTTCTGCCCAGAAAAAAAATCACAATTAAAAAGCACAGCTGAGAGTTATCCTTTCACTTGTACTGGAGACTCAGAGGTATCTCTGTGCATCTCTTGGTTGAAGTGGAGGTGACCATGGAGGAGTGTCTGACTTGGTTGGGAGAAAAGCAACTTCCCAAAGGAAGAGACTCATTGGCTGGACACACAGGCCACTTTTTGCAGCTATGATCCTCAGGCCCCCAGCCCCGGTGTCTGGAGCAGGCTCAGAGTGTGCACCCAATCACATAAATGGACCTCTCTCATGGGTAGGTCTGTCCTGGACATCATCTCATCATCATCATAACCCCTTCTCCACCTCATCATAAATAGTACTCACTATTTATTAAACACCTACTTTATGCCAAGCACTGCACTTTATTATAGTTCACATATAATTGCTAATCCTCTCACAAATCCAAGAGATAATCTTATTTCCATTTTTACCGAGAGGCAAATGAGGCTCAGAAAGGTTATGTGGTTTTTCTCAAAGACACACAGATGGTAAGCAGCTCATGTCAGATTTGGGGCCAGGCCTATCTGATTCAGCTATCCTGTGCTGGATTCCCTCAGCCCATTGTCTGTGGGACGTGTCCAAGGCCTAACTATGCACCAGAATATTCAGTCCAGGTAGAATCAGGTTTTCTCATGGAAGATATTTTAGAGCAATTTTGTTGCCATGTATTCAGCTGGACCTGTGCCTTTCTCTCACCCCAAATTGCTTCCTGGAGTAACTTGAGCATTGGGGAGAATAGGAACTAAAAATTATATGCTGTGAGCCTCTCCCAGGAGAAAACATCATGCTGATTTTACACAGGACAAAAGCTCAGGTGTATTTTATGAGGATTTTCGCAATTGGTGACTTCAACCTTTTTGCATTTGGCACTTATTAGGGGCTCTCCAGGGGCCTCCTGCTCCACGGAACCTCTTTTCTCCAAGATATTGCAATCTAGTCAGGAGGCAAAACAGACACATAAAGTAAGCAATTAGAGAACAGGGAAGTGTCAAGTTGTGTGGAGCCACTGCTGGAAGTAAAATACTGTTGTTTGGAAGAGGAAATGCATTCCGTATTGTGTGTGTGTGTGTGTGTGTGTGTGTGTGTGTGTTTGGGGAAGAGGGTTATTAATGGGCTTATTTGAGGACATGCTAATTTAAGAAGATGAGACTTTTTCCAGGCACAGACATCTAGAAAGAGCTGGTAATCCCGAACCAGAGTCTGGTGCGTGGTCAGGACTAGAGAAGGAGGTTTCCAAGTTCTGTCTAGGGATGGTATGAAGGACACAAAACTAAATATATTCTAGAAGGTTTAAATTTAGAAAGAAAAAGGGGAGGATTAGGAACACCTGTAGTCAGAGGGCCAGGAGGAGAAAGAGCCGTATTATAGAAGCCAAAGGTGTGTTCTTTGGAGAGCGCAGTCTGTGATGTCACCAGCCACAGAGCAGGTGAGCAAGGTGTGTGTGGAGAAAAGGCAAGTGGGACTCTCTAGTTTGGGGCCTGGATACGGTTCCATAATTCTGAGTTCTCATAGACAACTGGGCCGGCCCCTGGGAAATCTTGTAATTTCATAGCCTCAGCTTACCCACCTTAACAACCTAGACAGACCCTATCTGGGAGCCAGAGAACTCTAAAGTAATTCATTTGTACAGATCTCAAGGTGTGCCCTAGCCGGTTTGGCTCAGTGGATAGAGCGTTGGCCTGTAGACTGAATCAAATCACGCCCTGGGTTTGATTCCAGTCAAGGGCACATGCCCGGGTTGCGGGCTCGATCCCCAGTGGGGGCATGCAGGAGGCAACCGGTCAATGATTCTCTCTCATCATTGATGTTTCTATCTCCCTCTCCCTTCCTCTCTGAAATCAATAAAAATATATATTTTTAACAATGATGTAAGGCATTGAATGAAACGAGCAAGTCTACTTATAAATGAGTCTATATTTTATATTTCAGTGTGCTATGCATGAGCCTGCATCCACATGCCGATTCCCAGCCCCAGGATAAAATCATTTTCTGGCGAGAGAGAGAGAGAGAGAGAGAGAGAGAGAAAAGGTTGAAATGTGCACAGGTAGTCTGGGGAACACAAGGATACTCAGAGGGGACCTACGCAGTCGCTGCCAGCTTCAGAGGCTGGTCTTCCTCATGGGCAAGTGCAGGGTCAATCTGCAAAGTCACATAACCCTTCAGAAAAATCATGTGTCACCTGAAAGCACTCTTTAGCAATATCTATCATCATTTTGTAAGAGCCTAAATATTAATGATTAAGGTACTAGAAATAAGTAAAAGTTTATGATCCAAATACATATATTTTTTATTTTGTGAAATTATAATTCACTCTGAAAAATAAAAGGGCATTAGGATGTGCTGCCGGCAAAGGATTTGCCAAAAGCTAATGAATTAGAGACTAAAAATGTTTTATCCAAATTGTTTCTTACTTAGCTATGCTTTGAGACAGTAGAACAAGGAGGATACACCCGTAGGCCAGATATGGCCCAGAGAGGTTGATGAGACTTTCAAAGTAACACAGCCGCAGTTGGGCTGAGGATCCAACCCATCCCACCCTCCTCAAACTCTGGTATACAAACCACCTTAATTACAGTCCTGACAAACATACCTCATCTCGTGCCTGATCCCTTAACAAATATTTGCTTATATAATGAATGAGACCCCCAGACTGAAATGACCCAACTGTGGAAATAAATACAAAACAGCTGTCAGAGCTGCTGGCATAAATTCCAGCGGGTGATCCATCTTCAGGGTATGTCCTCAAAGCCGTGGGGAAGGGGTGTTTTGTAAGTGTACATGTAAAACATGCGCATTTTAGCATATTTTCCTCTCTGACCGCCAGAGAAGAACAAGAAAAGCCAAGTTGTAGATTTAACTCATGAAAACACGGTCAGTTTCAGCAAAGACCTGGAATGGGGTCCTGGTTAGGCGCTGGGCCTGTGCCCTGACGAGCGTACACTGGGTGCGGCCCCTGCAGGTTACTGGGTTTGCCCTGACCCAGAGCACACAGCGGGCATCACATGGTGGCTCTGAGAACTCCTCTACTCGCAAGAACTTGACTGTGTCTTACAGATTTCTACCACTAATGATAGCAACTTGCTTAATATCTCTGTTGCCCCCATTTCTTTATTTGAAAATTATACCCTTCAACATTTTTTTTTATGAAGAATTGTTAAGTTTCAGTAAAAGAGCCAGCAAGCATTTATTAACTGGCACCTATGCGAGGTACAGAAGAAAAAACCATGAATCTTACCCTTCAGGGATGTGTCATTTATTTGGGAAGATGAAATGTACGCACATATAAAATACACTTAGCAGATAACGGTCGGAACAATTGGATCAAAAACTAGGCTTTTTGGTTCTGCTATAAATGTAATGGGAATTCAGAAAATGGCAGGACTAGCTAACAATGACTGAGTTTTTATAATTTGTGAAGCTTCATGCTCAGTGAACTCCCCAAGGCAGCCTGCGAGGCAGGTGCCTTTTATCGAGGGGGCGATGGGATCTCAGGTTAAGTGACTGGGAAACAGCAGAGCCAGAATTTCAACCCACATCTCTCGGCCTTCAGGACTCCACGCTCTTAACCACTGCACGCTACTGGGTTTTCATTCAGGGATCCAGGATTCAATTATCCCACATTTGCCCTCCTCACTCCCCGACCGTTTGATTCCTGGATTAGGGTCAGAAATATTTTCCTCCCTGTGTGATCTGTCCCTGGCAGAAGGCAGTGGCAGGTTGAGAGTGGCTTAAAGAAACCTCAAGATTCAGAGCTGTGGTCTCGCCACCTCTCTTTTCAAAGCGGAAATGAAGCATCAGATGATGTTTATCGGGGACTGGGATGAGACAGCTTTTATAGGTGAGTGGATTTCTGCACCCCGATGAATCTGTGCTTCATTACCCGTGCTGAGAAGTACAGGATGGTTTGGAAGCAAAGGGGGAAAAAGAGAACACGGTAACCTAATTGGTCACTGCCATGAATCTATACTCAGGGGACAGATAGCACGACCAGAGGTAATAGCTTACACACGTATTCTTGAGCCGTGCAATAGATGGAAAAGGGTCCCAGATGGATTGGGCAGGGGCTTAGTTCCGGGATTATGATGAGACAGTGGGTAATTATTGAGTGGCAGGGCCTCAGCCCTGATTAGTATCTGCAAGCTTGTTCCCCTCCTTCAGAGGAAAGCATTGATGAAGATAAACCATGCTGCTCCCTGTCCTTCCTGCAGCACAAAACAACACACTTCAATCTAACAGGATCAGGTCTCCACTTTGATCACAATCTGTTACCTCGATGTCTTTGCAAATTAATCAGTCCTGCTTCTTTAGCCCCAGTGCTGCTAAATTAATAAATGTACCAGGAGCAACAGAACACATAATTAAATTCTACACTTTAATCTCCACGTAATAATTTTGACCTTAGTCTGGGTCTTCCGTTCCAGCCAGCAGAATGCAGAGCAAGCACCTTTGCTGGGTGGTTCACACTAGTTACCTACAGGTGGGCTCCATGGCTCCGAGAGCCAGAAATCCTGATGTAAAAATGCAAACAAAACACATTTTTCAAAAAGCATCTGCTGGGCGGGCTTCAAGGCAAAAAGGCAGGTGAACTAAGCAGCTGGGATTTGGGGCTGTCTTTAAAACAGAAAGCACCCTTTGGCAGAATTACAAAAACTTCCTTGTTTCAAAAATGAAGAATATATGTTTGTCAAACTCAATGCCCTAGGACAGTGGTTCTCAACCTTCTGGCCCTTTAAATACAGTTCCTCATGTTGTGACCCAACCATAAAATTATTTTCGTTGCTACTTCATAACTGTAATGTTGCTACAGTTATGAATCGTAATGTAAATATCTGATATGCAGGATGGTCTTAGGTGACCCCTGTGAAAGGGTCGTTCGTCTGCCAAAGGGGTCTCGACCCACAGGTTGAGAACCGCTTCCCTAGGAGATGGAAACACAGCACCCAGCTAACAGGCTGGCAGCTCTTTGGGAGAGAACTTGGAACCTTCATGTGGGCTCTTTCATCATGGCCTGCGGTAATGTTTGCTTTGCTTGAAGGTCATCCAACTGATAACTTGGTTTACGGGGTTTGACAGGGAGGCAGATTTGAAGCTGGTACAACACCCTGGGCCTGAGTTTTCCTCTGGGTCTTAAAAGTTTTTTGTAGATTTTTCAATGGGCACCTATTACGAATGACGAAAATGTTTTTTGTTTCTTTTGTGAAGATTCATGATACTTTTTAAAAGGATATGTTTTTATTGATTTCAGAGAGGAAGGGAGAGGGAGAGAGATAGAAACATCAATGATGAGAGAGAATGGTCAATTGGCTGCCTCCTGCCTCCTGTATGCCCGACACGTGTGCCCTGACCAGGAATCGAACCCTGATCTCCTGGTTCATAGGTCGACGCTCAACCACTGAGCCACGCCAGTCGGGCTCATGTTTACTTTTAAAAGCTGATCCTTTTAGCGTTAGTAGAACATGTGCAGAGAAAATGGTTTGATACTCAGGGGAGGGGAATTGTTGCATTTGCTTTGGGGTCAAGGTCTTGGGTGGCATTTTGCTGTCTTTAGTTAAAGTTCATTGTGCGGCACCATTTCCTTAAGGTCCAGAGGCAGTGGAACTAGGGTGAGACCGTGTCAGTTGTAAGAATGCTGAGCTGGGAGCCGGGAAATGCGGGTTCATGATGGAATTCTGCCACCATCTGATGACCTGGGCAGGGCACTTGACCTCTGTGGGTCTCAGTTTTCTCATCTGAAAAATAAGGGGGTTGGACGAGATAATCGCCAACAGACCAAAATTCTGTGATTCCACTCACACTGAGTCAAATGGGAATTAAGGCAATTATGGGGATAATACAAACCAAAGGGACACTCCCCGCCCCCTCTCCATGATTGAGGTATTTCAGGCAAAACTGGTTGTTGAATTTAGTTTTTAACCTGAATTATATAGATAATTGCCTTAGTTCTGCCACTTAATTGTGTGTCTGTCAGCATAGGCTTGATGGTTCTACCAGATAACCGATGATTAAAGTATTTGGTTAAATATTCAGCAGTGTGGAATTTTCATTCAGCTCTCCTAAAAAAGGGGGTAAGGCGCTGGGGGGCTGGGGTGGTGGTGTGGGTAGAGGAGGGGTTATGCATAATTTGAAAGTGTGTAATATTTGGGTCACTAGTGTTTTACCTAAAGTGAATTGATTTTATTTAAAAAAATAAGTTGGTCTTGCCATGAAAGATTGCCAACATAAATTAAACATGAGGAATGCAGCTGTGCAGTAAGATGTTAAAATACAGATGGTTTCTGGAAAAAAAAATGAGGCAGGCTTAAAGGAAAGGTTTTAACCTGAAATTAATTCAAATATTATTTTCTTAAATGCTCTTTCATGTATTTGTGTAAATACACCATCTATTTTTATAAGAATGACTTTATTTTGGCACTCTGATTTATGGATTAGAAATGTCTGGTGGAGGGAGGAAGGACTAGTTTATACACCTGACATCTTCTAAAAAAAGGTTGACAGATTAAAACAATTAGCTTCATTTTTGTAATAAAATAACTCATTGCTGCTGACACAAAACGATTCCTACTGTGGTTTGCCTTTAAGTCTTTTCCAAAAGCACCATCAATATTATTTAATACGTGGAATTCCCTGAGGGCAATCTATTAAAGTGTCTGTATGTCACCCATGTGAATAACAAATGAATTAATTATGACTGGTGCAATTACAAGGAATAGTTAATGAAGCCATAATGACCAGACTCTGGTGGTTCATTTTCAAAGCACAGCGAGAGGGAAATGTGGCAAAAGGTCCCCAAAGGAAACAATAAGCTTTGTGTACTCACCTTGGAGTCAGGCCTTTGAGTGTGCCGTGAAGCAGGGCTCGTTTGAATGGAAAGTACTTACCATTCAAATCCAGCTCTTCCTCTGTGGGCTCAGGCGGCCTAGCAGCGGCCCGACCCCACCAGCAGCCCCAGTCAGTCAATTCCAGTTGACCACGGCCCCCAGCAACTGCAGTGTCTCCCTTTGAGGACATACCAAGAGGGAAGGATGGTGGGGGGGAAATTTCAAAAATGATATAGTGTTGATTGAATCTATTCATTTACACTTCACCTTTCCTAGGACTAATTTAGGGACGTTTACAAAAATACATGGGATGCAGCAAGATACATTAAAAACAGGTGAGTAACATGAAGTAAAGAAAGTAAATGGAATCAGGAGGGAGGAGGTTGGTGGACAAACTGCAGGCCTTACACAGCCTCTCGTTTCCTTAATTGGGGTCAGTTTTCTCATCGGAAAAATGAGGGGGTTGACTAGTCAGTGGTCGGCAAACTGCGGCTCGGCAAACCGTGGCTCACGAGCCATATGCGGCTCTTCGGCCCCTTGAGTGTGGCTCTTCCACAAAATACTGACTTCTGCGCATAGGCCACGAAGTTTCAATCGCATTGTTTGTGCGCGCCCGCACGTGGTATTTTGTGGCAGAGCCACACTCAAGGGGCCAAAGAGCCGCATGTGGCTCACGAGCCTCGGTTTGCTGACCACAGGACTAAATCATCTCCAGGAGACTGAAATTCTGTGTGGTTGCGATTCATTTACATTTCTTAGTTCTGAAAAGCTGTTTTAACTGGGGAAAGCAGTGCCGACTTCATTCTCTGGTATCCAGGTTGGAAAGGGAAAGACTGTTGGTTATGTTATTGAAGGAGAAAAGCAAACCAGTGACTTGGGAGAAATCCTGGTACTCCTCGTGCTGAGACCAGAGAGCATGTTCCGTGTAAATAACACGATGGCAAGATTACAACCTGGTAACTGGCTATTTGCCAAAAATCCACCTTCTTTTTTTTTTTTTTTTTTTTTTTTTTTTTTTTTTTTTTTTTTTATTTTCCTCTTAAAGTATTACAAAGGGTATTACATAAGTATCCTTTCCCCCCCCCCCCCGCCCTTGACAAACCACTACCCTCCCTTACCCCCCAGTGTCTTATGTCCATTAGTTATGCTTATATGCATGCATACAAGTCCTTCGGTTGATCTCTTACTCCCCTCCCTCCTGCCCCCCAACTCTCTCTGGCCTTCCCACTGCAGTTTGACAATCAGTTTGAGGCAGCTCTGCCTCTGTATCTATTATTGTTCAAAAGTTTGTAATGGTCTTTATTATCCATGAATGAGTGAGATCATGTGGTATTTTTCCTTCATTGACTGGCTTGTTTCACTTAGCATAATGCTCTCCAGTTCCATCCATGATGTTGCAAATGGTAGGAGTTCCTTCTTTTTAACAGCAGCATAGTATTCCATCGTGTAGATGTACCACAGTTTTCTAATCCATTCATCTACTGATGGGCACTTAGGCTGTTTCCAGATCTTAGCTATGGTGAATTGTGCTGCTATGAACATCTGGGTGCATATATCCTTTCTGATTGGTGTTTCTGGTTTCTTGGGATATATTCCTAGTAGTGGGATCACAGGGTCAAATGGGAGTTCCATTTCCAATTTTTTGAGGAACCTCCATACTGCCTTCCATAGTGGCTGCACCAGTCTGCATTCCCACCAGCAGTGCACAAGTGTTCCTTTTTCTCCACATCCTCTCCAGCACTTGTCGTTTGTTGATTTGTTGATGATGGCCATTCTGACAGGTGTGAGATGGTACCTCATTGTTGTTTTGATTTGCATCTCTCGGATGATTAGTGACTTTGAGCATGTTTTCATATGTCTCTTGGCTTTCTGAATGTCCTCTTTTGAAAGGTGTCTATTTAGATCCTTGGCCCATTTTTTGATTGGATTGTTTATCTTCTTTTTGTTAAGTTGTATGAGTTCCCTATAAATTTTGGAGATTAAGCCCTTATCAGATATGACGTTGGCAAATATGTTTTCCCACGAGGTGGGTTTTCTTGTTGTTTTGTTGATGGTTTCTTTTGCTGTGCAGAAGCTTTTTATTTTGATGTAGTCCCATTTGTTCAGTTTCTCTTTAGTTTCAACTGCCCTAGGAGCTGTATCAGTGAAGAAATTGTTTTGGCATATGTCTGAGATTTTGTTGCCTTTGTATTCTTCTAGAATTTTTATGGTTTCCTGTCGTACATTTAAGTCCTTTATCCATTTTGAGTTTATTCTTGTGTATGGTGTAAGTTGGTGGTCTAGTTTCATTTTCTTGCATATGTCTGTCCAATTTTCCCAACACCATTTATTGAAGAGACTATCTTGGCTCCATTGTATGTTCATGCCTCCTTTGTCAAAAATTAATTGAGCATATTGGTTCGGGCTAATTTCTGGACTCTCTATTCTATTCCACTGATCTATATGTCTGTTCTTGTGCCAGTACCAGGCAGTTTTGAGAACAGTGGCTTTGTAATACAGCTTGATATCTGGCATTGAGATCCCACCTACTTTGTTCTTTCTCAGGATCGTTGCAGCTATTCGGGGTCTTTTTTTATTCCAGATGAATTTTTGGAGAGTTCGTTCTAGATCTTTGAAGAAGGCCATTGGTATTTTAATGGGAAGTGCGTTGAATGTATAGATTGCTTTGGGTAGTATGGACATTTTAATGATGTTGATTCTACCAATCCAAGAACATGGTATGTTCTTCCATCTGTTTATGTCTTCCTCTATCTCTTTTTTCAACGTCCTGTAGTTTTCTGAGTAGAGGTCTTTAACCTCTTTAGTTAAGTTTATTCCTAGGTATCTTAATTTTTTTGGTGCGATGGTAAATGGGATTGTTTTTCTGATCTCCCTTTCTGAAAGTTCACTGTTGGTGTATAGAAATGCCTCAGATTTCTTGGGGTTAATTTTGTATCCTGCTACATTGCCAAATTCATGTATTAAGTCTAGTAGCTTTTTGATGGAGTCTCTAGGGTTTTGTATGTATAATATCATGTCATCTGCAAATAAGGACAGTTTTACTTCCTCTTTTCCAATTTGGATGCCTTTTATTCCTTCTTCTTGCCTAATTGCAATGGCTAATACTTCCAGTACTATGTTGAACAGGAGTGGTGAGAGTGGGCATCCCTGTCTTGTTCCTGTTCTTAGGGGAAATGGTGTTAGTTTTTGTCCATTGAGTATGATGTTGGCTGTGGGCCTGTCATATATGGCTTTTATTATGTTGAGGTATGATCCTTCTATTCCCACCTTTCTGAGAGTTTTTATCAAAAATGGGTGTTGGATTTTGTCGAATGCTTTTTCTGCATCAATTGATATGACCATGTGGTTTTTTTCTTTCAATTTGTTTATGTGATGTATCACATTTATTGATTTACGGATGTTGTACCATCCTTGCATCTCTGGGATGAATCCTACTTGGTCATGGTGTATGATCCTTCTGATGTACTGCTGGATCCGATTTGCTAAGATTTTGTTGAGGATTTTGGCATCTATGTTCATGAGGGATATTGGCCTGTAATTCTCTTTCATTGTGATGTCTTTACCTGGTTTTGGTATTAGGGTGATGCTGGCTTCATAGAATGAGCTTGGAAGCGTTCCTTCCTCTTGAATTTTTTGTAGTAGTCTGAGGAGGGTAGGTTTTAGTTCTTCCTTGAATGTTTGGTAGAACTCCCCTGTGAAGCCGTCTGGCCCTGGGCTTTTGTTTGCTGGAAGCTTTCTGATGACTGCTTCAATTTCTTCCATAGTTATTGGCCTATTGAGGTTTTTAGATTCTTCCTGATTGAGTTTTGGAATGTTGTATTTTTCTAGGAATTTGTCCATTTCCTCCAGGTTGTCCAGTTTGTTGGAGTAGAGTTGCTCGTAGTATTGTTTAACAATCATTTGTATTTCTGTGGGGTCTGTTGTTATTTCGCCTCTATCATTTCTGATTTGGTTTATTTGGGACCTCTCTCTTTGCTTCTTGGTGAGCCTGGCTAGGGGTTTGTCAATCTTGTTTATCCTTTCAAAGAACCAGCTCTTGGTTTCATTGATTTTCTGTATTGTTTTTTTGGTCTCTATTTCATTGATTTCTGCTCTAATCTTTATTATCTCCTTCCTTCTGCTCACTCTGGGGTTTTCTTGTTGCTCTCTTTCTAATTCTTTGAGTTGTAGAGTTAGATGATTGACTACCATTTTTTCTTGTTTTTTGAGATAGGCCTGTAGAGCTATAAACTTCCCTCTCAGGACTGCTTTCATTGTGTCCCAGAGGTTTTGGATTGTTGTGTTTTCATTGTCATTAGTGTCCAGGATGTTTTTAATTTCTTCTTTGATGTCATCGGTAACCCAATCAATATTTAATAACATGCTATTCAGCTTCCAAGTGTTTGAGTATTTTGGGTTGTTTTTATTGTAGTTTATTTCTAACATTATGCCATCGTGGTCTGTGAAGAAGCTTTTTATGATTTCAATCTTCTTGAATTTGTGGAGACTTTGCTTGTGACCCAATATGTGGTCTATTTTTGAATATGTCCCATGAGCACCTGAGAGGAATGTATATTCCGCAGCTGTGGGGTGAAGTGTTCTGAAGATGTCAATTAAGTCCATCTGATCTAGTGAGTCATTTAGGATTGCTGTTTCTTTGCTGAGTTTTTGTCTAGCGGATTTATCCAGTGATGTCAGTGGTGTATTAAAGTCCCCTACTATGATTGTATTGTTGTCGATCTCTCCCCTGATTTCTTCCAGAAGTTTTCTTATGTATGTGGGTGCTCCTGCATTGGGTGCATATATGTTTACCAGGGTTATATCTTCTTGTTGTATTGATCCCTTTAGTATTATGAAGTGGCCTTCCTTATCTCTGGTTATGGCCTTCACTTTGAGATGTACTTTGTCAGATATAAGTATTGCTACCCCAGCTTTCTTTTCCTTTCCATTTGCGTGAAAGATATTTTTCCATCCCTTCACTTTCAGTCTGTGTGAGTCCCTTCTAATGAGGTGGGTCTCTTGTAGACAGCAGATGTATGGGTCATGTTTTTTTATCCATTCAGCCACTCGATGTCTTTTGGTTGGAGCATTTAGTCCATTTACATTTAAAGTTATTATTGAAAGGTATTTGTTTGTAGCCATTTCTTTTTGTGTGTGTGTGTGTGGCTGTTTTCTTTCTGAGCTTGATATTTCTTCTTTTTACACCAGTCCCTTTAGCATTTCTTGCATGGCTGGCTTGGTGGTGATAAACTCCCTTAGCCCTTTTTTGTCTGTGAAGCTTCTTATTTCCCCTTCAATTTTGAATGATAGCCTTGCTGGATAGAGTATTCTTGGATTCAGTCCTTTGCTTTGCATCACTTTGTAGATTTCCGTCCATTCTTTTCTGGCCTGATGTGTTTCTGTTGAGAAATCATTTGATAATCTAATGGGAGATCCCTTGTATGTTACTTTCCGTCTCTCTCTTGCAGCCTGTAAGATTCTCTCTTTATCCTGAACATTTGCCATGGTAATTATGATGTGTCTTGGTGTGGGTCTTTTCGGGTTCACCTTGTTTGGGACTCTCTGGGCTTGTGTGACTTTTTTCTTCCCCACCTCAGGGAAGTTTTCTGATATTATTTCTTCGAATAGGTTTTCTAATCCATGTTCATCTTTCTGTTGTTCTGGCACCCCTATTATTCGTATGTTGTTTCGTTTCATGTTGTCCCAAAGCTCCCTTAGGCTCTCCTCCTGTCTTTTAATTTTTTTCTCCATTTGCCGTACAGTTTGAGTGTGTTTTGCTTCCTTGTCTTCTAATTCACTAATTCGGTCCTCTGCTTCTCCCAGTCTACTGTTGATACTTTCAATGGAGTTTTTTATTGAAGCTATGTCACTCTTCATTTCTTCTTGGGACTTACTTAAGTTGTTGATTTTTTCATCTGTTTCTTCTAGCTTCTTGCATAAGTAGTTGAGTTTTTCATCTGTTTCTTCTTGCTTCTTGAACATGTGGTGCATGTACTCTAGGAACCTTATTCTGAATTCTTTTTCCGTCATGTTGCATATCTCTGTCTCACTTAGCTGCTTTTCTGGCGAGTCCTCCTTTTCTTTCCTTTGGGGGTTTCTTTGCCTACCCATGTTTGATCTCGCTGACATATGTAGATGTTGAGGTGTTCAGTGGCTGCTCCCTGGGTGGCAGGGGCTCCTTGGGTTGTGGTTGCTGCTCAGACGGTTGCGGTAGCAGCTGCTTTCCAGTTGGCAGCAGCTCCTCTGGTGGGTGTTGTTCACAGCTGTGTTGGCTCTTCTGGCTGGTGGGGGGAGGCTTCACGTACAGTTGCTGTTCCACAGACAGAGGGTGTGGTGATCAGGAGGCTGTGGTGATCAGGAGGCTGCGGTGATCAGGGGGCTGCTGTTGCTTGGATCTGCTCACCGGTGCATGAATTCATGCATGGGTGGGCCCCCTTGGCCTCAAAATCCACCTTCTTAAAAAAAAAAATACCCGCTCACAAATCAGGCTATTTAAAGACATGTTTTTAAATTCAGAGATGCAAAACCATATTTCCATGTTATTAGTAATTAAGAGGCCTATTTGTGAATTTTAAAAGTATCAGGCCTGGGAGCTTGAGTCCTTACAGCAATGTGGAAACTCCTGGCCAGACCCATCGGGTGCTGGCGCCAAGCCCCTCTTCCTGAGGCCGTGTTCTTCCTGTAGGAGCAAGGACTGGACAACAGTCAAGATGGGGAAACCGGTGATAGTGCGTTAGCCAAGCAGAAACCCAGAGGATCAGGTTCCAATGCCACCACCCACTTCGCCTCCATGAATGTGTTTATTCACCTCTGTGGATGGGAATTAGCTATTATCTGTCAAAATAACAACTAACAGGATCCAAAATACACAGAGGACTAAGTAAGTACTACATAGGTATTTTGATAGTGGTTTATCTATAGGACCTAGCCTTTTTTTTTTTTTTAGTTTTAAATCCATGTCAAGCTGTCCATCTCTGATTGGCTCGCCATTTTTGAATGTCAAGGGCATTCCAATAGGAGGCTCTCTTCCAACCCATTTGTGAGCACTGCCTCAAGGGAGAAGGTTCTTATGCATTTTGTCTAATACAAATGACCTACTGTGTCATTTGATTCAGTGCCGTGTATGTAATGATAAACCCTCTAAAGACCCTCTCCTTGTGAAACTTGTAAGGTAGTAGATGTCATACAAACAAACAGACATTCCTATATGAATGTAGCATGTTCTATATCACGGTTGTCAAGGGACTGGGAAGCCCAAAGGAAAGGCACCACACTGAGTCATGTCTGGGCTGAGTGGAGTGTTCAGAGAGGGCTTCCTGAGGGAAGTTGACTTTTAAGCTGTGATCTAAAGAGTGAGGGAAAGGCAAAAAGGCATGCCTGGAAAATGAGTGTTCCAGGTACAGGGAACAGCAATGGCAAAATCCTGGAGTTTATATCATGATGATAGCTCACATGTGTCGAGTGCTTACCTTTTGCATGGCACAATACTGAGCATTATATCCATAGAGTGCTGTATTAGAAATGTATTTCTGATTCCAGGCACCTTAAATTCATCTCTATGTCCATCTTGTTTTTATTTCTTTTAAAGAATTCAGAAATTAGACAGAATGTTGTTTTATTGAGAGGTGTCACAATCAGTTTTAAACTCCTATGTCAATCCTGTATCTGAACCCACTTTAGAAATGCAAGACAGTATCTCTCTGCTTTAAAATAATAAAAATTGTGAATAGCGTGCATTATAGCAAGCAGACTAAGCAAATCTTGGTGCCTGGAGTGAAAACATTTAGAATGTACAAATATTTAAGACACGCTATTTATTTATTTACTTATGCATTATCCTATATAATAAAAGGCTAATATGCAAATCAACCAAACGGTGGAACGACTGGTTGCTATGACAAGCACGGACCACCAGGGGGCAGGTGCTTAATGCAGGAACTGCCCTCTGGTGGTCAGTGCGCTCCCACAGTGGGAGCTTGCTCAGCCAGGAGTTGGGCTCACAGCTGGCGAGTGCAGTGGTGGTGGTGGGAGCCTCTCCTGCCTTCGCAGCAGCACTAAGGATGTCCGACTGCAGGCTTAGGCCCGCTCCCTGGGCCTAAGCCATCAGTCAGACATCCCCCAAGGGCTCCCAGACTGCGAGAGGACACAGGCTGGGTTGAGGGACCACCCCCACCCACACACACGAATTTCACACACCAGGCCTCTAGTTTAGAATAATTAGCTAATTGTGCAGAATGTAAAACTCAAAAGGTATCACAAAGGTATGTAGAGAAATATCTCATCTCCACTTGTTCCCCAGCCACCCAGTTCCCTCACCAAAGGCAAACAATGTTAACTGTTGTTTGCTTATCACACTGGAGACATTTTATATGTAGATCCCAACTATTTGTATGTGCTTGTGCAATCTATTACAGCCATTTAAAAAGCTGGCAAGTCAGTTCATAGTGGTACCTAAAAAGCTTCCTTATTTTTTATGGCTGTCCTAATAATTCCTGTAACCACTCTCCCATTGACCTACAGAAAAGATTCTGTACATGAACGAGTAAGTCTGTAGGAAAAATTTCTAGAAATGGAATCGCTGGGTCAAAGTCTAAGTCCATTTGTAAACTTGAAAGATAGCCCCAAATTGCGTTCCCCAGAGGTGGCGCTGATGTAAATGCCCCCAGCAGTCTATGGCTATGCCTGCTTCTCCACTGTCTTGCCAACACAGCCCCATCCATTTCTTAATCTGTGCTAATCTGATGGGTGAAAGCACAAAGTTGAGCTAGAGATGCCAAATTACACTGGTTTTACCCTCTGGTGTCTCTTGTGATGCGAAGCAGATAGTCAAGAATGACTAATTGCCCTCTTTGAGGGATTACTGGGGGAATGACATAGGCACGCTAACATGGTTTGAATCGCCGTGCCTTAAAAAAGAGAAAAAAGTCAAAGGCAAAGCTCATCGTTCACTGAAGGAAATATACAAATCAACAGCAGAGAAAGTAATGCAGAAGGTGAGGCCTGCAGTTGTCAAAATGATGTTTCCTTGACTTGCTACTTAGCGGTGGGGAAGGCCCTTCACAGCATGGAGATTGCATCAGGAGAGCTCTGAGAATTAGCTGCCAGGCTGCCACCCTTAGACACTTCTTGACAAATTCCTGCTTGGAGGATCCTGGGAAAAGACCTCACTTTCCTTCAAAAGGGTCTCAGGATCACTTTAAAGTCGGCATTAAATCCCAATTGCTCCTAATTAGGCCTCTGTTTTGTTAATTGCTCTGGGAACTCCCTGGGAGAGCGTGGCAAGCCCCTGCCTGCGGTGGTTTGGCTCTAAGTGTGTGCGATGGCCCGTTGAGAGCAGAACCCTCCTAGCTCCAAGAGGCCTGGCTCAGGGCAGAGGCGGGGAGCCAGCTGGGCCCGGGGTCAATAACCATAAGAGCAGCATGCCCTGCTGCCTCCTTCTTTAAGCAGGAATCTGGAAAAAATTGCCTTTTAAAAATAGCTTTGGAGAAGATTCTTTGCAAAACCTGCATTAGTTTTTTTGGGCTTTTGCACAAGTGTCTGAAAGGACACAATATCCTCAACCCTTTAACAAAAAGTCTAAATATGAGCTTTCCCACCCCCCTTTTCATCCCGACTGCCATTTGATTGCTAGCAAAGCCACTGCTCTGTAATTGTTGAAGTAAAACCAAATAGTAACTTAGTGGCACATTAGAGTTCCCAGGCGTTGTCATATACATTAATATATGTTTATTATAAATGAACACATTTGCTCCTGCTTCTGGTGGGCAGAGCTGGATTGCTATTAGTTCCATCCTACCCTGGAGGACCCTGGAGCTCAGGGAGATTAGGGGACTTGCCCAAGGGATACACAGAAAGTCAGAGCTACAGTTGAAACCCATTTTATCATGCTAGTTTCTTAATACTATTCTGAATGACTCATCAAATCTCACTCATTTAAAATATATTCACCAATAACCTAGCAAATATTGATTGAACATCTATGTGTCAGCACCAGCCAAGATACTGATGGTACAACGTTAAACAAAACACCAAAATCCCTGCTGTCATGGACCTTGCATTCTAATGGGTCAGAGGAACAATCCTATCTAATAAAGAGGGAATATGCTAATTGACTGTCACACCCTCACAAAGATGGCGGTGCCCACAGTACAAGATGGTGGCACCCAGTCCCCTCAGCCCCGCCTCACCCAGCTGGAGTCCCCCAGTCTCCACAGCCCTGCAGGGGAAGGCAGTTGGGAATGATCATGCCAGCAGGGGAGCCATTAGGCGTCAATCATCCTGGCAGGGGAGTGGTTAGGGGGCTATCAGGCTGGCAGGCAGAGTGGTTAGGGGCAATCAGGCAGGCAGGCAGGTGAGTGGTTAGGAGCCAGCAGTCCTTGATGTGAGAGGGATGTCTGACTGCTGGTTTAGGCCCGATCCCACAGGTCCCAGATTGGAGAGGGTGCAGGCTGGGCTGAGGAACACTCCCTCCCCCCTGCCCCCATGCACAAATTTTGTGCACTGGGCCTCTAGTAAACAAATAAAATACATATGTCAGATGGTGATTTATCATGCAATTTGAACTTTCCAAACCCTTTCCCTTTTGAGCGTGTTTTTTTATAATTACTCTGGACAACAGGTATAAAGTAGGACTCTCCTGAGCAAAAGTGGACATCTGGTCACCCTAGACATGAAGAAAAATAAAGCTAATAATGTCATGGAGTATGGTGACAATAAGCAAAACCAGGGGATCTAGATTCCTTTATATATAGTTTTATTAAAGTTAGAGAGGAAGGGAGAGGGAGAGACAGATACAAACATCAATGATGAGAATCATTGATCAGCTGCCTCCTGCATGCCCCCTACTGGGGTTCGAGTGCCCTGACTGGGATCAAACCATGACCTCTTGGTTCATAGGTCAACACTCAACCACTGAGCCACACCAGCAGGGTGGGGACCTGGATTCTTCATCTAAATTGTCCTTGGAATACCCACATTACCTTTGCTTGGTCACTTCAGTTTCTGTGGGCCATTTTTCTCCAACCTTGAGATAGTTATCAGCAAATCATTGGGAAAATTCAAGATTCCTATCTGCAAAGCACATTGTCTCACAGAGGAATTATTCATAGCCCAGGAACCTGGATTTCACTCCTGTCTCTTCTAGAAAGTAGCTATGTGTCCTTGGGGAGTTTATCCTTGTGGCTTCGTTTCATTCTCTTCACACTTCACCCTTTCATTCAACATTAACCGAGCAAATACTACATGCTCCCAACAGGAATATGTTTCCTCATTTTTGTAGGATGGGAATAATAACACCTCCCCTACCTGCTTTGTCCATTTACTGGGGGTAAAAACCACAGCTCTAATGCTGAAGCATCACATAAGATATTTAATCCAGAGTGGGCTTTTGGTGGGGGGCAGGGGGGGTGGGTAGGATGGGGAGAAGTTAAAATAGTATTTCTTACATTTTAGAAATGAGGTCAAAGGCCCAGGAGCGAGAGAGGGCACATACCTCTGGGTGGCAGTGCTAAGCTTTGCCCGCTATTCCAAAACCAGGTGCAGTTGGAGGAATGCTTTCATAAATGAATACCATCTTGACTTAAATGAAGCCATTGTATTACTCCTTTCTCCCAGAGCTTAGGGTTTGCCTTTCCCTTTCTAGGTTGGAAAAGACGAATATAGTCACCAATCTTAAGTGTAAATATCTCTTAAGGACTGGGGAAGATGTTTTGTCTCCCTACTGGCTGCCTCCTTTTTAAAACATGAAAATCACCAAGTTCCCTCTTCTGGAATATCGTCACTAAATCCCAAAGGCTCCTGGGTCACCACACAGTAAGTGCAAAGGCAGGAAGGCATTTGCACAGCAGGAAAAGGCTCCATGCAAACGAACTGGGACCGGGAGGTGAGTCCTCCAGTGTGTACATGGTCTGCTCTCCAGGTCGGGGCCAAGCTTGCTGACCCAGCCTTCCCCTGAGGTCCTGTTTGCCCAACAGGTTGATATTTTTCTCAGTTCTTGGGAGGTGATAATATGTTCCACATATGAAATTCATAGCATTTGTGTTTGGCCTCCTTTGCCATTCGAAGGGTTGTGAGGGGCACCATTTTAAAATTAATTTGCTGGGTGTTCTGTCTATCTGTTCGGAACAGGAGGAAGCCAGCCTGGTCCGAGTATTTATCAGACACATGCCGCCCATCTGCCAGAGCTAGGTCGAGGAGGATTTGCTGTTAATCCTTCAGACCCATCTGTAGGGGTTTCAAAATGCTGACTAGGAAGCTAGACAAGATGAGGTTTATTTAATTAGAAAAACGGCTCTGGAGGTTACTGGAAAGCACACTGAAGAAGGAAGGGCTTGGAATGCATCACTCCTGCAGGGGTGGGCGTGGGCTCAGCCCGGTGGGGAGAGAGCCGAGATGGTTTTGTGTTGGGCTGGGGGTGCTTTGTTTTGATGTTAAAGTTATGTGGTCTGGACAGGGCAGCCAGCTTCCTCTCCAGTCATGCACGAGGCACACCGGCCTCAGCTTGGACCCTTCCACAGGAAGTTCCTAGGTGGGATGTGATGCTGAGCCAAAGAAGACCAGCATTTGTTCTGCAGGTTTGGGTGCGGACTGCAAATGACCAAAGAGCTTGATGAGGCCAGGGCAGGGCTAGGCGAGCAGCTGAATTCCTGGCACTTATGCTCACCGGCGAGAGGCTGAGAGCAGCTTGGGGCCAACACTGTTACCTACGCTTTAGCCCTCAAAAGTCGCTGGGAGATGCTTGTAACTGGGGCTTATTACCATTTGAGATACATTTTTTGAGGAAAGGGAAACAACAAAATTGCATTTAAATTTCCCCCAATGGAAAAAATGACATCCGTTCAAAACAAAATAAGCAGCAATCGCACACTTTCTTTTTAGTATGAAAATATTATTAGCATAATTGGTTTCTGCAGGGCTGCCATTTGGGACAACCGGGCAGGGGAAATTGTGTGCCTTCCCCCAGCTTCTGATTGTTATTTCACGGCAATAGAAAGCATGACAATTTTCATTGAAGTGGGTCGAGATAAACGGTCCCCTCTCTGCCTGGGGCTTTTTGAAATGGTGTCCCTGTTGCTACCCAGATTCCTGGACACCAGTTTCCCAAGGATTACTTTTTGGAGGCTGCGATTTTTTTAAGGGTTATCATTCAGGGACCGGGGACCTCAAACTCACCTGAGAGTAGGTGTCCAATCAAAGCAATTGTTTGCTGGAAAGAACCAAAGCATGTACAGGGTGGGGAACAGGAGGTTTACAGCTGTTTGTGTGGAAAACAATACAATAATTAATAATAATACAAGAATAAACTCTGTTTCGCATACTCATACCTGTAAACCTACTTTTTCCCCACCCTGATTGTCCTCCATTCAGGGGAGCATGGAGCTCTGGCCCGCTCTCCACGTGTGTCTGCTTCTTTCTCAGGGTGGGGGATGCAAGGTTGTCCCAGCAGAGTCGCCCCAGGGCAGTCAATCTTTCCATTTCACCTTCTGCCTTAGAATTTCCCAGAAATCCTTTCTTCTTCCCCTCTGGAAACTATGGCAGATAAGGGATGCCAGGAATCCTGGGAAGGTTAGGAGTCAAAGTCCCCTCAGCTGTCCAAACTCAATAACATCAAGATGTCCAGATTCTGGCCCAGCCAGTGTGGTTCAGTGGTCAAGTGTCGACCCATGAACCGGAAGGTTGCAGTTAGATTCCTGGTCAGGGCACATACCTGGGTTGCAGGCTCAACTCCCCAGTAGGGAGCGTGCAGAAGGCAGTCAAGCAATTATTTTCTCTCATCATTGATGTTTCTATGCCTCTCACTCTCTCCCTTCCTCTCTCTGAAATTAATAAAAACATTAAAGGAAAGATGTCCAGAGCCTGACTGAGAGGAAAGAGGAGCCGAGCAGCACTCACTGGAGGGGGAGTTTCCGAGAGCGCATTCCTCTGTAAGCAGAGCTATCCCAGGCGCACTGCACCCAAGCATCTCTGTGTTTTGAGAGGGTGGACTGAACTGTCATTTCAGTGGAAAAACAGCCAGTCCAGTTTTCAGGGTCATATAGAACCCATGGCCATTTCATTGCTTGCATGTCCCACCATGCAACTGGTTCCACTGGAATGTTAAAATAAATAAATAAATAAATAAATAAATAAATAAATAAAGGCAGCAAAATCCAAAGATGACTCTGATTATTGAAAATAAAATGTAATTATGCTGCAAAAGAGAAACTCCTTCGTGTCAGCCTTCTGCTTTTGCTATTGAAATATACTTCATTTCTTTTCAGATGCATAAGAAGGGATCTTATATTGGTGAATAAAAATAAAAAAGAATATTTCATCCCTAGCTGTTGATGACTTGTTTTATCTTTTAAGTAAGAGCTCCAAGTGCCTTTGAACAGCTGATTTCAGGAAATGCAATATTCAGCATCAGGTGACTGCATGTTGGAAACATGATGGCTTAAACTTAATTTTTTAGATTATCATCTAAAATTATCTGTCTTCTTTCATACAAGTTGAATACAGCAACTTGAGTGTGTGAAATATTTAGAATGGGCAATCCCTTGCAGAAGTAAAGACCTTGGAAGATGGATTATACCTTTTTTTTTCAACCAGAAATTTTCTTCTGCATAGATTTTTTATTGAATACTGGGCAATTCTATGCATTTCTGTTTTCTGGAGTCATTTCAAAATTTCCCTATCATTGTAATTGGGTTGAAGATGTCACCAGTAAGCTGAGAAATATCAACTCAGGCACTTCACTTGGGGCTGGCTTTAAAGATGATTAAGGAATGATCTTTTTTAACATGTCAAATGAATCATGAGCCTCGCAAGCTCACAAAAATCACCTGAGCTGACTTCTCTTTTTGTTCCCAGATCTGCAAGGCTTTATGCTGAGCTCTCTTTACCTTGTGAAAACCTGGAGCTTAAGGCCAACACATTCTAATGCGCCTGGAGAAAGTGTGGTTTTCAAACCAGGGCTACCAGAAGGGTGGCTTTCCCCTCTCCCCCAGACTCGAGGGGTCTTGTCTCACTGCAGGGGGCATCTGGCTCTCAGTGGGTATGAATTTGCAGGAGGGGTCCTCTTGGCATCATTTTCCTCAAATACTAATTAGTGAGCTTGGTGGGTGCCCTGAGATTGGATTTGACCTGGAGGGCTCTTAACGTGAACCCACCAGGCTTCAGAAGGCCCCAGACCCCTAGAAATGTTAACGCTTGTGTGTGTTTTTCAAGAGAAGGATCACAGTTTTTACCAGATTCCCACAGTATTCCCCGCAAATTGAAACAATGACTTTTAAAGCAAGAGTGATGCTTACACCTTCCCCTTATGCAAAAGAACATGAGAAAACCAGGTGTGGCCTTCCCGGCAGAGGCAGCAAGACCTTGTTTTATCTTCCAGGCCCTTATCATTCATTGCCTGTATTCCCATATTTGCTTCTAAACACATTCTTTGTCTTCACTGTCTTGTCTCTCAAGAACCTTTCACAAAGGTAATATCTTTGTATTTCCTGCCCTTGCTTAATTTTTGTGTCGCTGTTGATAACACTCAAAGCTTTTGTTAACGAGTCATTCATTCATTCATTCATTCGTTCATCTAGAGTTCCCATTCGTCCTTTCTAGAGCTCTGGAATCGGGCTGTTTATGTGCGCATTTAGATCTGCCCGTTACTGGCAGTATGCCTTTGAGAAAATTAACTTTCCTAAACCTCTTCTGAAAACCAAGATGATAACTGTACTTACCTCATAGATTTATGGTGAGAATTATGATCACACATGCAAAGAACTTAGTTCAGTGCTGAGAATATTGTGCATTATCAATAAATGGTTAAAAATATGTACTCATCCTGCTGGGGAGCACAAGAGACTTGGTTGGAAAGTTGTAAGGGGGAACATTCTGATAGAAGGGAAGTGTGTGGAAGGCCACCTATTGGGAGATTTACGGGAGTGTCGAAGGCGGCGCCCCTAATTATTCCTTGACCTTTCCAAACAAGTCGGTGTATGTGCAGACCCCCAGGTATTTACTGGAATCCTTGTGCTTAGTCCCTGGATACCTTGCCTAGAGGACAATGCAAACACACGTGTCCTCTCAAGATTACTCACCCTACTGATTGTATCTAAAGATAAAAATTCCAATAAAGGCCTAATGAGGCAGGCAATAGAGGCTGCCCTGGCCACTAGAGCCCGGGGCCCCTTAGCCCTCTCTTGCACAGTCAAACTGTGAGTAATCTCTTCATCCGTTGTTCAGGAGCTGCTGGTCAGCCTCGGAATCCTCCCACAATATTTAAGGACCCATTGGTGCCAGGCACTGTGCTAGTTAAAATCAATGCTGACGAGTAACAGGCTGCGTGCTTTGTTCTCCTGGGGCTCATGGTCTTCACAGTAATTACCTGGTGTCCTTGGCAGGACAATAGAAAGACCATTTGCAGCATTTAATCAGCGCCTCTTTGCCCCTGCCCTGGTCACTCCTACCAATAACAACAGTATAACAGCCACAAAAATGGCAGCAAATACATATGCAGGGTGTTCCCAAAAAATGTATACCTACTTTAACAGCTGATAGCTCAATTTTGAAAATAAAATGTATTTTAATAAACACTGCCTTTGTAATTATTCAAAGGGTGTGTATACATTTTGTTGGGACACCCTATATAGTATTACTACATGCCAAGTACCAATCTAAGTGCTGGGGTCCAATCCCAGCAGGTCCAGGGGTCCCCAAAGGTGTGGACGGAGTCGGCGAAGAATGAATGACATGGAAACTGGTTTCAGTTCATCAGCATAGCGAGGTTCTCCCTCCAGGATCTCCAGCGAAGTTCTGGTCAGGATCTCCAACCAAGTTCTGTAGCCAGGTTCTGGTTCTCCAGCCAGGTTCGGTTGCCAGGTTCTATCCAGGTTCTCCCGCCATGTTCTGTCTAGGTTCTCCAGTGAAGTTCTGTAGCCAGGTTCTGTCCAGGATCTTTTGCCATGTTCTCTGGCTAGGTTCTGGTTAGGATCTGACGTTTATTGTCTTGTTACATCCATATTTATACCAGCTGATTTTAATCCTGTCAATTTCTATTACAAAGGTTAGGGCGTTTCTTATCTCCATTCCAGGGAGTAAAGATTATGTAGCTTAACTACCTGCTTGGCACTTAATTAAGGGGTTGTATCCCCTCCCTAACCTCAGGGAAAAATCCCCACCTGGGGAAACAACCTTTCTCAGAGAGGTGACCTTGGTTAAAACACATGGCGCTAAGGGGAGCAAACATATTAAGAACAGTATGCTATATACGCCAGGTCCATTGAAACATATGCTGTGCAGATGTTTCTTCCCTGCAGCGACTGTGTCAAGCAGCAAGGATGGACTGGCTTCCGGCATCTAAGTACTTTCCACATGTGGACTGGTTCAGTCTTCACAAAGTCCCTTTGAGGTAGTCCTTCTCTTCATTTTATGGGTGAGGAAATTGAGACACAGAGAGGGAAAGTAACTTGTCCAAGATCACACAGCAATGAGGCTCTAGAGATGGTGCCCAGGCTGCAACATTCTGACTAAGAATAATACTGAATAATGAATCAGAATGTGACCCTCTCCCCTTTCAGTCCTGCCTCCTTTAAAACCTGTCTCAAAACTCTCTTCTCCCGCAAAGCCTTACCTGACACCATGTGTACCATGATTTTGCAACTGCTGATCCCTTCATTATTCTTTGTACAGCCCTGATTTATCCCCTCAATATGTTGTTTGCAAGTGTTCAACTCAAGTTCCTCAAAAGCAGAGAGAGTATCTCTTCCTTAACTGGAGAACTTCATGGTGCCTACTTGAGGACTTTGCCCTTGAGGGAGAATCCAAACATTCTTGGTGACACATAGTTATTTTGGGCCTTATTTATTCAGTGAGTGTTTATATACCAGGGCCAGGCTGGCCCAGCACTGTGGATACAGCCATGGAAAAAGACAATTATGGTGCTCAGGACACCGCGAGCAGCTGGGGAAGGGGAACATGTCAACAGGCCCCAAGCAAGTGCTCCAAAGAAGGGCTCACAGTTTAGGGTGGTCTACATGGGATGGAATTTGACTCCATGGAGAAGGTCAGGGAAGGCTTCCTGGGGTCAGGGGCGCTTTTGCTGAGACCTGAGGGATGAGCAGCACTGACCCAACAAGGACTGTGTTAGGAGGAGAAGCTGGGTGTGAGAAATAGGAGTGTTCTTGGGACACCAGGAACATGGTGTGAGATGAAGTGGCAGTGGGGCTGTTTTGATCAGGTCAGAGTTTGTGTTTATTCAAAAGAAAGAGAGACTTTTTAAAAAATATATTTTATTGATTTTTTACAGAGAGGAAGGGAGAGAGATAGAGAGTTAGAAACATCGATGAGAGAGAAACATCGATCAGCTGCCTCCTGCACACCCCCTACTGGGGATGTGCCCGCAACCAAGGTACATGCCCTTGACTGGAATCAAACCTGGGACCCTTCAGTCCGTAGGCCGACGCTCTATCCACTGGGCCAAACCAGTTAGGATGGAAGGGAGACTTTTAAAGGGTTTTAAGATGATGGTAACTTGGACTACGATGGTGATGTCTAAGGAGAGAAGTGAGTGTATTTGATGGATATTTGGAAACAAATGCAGAAGTATTCAGTGATTGATTTGTGGGGAGTTGGGAAGAACCATATTTTATCAAACAGTTTATGTTCCTCACACTATTCCTTGTGCTTTACAGATTGAGATTCATTTAAGGCACACCTAAGTGGTAAATGTGTTATCCTCAGTTTATAATGAGGAAACAGAGGCATGGGTCAGTAAATGGCAGAGCTGGGAGTTGGGCCCAGGCAGCTGGGGTCCAAGCCCTTGTTCTTGACCACTGTGCTCAAGTGCTCTCCATGCCCAGCTGGCTCCACGGATGAAGGGTGACTTCAGTCAGCGAGCTGGAAACAGTGGTAGAGAGCCTGCTGCAGGGTTGGGCAGGGAGACTGGGGGTCGTACTTGGTCATGTTGAATTTGAGTTCAACTACATTGTGAAAACCAAATTCACGGGATAGTCGCTTACACCTTCCTCTTCCTCAGGTCTTTGCTTAAATCAGGGTTGGGGAACCTTTTCTCTGCCAAGGGCCATTTAGATATTTATAACATCATTCGAGGGCCATACAAAATTATCAACTTAAAAATTAGCCTGCCATATTAGGTCAAACATTTAATTAACTCATCCCTAAAGCCTTGGCAGGGCCAGACCAAATGATTTCAAGGGCCTTATATGGCCCACAGGCCGGACATTCCCCACCTTTGGTTTAAATGTTACCTTCTCAACAAGATTTACCCTGACCACTCTGTTTATTTTATTTAAAAAATATTTAATTTTTTTATTTTTAAAATCTTTATTGTTGAAAGTATTACATATGTCCCCTCATTTTTTTTTTGAAAAAAAATATATTTTATTGATTTTTTTTTTTTTTTTTTTTTTTTTTTTTTTACAGAGAGGACGGGAAAGGGATAGAGAGTTAGAAACATCAATCAGCTGCCTCCTGCACACCTCCTACTGGAAATGTGCCTGCAACCAAGGTACATGCCCTTGACCGGAATCAAACCTAGGACCTTTCAGTCCACAAGCCGACGCTCTATCCACCGAGCCAAACCAGTTAGGGCACATATGTCCCCTTTAAAAAAAAATGTATTTTGTATTGATTTCAGAGAGGATGGGAGATAGAGAGAAACATCAATGATAAAAGAGAATCATTGATCAGCTGCCTCCTGCACACCCCCTACTGGGGATGGAGCCTGCAACCCTGCCCTGACTGAGAATGGAGAAGTGACCTCCTGGAGCAACACCACAGAGCAACACTGGCTGGGCTGACCACTCTGTTTAAAATTGCAACCTGCCCTGTCCCATTAACCCCCTTGCCCCAACTCCTCTTATCCTTGCTTCCCCCCAACACACAACATTTATCACCTCTTAGTATATTCCATATTTTCCTTATTTGTCAAGTGTATTGTCATTGTCTGTCTCCTCCTTGAGAATGTAAGCTGCTCTAGGGGAGGGGGTCTGTGTTTTGTTCACTGATGTAACCTGAGAGCCTAGAACAGTGTCTGGCACGTAGTGGACACTAACTCATGCTTCCTGAATAGATAATTAAAATTTATTTTTCAGCAGGACTGGCTATAGAATCCCAAATTTGTCTAGAAGACTAGAATTCATGTTTACATGTCAAAATCCTGCCACTGACGAACTGGAATCACTCCATGAGCAACTTTTACTGATTTGTATGTCATCTTAGTGACTACTATTATGTAAATTAGTGGATTAGATCCATTACGACCCTTTGCTTCCTACTTTTTTTTTAAAATATATTTTATTGATATTTTACAGAGAGGAAGGGAGAGAGATAGAGAGCTAGAAACATCGATGAGAGAGAAACATCGACCAGCTGCCTCCTGCACATCTCCCACTGGGGATGTGCTCGCAACCCAGGTACATGCCCTTGACCGGAATCGAACCTGGGACCCTTCAGTCCGCAGGCCGACGCTCTATCCACTGAGCCAAACCGGTTTCGGCTGCTTCCTACTTTTATAAGGAATGACTCCTGTTCCATGACAGGCAGTATTTGTCGACCTTGTAAGATGAAATAATGTGTTTGTGTTTTCTCTTTTGCTCCCTGTTTATTTTTCTTTACTCGCATTGTGTTGACGTACTAACATCCTTAATACATTCCGCTAAATGAGCAAGGCAGAGCTGGTCCGTGGTGTATTTCCTTGTTCCCCTTCTACCTGAAGGCTACAGCACATGGCGCGCAGTTTAACTACCTCGACCCTCACATGTTGTCACGAATATGCACTTACTGGAGGCTTCTGTCATGAACTGGCAGTATTCAACACCAGCCAGAGAATTTTAGAGGGACAGCAAAAGGCATGCTTCTTACCCATTCTTCAGGATCCTCTAAGTTCTCTCACTTTATTAATAGAAATCAGGAGAAAGCAAATACTTAGTACTACATTATCTCGGCTGCCACTCTCTCCTCCAAAGCTGTAATTTAGCTGTGAGCATTATGACCGCAAGGTATGTAGGGGTGGGCGGAAGAGTCTTTTCTGAATACGTAAAGCCCTAGCAGAAAGTGCTATCCTGTTACCCAATGTACTATACTCAAGACATAACTTCACGCATTTCTCCTTGAAATGAGTTCCCAGAAAAGAATTTCTCTTTAGTCAAACCAGTGTGTGTGTGTGTGTGTGTGTGTGTGTGCGCGCGCGCTCACGTGTATGCATTTGGTGAGGAAGGGCATCATGTAACCTAACACACTTTGCTCCTTGCCTTAGTTACCTAGAGACTTAAAGCCAAAATCAATGCTCGGCAACACTAATTAACTCTAGAGAGTTCCTGGAAGACCCACTTCCCCGCTTCCCCAGGAGGCCTGTTCTTTTTCCATCTTTAATTGTGCCGTTTGCTACGATTTTTCACTTTGGAAGTCACCCGAAGCCTCTTTTGGAAGAGGTGAGAGAGAATCTGAATTGTGGTCAGCTCCCCTGGCCCAGGCTCACATTTCCTGGTGGGAATTTGAGACTCTCTGGTAGGAATGATGACAGTAAAGGTGGACTTTTACTTCCTGGCACTGGAAGGTAAAGTGCTAAACACTTTCACTCCTCCACAACAGCCCCGATTTTCTGCACATAATTAGCTGCTCACAGCAAGTAAATGCAAAGTCAGGATTCTAAGTGCAACGGCCAGCTGCCGGAGCCGGAGCCGGTGTACCTTAGGACGGGGCCGTGGAGTTTGTCTGCTTCCCCTGTTTCCCAGCTGCACTGGCTCAGGAAGGGAGGGCCCCAGGCTCTGGGCCCCGCTGGACCCTTCACAGCACCTTTCTCTGTCCCCAGTGACTCCGCCTCACTCAGCCAAACACCAAGTGGTGGACAAGATGACACCAACTCTGAGGCAAAGACTCAACACGGATCCTCCATTGGACCCCTACTCGGGTCTCCTCCCCCATGTCCCCATGAAATGAAAAAATAACCCTCCCTTTCAGGTTTAGGTAAAAGACCTTTCCGATGACAACTGTCTCGCAGGCTAGGGCCAGCACAGGGATTCGCCCCTCTCTCTCCAGCCTTGCTGGGTCCCAGGGGACATGAGAGTTACTATAACCATGACTCTTAGGGGTAGGGTGGGGGTTTCACTTTGAGATTTTCTATCCCCCATCTCCAAACCCTCTCCTTGTCCTCTGTGATTTACAAAAAGCAAATTTCCAGTAGAGCCGGCCCTGGTACTGGTCTCCATTCTCTTCCTGCCCTGCCCTTCCTCCCCCACAATCATCTCGTCTCCCTACTTGGTTTGAATTTTCCTCCCAATAGATTTTATATCTCAAGCTCCAGCCCTCCCTCACCCCCTTTATTTTTCTGTTTTCTTTTTATTTCATTTTTTTTTTTTTAATTTCCCTGAATAGCACGGTATCGTGTCGTGCCTTCCGTCCCGTACTTCAGCTATTAAGTTGTTGGCTGTATTACACAGTGGATTTTGATTTGGATCAGTTAGAGCTAATAGTAATTTTCAGTAAAATATTAACCAAACACTCACAAAAATCACTCGTGTGGCTCCATCCTCTCCTTCAATAGGATTAATCAAGATAGCTATTTACTCTTTCCACCACTCCAGTGTTTTCCCACCTTCCACTCCAAACAAGAAAATGACGCTAAATTCATTTAATACAAATTTATATTATTGTCTGAGGCATTTTAAGCAATGCTTAATTTAATTTCCTTGTTTGGAATGTGGTATTGGAGAGCAGGACCAGTGTAATGTAAAAATGGGATTCGCCCCTCCACCGGGCACCCAGCTATATTCTCCGGTGATTCACAGGAGCTCTGTTTACATTCCATTGCAATTCAAATGCGCCAAATCATCTCTCTGTCCTGCAGCAAAAAAAAAAAAAAAAAATTGGCCTCTGAAAGCAGATCATCCCACCCCCGGCGGGCTTGACCCTCCAGATGTGGTACAAGTCTTCTTATTTGATTAGATTGCTGACAGGTCAGATATGTTGACTGTGCATGTTCTCTTGGCCTGGTAATCAGTTAGCTAGAGTGCTCGTCTTTTCTGCTTTGGGAAATGGAAATAACCTTTATTGAGCACCTATAATGTTGAGCACCTATAAACCTGGTTAGAAACAAAACAAAAAAAAAGCAAAAACAAAATAACATCAACGTCTCATTTTTAATTCTACTCAAAAGTCCCCTGAGTAAATGGGGTAAGGTTCCTATTTTATATCTAAGAGCAGTGAGAAGCAGAGAGGACACATAATCTGTCCGAGGCCACATGGCCAGTCGGTGGTTGCGGTGCAGAGAACCAGGTGCCCCGCGGCGCTGGACTCCGCATTATCTCTCAAGCCTAAGTGCACAGGGTCACTCCATTCTGGGACAGTTTCTCAGCCAAGGGCTGTGAATGGCGAGCCTCAGCCAGGACAGGAAGTCCCTGAAATGGTACGTATGCCTTTTGGAGAAGGGGGCCCATAGCTTTCTTCAGTTCCGAAAAGGCTCCTTGACTTAAAAAAATAATAATTACTGGTGCCTTTGTGAGGACCGGTGACAGGACACACATGCTCCCTATTCCACACTTGCACTTGGCCAGATTCTGGAGTAACATGAACACATCAACAGCTACCATTTGTTGAGGACCTACTATGTGCCAGCTCTGCTGGGTCCTCTCAGCCATTGGAAGGGCTGGCGAAGGGCAGCAGCATTCCTCTTAGAAGCCTTCAAGCCAGCCTGGTAGTAATAAGAACAGAGTTGCCTGTAGCTGCTGAACATGGCAAGTCTCCAGGCAACTTAGATTTCTGAAGTGATGCTCTCTCTTCTCTTCCATCCAGTGTTCCTGACTAGTGTTCCCCCATCTAAGCTTACTGGTTCCACTGCACACAGAGCGGGGAGTAAGAGATGACTCCTAGCTCCTCTTCTGCCATCAGCTCCAAATGGCTTAAGCAGAATACCATACTTACTATAATATCGCCACCTCTGAAATGCAATCAATACCTACCTCCTTTTTCCACTCTTAGTAAATCAGCAAATCAAAACAGAAACAAACTTAGGAAATATGTGGGCGTTACTTATGACGATTAGGAAGCTAATAAGGTCCTGATCATTTAACGCAATGCTAATCTATTTCATTGACATCTTGGAATACTGGTTTCCAAACAGTGATAAAATAATGAAGACACAGTCCCTGGCCTCAGGGAGATGAATATCTAGCATGTATAGAAAGGCAGGTATACAAAATAGCTACAGCACAGGGGAGAACAGAGTACACATTACAAGAAAGCGATAAATTACTTGCTGTGGGATGTCAGAAGAGGGAAACTTATCTCGCTTGGGAGATGAGCATGGGGAGGGCATCATGTAGAGCTGGGATTTGAAGTCCTGAAATAATGGAACAGGCAGAGAATGTTTCTGAAGGTGCGAGCAGCAGAGGCTATGATAAAGGCATGCGAAGTCTGGGATATGTTTGGACACTCATGAGCAGCCAAGGTTGCCTGGATGGTAGCCCTGCTCGGCCAGCAGAAGGTAGACTGCTAGGCTGGAGTGAGGGCCAGCTGAATTCACATGTCACCCATAGAGAGTCTGACTTAAAGGCCTCTACTGAAGTTTGGACTTTGGAATTTTTTAATAATTGTCTCCCCGCAGTGATTCTAACTTGCAGCCAAGGTTGAGAACTACTAGGCTAGATGGTCTTCAAGGTTCCCTTCAGCCTTGGAGAGAAGAACTGTGCCCTTTTTAGAAGGAACTTGGTTTGAGAATGTGGGTGGCTGGTTATAATTGCTGAAAAGCTGGTTGAAAGCTCTTCCTCCTCAGGCAATGGGTCCCTGATAACCCTGGAGGGCGATTCTAGAAAGGAGGTCCAAACCCACCCACAGGGAGCGCAGTGGGCCTGGTAGGGGCAGGCAACCCAGTAGTCCTGCTTCATCAGAGGGGACAGCTTCTACTCAGCTCTTGCCAATCACTGCAAAGTGGGAATGTGGGCCTCGGGTTGCCAAGTCTTCGGACTTTTCAAGAGAAATGAGGAATCTGGTAAAAGATACTGATTTTATTATGTTAGTAAAAAAAAAATTCAAATGTTTGATAAAACACTACACAAGCCAAATAAAACCCAATGGCCAGCTGGATTCACTGAGCATGTCTTTAGTTTGATGCTTATAATTTAGAGTTTTGATTATTAAAAAGAACTGGGGAGAGGAGGGAGGGAGGTGGAGCTGGAAGAGGGTATAGGGGGGATAAATTGTGATGGGGAAAAAAATAAAATCAAATAAATAATTGGTTTTTCTTTTTATTTACCAGTTGCTACCTGACATGTAATCTTTAGAGAGACAATGTTTATGTGGACTCTGTGGTTTCCTTTTTTTTTTTTTTTTACTGTAATATCTGGCTGAGGAGATATAAAAAATAACTCCCATATGTATTTATCCACTAATGGCTAATAGGATTTGCCTATATTCTCACTCCCATATTGTTTTGAAGCAAATCTCAGGTATTATCTCATTCTCTCCATAAATATTTCAACATAACCACAAGACAACGATCACATCTAAAAATGAATAAACATTTCTTAATAATATCCAAAGTTTAATTTCCAGTCATCTCAAAATTTCAACATTTAAAAAGAAAATTAGTTTGTTTGACTCAGAATCCAGATCCAGTCCACACCTTACAATTGGTTGACATGCTTATGTTTGCTTTTGATATTGTTGTTCGCACATTGATTTTGCTGAATTGGCTATTATGAATGTGTTTGTATGTAACCCTCCACTAAAGGATTTGTAAAAATGTAATGAAGGTTTGCAAGGCCAAGGTTTGTGATTATATTAGAAGTTCACTTGATAAAGTCCGTCTTATAAACAGCTAAATTCTGTCAAAGAAAAATCCATTTTTAATGCATGATTGAATATTGATAATTAATGGGAACTATGAGGAAGTCATATGCAAAGATTAATTACCAGCTGAGCTCTGAGAACGCTTTTCTTCCTTTGTAATCTCACCTCCTGAGAGAAGTAGTCTATATTGGTCCTAGAGCGAATTGACAGATATATTCAGAAAGAAAAGCTACAGACTTTAATCTTTATTGGTCATGCTTAATTGGATGTACTATTATTTTTTATTTGCAGAGAGAATATTTGTTAGTTAATTCTTTCTGTAATGCTGAATGGGGAGGCGGGGTCCTGAGGCCTTTTCACTGTACTGGATGGCTGAGGCTATGAGTTCTGCGATTCTAAATATTTCTCCTTATTGGACATGTTTGAAATCAACTCCTTACAATAGAAAATCAAATTGTCTGAATCCAGATCATCCTCTACAGCAAGCATGTCAAACTCAAAGGCTAACACGGACCAAATAAGCAAGGTTTAAGTTTATGTGGGCCGCAAAAAAACAAAAGCTTCAATTGTCATAAAAACGTAGGTTTATTTCAATAGAGACATGCTGAATACAAAGGGCTGAAATAAATGAGTAATCATTAACATAAAATAATAGAACACTTCAATAAAAATTAATATTATTTCTTGAAAATTAACTTACCAGACACTGAATAACTGCACAAATTAATAAGCGTAATGCAAATAAACCTATTTTTCTTGTTCTCCGAAAGCGAAGTATTTCCTGTTGCACACACCAAACAAGTCAGTGCAAGACTAATGACGTGGCAATCGGCTGCTAAAATATTCGCTGCTAGTATTAGTGGAGAGAAATGGTGCGCCTGTGTGTAAGGCGTAAAGGGAAATGAATGCAACATGATTATAGTAATCAGTCATTAGCGAGTGTTGTAGTTCGTTATTAACAACTAGGGCCCCGGTGCACGAAATTTGTGCACTGGGGGAGGGGTGGTCCCTCAGCCCAGCCTGCCCCCTCTCACATACTGGGAGCCCTCAGGGGATGTCCTACTGATGGCTTAGGCCTGCTCCCTGCTCCCCTTGGGGAGCAGGCCTAAGACGCAGTCTGGCCTCCCTTTGTGGGAGGTGACCAGGCTGATCAGGGGAAGGCACCAGCCCCATCACCCTGCTGCTACAGCCACTGCCAGTCACCACAGCCACCAAGGTGTTTTCATCAACACGGACTCCAGTCCCTTCACCATGAAAAAATGACAACTTTCTTTAGGCATTTTCAAGATGTGTCTTTCATAGGATATGATATTTCTTTATTATTTTTTCTTATCCTCACCTGAGGATATGTTTCCATTGATTTTTAGAGAATGTGGATGAGAAAGAGAAAGACAGAGAGAAACATCAAAGTGAGAGGAACACTTTGATTGGTTGCCTCCTGCATGAGTGCTGACCTGGGCCCCAGCCAGGGAAAAGCCTGCAACCTAGGTACATGCCCTGGGTCAAAATTAAACCCAGACCCTGTGGTTGGCAGGCTGAGGCATTATCTACTGAGCCAAACTGGCTAGGGAAGGATATGATATTTCTTAGCCCCTACAGCAGCAGACCTTCATTTTTTTCTCCAGGAGTGAGGTGGAAAAACCCTACATCACCTTCTTGGATTCTTATTACCCAAGTTACTAAGAATATTACCAGTGGCATACAGGGAGCTTAGCCAATGAGCAGTCAGAAAAGGTGTTTCTTCTGTAGTTCACACCGATTCCCAGCTCAGCCCCTGCCCAGGCCTCAGGCCTCTGGCTGGGGCATTAGGCCTGGGCAGAGGACCCCCAGCCTGCTGAGATAGCAGGCTCCGCCCCTGCCCAGGCCAGAGGGACGTTAGGCCTGGGCAGGGGACCCCCAGGATCACCTGCCCAGGCCTAAGACCTCTGGCCGGGGCGTTAGGCCTGGGCAGGGGACCCCCAGCCCGCTCCGAAGGCCCGCTCTGCCCCTGCCCAGGCCTCAGGCCTCTGGCTGGGGCATTAGTCTTAGGCAGGGACCCCCAGCCCTGCATGATTGCTGGCTCCGCCCCTGCCCAGGCCTCAGGCTTCTGGCCAGGGCAATCGCCGGCTCCACCTCCCCAGGTCGTGTCTGGCGCTGCCTGCCCCACCTGCAGCATACAAATTTAACAGCCATCTTTGTTGGGTTAGTTTGCATACTCTTCTGATTGGCTGGTGGGTGTAGCGAAGGTATGGTCAATTAGCATCTTTATCTTTTATTAGTGTAGATTATGTATAACAGGATATTGTAAAAATTAAGTTACAAAATTTTTATTAAAACATTTCTTACATACCATTATATTGGCTGGGCTGCAAAAATATTTGTTGTGGGATGTGAGTTTGACATGCTTGCTCTACTGGCCAACTGTCTTCATGGCTGTCGCTAAACTCTGACATGAAGTGACACCCTCTCTGTTTCCTGCTTTAGAAGGAACTTGAGTGAAATTGACCTTAGAATGAGGAAAACTACAAGGTGTCCCCAAAAAATGGATACATACTTTGAATGATTATAGTCAGTGTTTATTAACATACAGTTCATTTTCAAAGTTTAAAAAAATGTACAAAAATCATTTTTTTTGTCAATGCCTGTTTTTCATGCTGATGATCATTCTGGTCCAGGCACTGCTGATAATGTGAAGCGAAGGACTCACAAACATCAAGAATCATTTCCTTTGGTATTTGTGCGCCCTCAAGTCATCAACTGTTGCCAATTTTGTACCATAAACTTTATCTTTTATTGTTATTTTTAAAATATATTTTTATTGATTTCAGAAAGGAAGGGAGAGGGAGAGAGATACAGAAACATCAATGATGAGAGAGAATTATTGATCAGCTGCCTCCTGCACACAGGACAGCAACCCAGGCATGTGCCCTGATCAGGAATCAAACCATGACCTCCCGGTTCATAGAGAGATGCTCAACCACTGAGCCACGCTGGCTGGGCAAAACTTTTATCTTTTATGCATCCCCATAATAAAAAGCCTAGTGGCACTTTAGGATAAATTTTCTTTGTTTAAAGCTTAGTCTGACTTCACCAATTATTTCAAATCAGTTAAAGCTGAAAAGGAGTGAAAATTGAGTTATCGGCTGTTAAAGTGTGTATACATTTTCTGGGGGGAGTCACCCTGTATTGTGAATCCATCAAATAAGAAGCCAGACAGGCACGGCTGTTTGCACCTCTTGGCACGCATTGCATTTGCACACCTGCCTGGGCTTCTGAGAGACGTCTGCAGGCCAGTCTGTGACTGGCAGCAGCTCCGAGTCTGTGTGCAAAGGTGGCTGGTGGCTAATTACACGTTTGATGAACTTGTTGTTAAGACAATGCCGCATGTGTCCTCCCTCAGCTGCAAATTGCCAGGTTACTGGAGAGTTTCCTGTATGGCTACCAATTACACCTAATTTGGTCCTGAGATTGCCGCATTTGCTTTTCTGTCACCAAGTTTGTGATTACGAATCGCTTGTGTTGATCGGGAGTGGGCCCGAATTTCTGATGGTTGACACATGTAAGAAAGCCATTCAGGAAACCAGCAGTGTTTAGTCATCTTTACAAGACAGAACATCCACGGGTGTTTGCATCCCTGAGGAAAGTTTGCTTCCTCTAGGTATTTGTTTTCACAAGGAATTCGTTACCTGAAAAACATAGACAGGCTTCCAAATGGGCTGCTGTGCAGAAAGGACAGCCACATGCTACCTGGGCAGGGACAGCCATCACATTCCTGAGGGGTGTGTATTCAACCCACACACGTGGGGGTTGGGTGGGGAGAATGAGACAACCTCAGTCCCCAGAGGGGGTGCTGGGAAGGTGTCACCTCTGCCTGGAGACCCTGGAGAAGAGGGCTTTCCTTGAATACGGAAATGGCAGGCAGCCCCTTGACATTAGCAGCTTCCTTAACCAGGGGGTTCTCTGGGCAGGAGCCCCGCTGCTGGCCAGGCTCCTGACTGTGGGTGGAAGGAGCACAGCAAGAGCTGAGGCCCTCGGTGGGGCTGGGCCCCTCTTGCTCCTCTTCACATTTGCCTAAAGGTTTTTGCAAGGAGCCTGATTAAGACACCAACTCTCACATATTCTCCTAAGATTCTTCCAACACTTCCACCCTCTTTCCCTCCCCCACCTAAAAAAAGAGCCTGGGGAGGATCCCTGTATCCCTGCTGCTGCCCAGAGAAGACAGGCCCTGGTTGCAAGCCTGAGGCCAAGAATGGTGTGTGGTGAAGGAGGTGAGGGAGGGAGGGAGGTGAGCGAGCAGAAGGAGAGGGCAGAGGCGAGGATGGATGTCTGTGCTGGTGGGGCTTTAGGGACAGGGAACAGGTGGACATGAGGTGAGGGGGTCCTGCCGGAGCTGGCCTGGCTGTGGGGAGTGTGACAGATTTGAGCAGGTTCTGCAGTCTCACCCAGGGAGAAAGCGGGCAGTTGAGGGCTGCTCCATCCCGGTCCAGGGGCCGGATCTCTTGCTTTGCCCTTGTCAGGTCTCTGAGCTGGGCCTGGGGTCTGCGGTCTTGACCCAGCTTTAATGCACTGCAAGCCTCTGGAAACAGAGCCACGGACTGGAGATCTACCTCTGAGAGGAGGCTTGTGTGCTACCTTCCCATCAACTGAACCCCTACGTGCTTTTCGAGATACTTTTAATCAGTAAAGGACTAACGGTTAAGTTGCTCTGAACTGATTTTGTTGGACTTATGGGGTGGTCCGCTCACCCAGGAGCTGGAGGTGGCCTTTGGGGCTCTGTCAAAAAAGTCTTCCACGTGACCACAAAAATCAGAAATGAGAGGGGTTTAAGGCTTCCCTGTATTAGCATAACCAGAAAAAGACAGCTCGTTTGCTCTATAGAGGTAGTCTCTCTTCCAATAGGTGCTCATAGATCCATACAGAGCAACCGAAAGCATCCATATGGCCCTAGAAATGAGAAAACCATTTCTGTTAATGAAGAACCCAGAGAAGGTCAACATCCTACTAAGATTAGCCAAGTGGCTACTCACAAAACCATGGAGAAAAGCTCAGATAACCTTGTTTTCCCTTAAGAATGGGAAGGGCCAGGTGACTTTAAGGTCTGTAATTGTGTCCCTCTCAGGCCCTTGTCTGACACCACTAGGGTTAAATATAAATCATATTAACATCACACAAGTTCAAGCCACAGTGGCCTTCTCAACCACTGGGCTGGAAACTCCATAAGGACAGAGACTTGTTTTGTTTACCATTATAACTTTAATAGAGGCCTGGTGCATGAAATTCATGCAAGGGGCTCGGCCCTCACAGCCCAGGCTTCGTCTGGAAGGTCTTTCGGCTGTCCGGTCTAATTAGCATGTTTTGCTTTTATTATTATAGATTGCCTGGAACAGTGCTTAGTACAGAGTAGATGCTCAATAAAGTTATGCATCGATGAAATGGATGATGTGCTGAAAAACAGTAAGGGTTAGTGATGCCAGTACTTACAAGTTACTTGACTTTGTACAGGTTTTATTATTTCTCTTAGCCCAAGTTTTTTAAACTACAAAATGGAAATCTATTCCATGGCTTGTGAGAATTAAAATTAAATGGGATATTTTGTAAAGCCTTTGGTCTATAATGGATATGCAAGAAAAGTTCCTCGCTACATGCCCTCCACTTTGATCCTACGAGAGTCAAGGCAGAGTTCCAACTCTGATCTTAGTGATTCAAACTAGCTTCCAGCCTGGTGGTTTCAGCTAGCTTCCTATGGAGGAAAAAGTTGTAAATGTCAGAGAATGAGTTTTCACGGTAAGAACTGCATTTCATAAAATGCTTTGACAATACAAAATAACAAGATTACTCAGGACAACCTCAGAAAAGAACTATATAACATTTTCTAAATGAGAATTTAATATATAGTAGACTTTAAAAATATTTGAATGGACAAATGAATAAATGAATAGACGGTGTGATAAATTTAGCCTAAAAGCCTTTACTAAATCTTGCCTTGATTATCAGTAAATTTCATTTTAATCAAAGCAGCCTATCCTGTTTTCAAGTGCTGTCATTTTGTCAGCAGGCTTCCTTTGATCATGCTGAAATGCAAAATTTCTGCCTGGAAAAAAAAATCCCGTTCTAAATTTCTTTAATTTTCCCAGCAAACATGTTAAGTCCTTAGTAACTATACATGAGGTTTAAGCACTTTAAACATCCTTCCTTCTCTCCTGTCCGTGTGTGTGCGCGCGCGCGCGCTTTTATTGTACAGAAGGTGTTTCTCTCTACTTGCAAGATCCTCACTAATGCCCAGGGAAGTTCTGGGCATGGAATAAGTAAAAGGAAATGATGCCAAGGGGAAGGCTGTGCTGTCTGCCATCGATGAGAGAATAACGGCGTGCTCAAGGGAGGCTGCCGGAGAGGCTTCCTAAGGCTCAATTCCAGAAGGAAAATTTGAAGACTTCTTGGAAAAGCTGTTTTTGGCACAAGAAAGGTTGGGGGTGAGTGGATAGGGCTCTACTTTGAGATTACTTTCCTGGGGCAAATTGCCTAGATGACTGTGATGCAGAATCTGTCGAAAGGGGGGAAAAGAAAAAGGAAAGCTTCTCCGTGGCTTGAGACGTCCCATGCCAAATATATGTCTGCAGCACATTTCCACGGCACCGCCAGGAGACGATGAACCTAAGGCTGTGCTGTTGAAAATGGCAGTCCATGGAATGTAGTACTACAAAAGCAGCTTCGACTGGGAGAGGATGGGAGGTCATCCAGATGCTGTGCTCACCTTGACCATTCTCCCTCCAACCCCACCGCCCTTCACCTGCACCGCATGCATACTTATCCTGTCTGCACCTAAGTCTTCCAGTCTGCTCTTCACCCAGGCTCTCTGGGAAAGATGGTAACCTGCTCCCCGAGAACCACTGCAGCTGTGGGCCTTGCCTCTTTCACTCAGGAGAACTTGAAAACGCCTGGAAACGGAAGTTTTCATGTGGAATGGGGGTAGAGGGGCTGGAGAGACAACAGTAATATTGTCTTTAAGGAGCACCCATTTTTACAGGCAATGCGCTTGATTCTCTCTTCTGCAGTAGCACAAGGAGCCAGGGCATCTCTGAGACTTCTCAATGGGCAGCACCAATCTGAGTGTCTCCCCAAGGGGTCTCCTGGGAAGCGGGGCTAGAGCATTCTGCCCAGCTCATTCACTAAGTTCCGGTGGCCTCTGCTTTAGTATACGTACTCTTTACCATGTAATCTGCACAAGTCTCCCAGGTAAAAATGGACTTTAACCTGGATTAGGAAATCAAACGCATAGAGACTTTGGGATGCTTGTCCCCGGTCAAGTAGCTAGTAAGTGTTAGAAGATCCTGGACTCAAAACACGATGCCCAATTCAGGCTCCCAGCACATATTCTGGGCCATAAGGTAGGTTTTTCTCTCCCTACCAAGCAGATGAGGAAACAACAGAGGAAACCTTGCTAGATCACCCAGTGACCCCTGTGCCCTCCGCCCCACCAGATGTATTAAATCAAAGGAAAATACAAGAGCAACTTTGAGTTGTGCTTTTTTTTAAAATCCTCACTTGAGGATATTTTTTTTCCTTGATTTTTAGAGAGAGTGGAAGGGAGGGAGGAGGGGGCAAGAGAGAGAAAAGAGAGAGAAACATCCATGAGAGAGAGAGAGAGAGAGAGACATTTGATTGTTTGCCTCCCACAGTACGTGCCCTTGACCACGAATCTAACCAGCCACCCTTCAATCCTCACGCTGATGCTCTAACCACTGAACACCAGGCCAGGGCTGGGTGGTGCTTTTTAAAGAAAGCAAACTTGATCCTTGCTGATTTAATTCCAATTCCAAGATAAGTGGTTGTTCTCAGCAACATTAACCTGGAGAAAACACATGGCACCATAGAGCCCTGATGTTGGGCAGAGCTGAGGAGATGAAGAAAAATAAAGCAGGGTGAAGGGATGGAGGATGAAGGGGGAGGTGGCTGTCACTCTCAAAGCCAGGCATCTCTAGCCGAGGGCACTGCGTTACCAATCTCTTCCTTGGACGAGAAGAGGGAGAATGTGTGGGAGTGCCTGTGGGCACACACATGGGCACCTGCCCTGCATGGAAGGCTGTGTGAAGCCGGAGAAGAACTGTGTCTGTTGAAATAGACGTCTCATGGTTAAACGGGCCCAAATTCGTAACCAGAGTCTAGCGCTGGTGCTGCCGGAGGCCTCTTCATGAAAAGCACAGACTAAGCTTTCAACCTCCTCCTGTACTGTGCATGCTCCTGCCATCTGAGTCAACCACTATAAGGGAGTTCACGGTTTTGTGTTTCAGTCAATGGACTGAGAGCTCCCCCTCCAATCAGAACTGCCTAACTATACCCTCATTTGCACTTATACTGACTAATCAGAATGCATGATGGCCACCAATCAGGACTGCGTGATTTGGATCAATTAGAACTTTCATTTGCATTAAGTGGACCTAATTGCGAACCTGGGCAGGAACTTTCTCTATAAAAGGCAGCCTCCCCCGCTCCTCCCCCCACCCCCACCCCCCCGACTCGCTCTGTCTTGGTGGAGTGTACTTGCTAGATCATCCAGTAACCCCTGTACGATCCAGAAGCATCGTTTCTGCCAGAAATGTTGCTTTTCTCTGGTTTGCAATCTCTTTCGCCTGAAGAAAGTCTCTCTGTTTTCTAATATTCTTTGGGGGAATTTCTGTTGACAGCTGGGAGTGAGGGCAGTGAAGAGTGGGGAGGAACAAGGGGATTAAGCAAAATTTGCAACGAGTTGTTCCTTGGGCTTCCCTTTCTGTTTTCTTTCAACTCTTTAATGATCTCCCAGCGCACCCCGTCTTTCTCATCCGCACCTGTGACCTCTGCTGCATCCTCTGCTTCCTGCAATCTTACTGCGAAGACGACAGTCATTACCTCTTTCCCCATCAACTCCTCCGACGCCACATTTCCCAGAGACCTTGCTTGTCTCCTTCATAATGTACACAGCCTGTGTTTCAGTCCTCCAGGGCCCTTGAAGTGATCAGATAGCTATTTTTTTTCTGTACCCACTTAGCTCATTTTGCATTTGAATTACACTTTGATAGGCGGCAAATATGCCTAATGTTGAAGTGCCCCAGGACCTCTCCTTATCGTTACCCTGACTTCCTTGGTGCTGTCATCCAGTTTCAAGGCTTTAAATACACCTATAATTTGATGACTCTCTGATTTATATTCCATGCAGACCGCTCCCTCTACCTATCTGACTTTTCCACTGGGAAGTCTAATATATCTACCTAAACGATGACGGTGTGACCAAATCCTGGCTCCATCCGCAGCCTCCTCCATCGAGTAAGTGGCACTTTGATTTTTCCAGCTGCTCAGGATGACATACTTGGGGGCATCCTTTACTCTTCCTTTACTCTCACACCCTGCAAGGACTCGTTCACCTTCAAATAAACCCAGAATTCAACCTGTTCGCACACCTCTGCTCACACTTTGGCCCCTAGACCACCATCGTGTCTTGCTTTGGCTCTTCCAACAGCCTCCTAACCGTTTCTTCGTTGGCTGCTCTTAGCTCAGCAGCCAGATTGATCTTGTTAAAAGGTAGTTCAGGACACCTGGCTCCTGGCTGACACCTGCCAGCGGCTCTCACCTCACTCTGAGGAGTCAAGCTGGAAACTGCTCTCTTTACCTCTGCTTCTTTGGAAAAACAAACAAACAAACAAAACAAAAGCAAAAACAACCCGCTCTACCCCCTTTCCTTTTGCTCTCCCTCCTTCTCTTGTGGAGTGTCAGGGCCACACCTTGGCTGTAGACTTCTCATGTGCCAGTCAGTCACTGTACCGCTGTACCGATTTTTAGGTAATTTCCACACAAAGGTGGAATATTGGCGCTAGATGAAAGGTAGATGAAAGGTAGACCTATTTTCTACAATGTCTCCAAGTTCCATCTTATTCTAACCACTTGTTTGCATGTAACTAACATTTTTCTATATCATGTTGGTTTTTTCTCTTTAATGCTCAGGAGCCCAGGTATAGGGGACAGTTAGGTTCAGGGCCTCAGGTCTGGTAGGTTTAAAGCTGGTCAAGGTTAGACGTGCCCAGAAATGTTCTCCCCTGATCCGAGAACTCTCCCCAGAAGCTCTGGAAGAAAAGACCTTCAAGGGCCCTTAGCAAGGAAAGACTGTCCCTTGTGTCCCCACCCATACAGGAGTCACCATTCTGTCACCAGCTCAGAGCCCACACCTATGGGGAAACGCCTGTTTCCAGTAGCATTTAACCCAGCAGCTTTCTTCTACCTGGGCCTTCAACTACTTTTCTCTCTCTTTTTCCCTTTAAGAAAACCAAGTCTGTTTTAATTTTATGGGCTTGACAGAACTAGGACAATAGGACAATGTTTGCTGGGATCAAATTTTTTTGTGCAAATTTTTTCTGGCAGAATCAGTGTTTGCAAGAAGCAGATAAAACTTGACTGTGGGAGAACCTCGCTGTAGCAGGCAGCTGCCTGCCAGCAAATCTCCAGTTAGCAACAGAGCCGGAGTCATTGTTAGCCAGGTAGGAGAGACGGGAGGGAAGAGAGAACCCTAGAGCTTCCTTGTCAGGCTTGAAATGAAATGAATCGCCGCTCAGCAATTACTGTAAGACAGCAGACCTGGTACATGACTCTCTAAAGATAACATCTCAACTTGGTTTACCTTCCTTCCATAGCACAGGTGCATATGCATCAAGGAAGCCCCACAGCCCCGAGATATTTTATTCACCTCACACTCGGAGGAGTGCACTGACTGGAATTCAATAGAAATGGTTCTCTGTGTGAAAGTCATTTCAGAAAGTAATCTAGTTTATGGAAATGAAAGGCATCAAAACACAAAAAAACACTGTTTCTCTACAAGTGCTTTGCCTCAAATATTTGACATGGAAATTTGTATAATCCCTCTGGGGGCACGTGGGTTTCACCAGTGTTAACATCTTTTGAAATGAATTTCACAAATGTTTATTTGCCGCACCAGGCTGACAAATAATTTAGAATATCGAGGCAGCTTACCGGAATCAAACTTAATGATATGGATCTCAGAAGATTGTGGAGGTTAAGTGTGAATTTTAATTGGGTGTTGGGGGGTGACTTCACTTTCAAATACTGCCTCTGGAGAGCAAAGGTGTCACTTAGCTGCTCTGGGCCCCCCCCCCCCCCAAACGCCTTGCTATGTAATGCACCTCAGAAATGACAGCGGATGCCTACTGCCACATCTACTTCATTTCTCCCATGGGAAACAGGGTTTGCTGAACCTGCCTAGAGGGAGAGGGGGAGGGGGAGGGGAAGGAGAGGGCAATGAAGCAATGAGCAGGCTCAGGTGGGAGGTGGGCACCTAGTGAAATGGGGTGTCTGGCTTCTCACCAGTCCTAAAGGCAGCGGTTCTCAACCTGTGGGTCACGACCCCTTTGGCGGTCGGACGACCCTTCCACAGGGGTCGCCTAAGACCATCCTGCATATCAGGTATTTACATTACGATTCATCACAGTAGCAACATTACAGTTATGAAGTAGCAACGAAAATAATTTTATGGTTGGGTCACAACATGAAGAACTGTATTTAAAGGGCCAGAAGGTTGAGAACCATTGGCTTAAGAGAAGAGTAGGCACAACATAAGCCCTAACAAAGACAGGCTTTAGGTTAGAGTAGAATCAAGGAAGAGCGAGAGGGGGAAGCTTATGTCTTCCATCATCTGAGTGTGAGTGCTCATGGAACCCCTCTTTTCTTCCTTGAGGGGGCTGCTTTAGAGAACCCCTGTGGTCTGTGGGAACCCTTTCCCCTCATGCAGGAGGACCCTCATGATGAGGGTCCTTCCCTGGGGCCATGATCACCAATGAAAGAGTTAGAGTTGGCACAATCCTCAGGGCTCATCCAGTCCTTCAAAAACCCTGTTTTACACAGGCCAGCAGTTTGGCTGGGTCTGCCTGGGGAGTGAGGAACAGAGCCAGTTGCAGACCAGGGTGTGCTGCTCCTTTTCCAGCATCTTCCCTGCCCCTCAATCACCCTTTTTGGCCTCAGTGATCATTAAATGCTGGTGGCTGTACCCAGGCCAGAGGGAGGTCTTCTGGAGCAGGGAGCCCTGAACCTTATATATGCCCTAAAGTGGGGACACTCAGACCCTGCAGATTGGTGGAAACCATGGATGGGATAGTGGGCTTTTCAATACCTCCATTCCATCACACAAGTTCTGAGTGTGCCCTGACCGCCATCCTGCTGTCTGTGAGACGCCTCCATCTGGAAGCCTCAGGAGCACCTTACACTCTTCAGCTTCCACCCAAACATGTTCCCCTTCCTGGATTTCCTCTGCTGTTTATGACGCCAGTCATCAAACCTAGAAACCTTTTATCTCCCTTTTTGTTCATCCTCCATGCAATCATTTGCTGGGTTCTATTGTGGAGTCTTCTATCTACTAGGATTATTCAACAGGGCATAACAGATAGGACAGTTCTTCATTGTGTGGGACTGCCCCGTGCATTGCAGGTTATTTCACATTCCTGACCCCTGCCCACCAAATGCCAGTAATGCCCTCCAGTCACCGTGACAATCAGAAACAGCTCTAGACATCCCCCAAATGTCCCCCCAGCTCAGTGTCATCCCCGTGGAGAAACACAGGAACTTTTCTTCTGGTTTTCTGTCACTCGCCTGGATTCTGACAATTTACTTTTCATCTGAGATGTTGAATTTGGGATCATTGAATTGGCCTTCTCACCCCTAATCTCGCCTTCCTCCAATCCACTTTGCACAAAGCTGTTCAATGATGTTTTTAAAGCACAGCTCCGATTGCATTACTCCCTGTTCAAAACACTCAGTGGCTCTCTACTGCCTCTAGTAAAATCTCACTCCTTAGCCTTGAATTCAAGACTTTGCAAATTGACTTAATATTCAAATCAGTGACTTTCCTGCTTCAAAGACTTTACTGCTTCCTTTTCTTTTGTCCCCAAAGGAATGATGAGAGGGTGTTTGGCCTGTGTGCTGGTGTCTTCCTACAAATGGAGCCAACAGCAGGGTGCCTGGTTAACTAATGCTGCAACATAAACCACTCAAAACTTAGTGGCTGAAAACATCAATAATTTTTTTTTAATCCTCATCTGAGTATATATTTTTTAAAAAATTGATTTGAGAGAGAGAGAGAGAGAGAGAAGGGAGAAAGAAAAACATCTGTTGGTTGGTTGCCTCCTGTACACACCCAGACTGGGGATCAAACCTGCAACCTTCTGGTGCACGGGACAACGCTCCAACCAATTGGGCCACCGGGCCAGGGCCAACCATTTTCATGTTTATTATAAATCCTTGGGTCAGGGTTCCGCCAGGAGGTTCTTTTGTTCCATGTGGTGTCAGCTGGGGTACCTGGTGTATCAGCCGGTGCCTAGCATGGCCTGGAGGACCCAAGGCGACTTTACCTGCATGTCCTGCACCTCAGCACAAACAGTTGGCAGGTTGGGCTCCGCGGGTTTCCTTTCCTCCGTGTGGTCTCCAGGCTTCCCCAGAAAGGCAGTGGGAGTTCTTTCATGATGGTTCAAGGCTCTGGAAGAAGGAAGCAGAAATGGCCAATCCTCCTAACGCTGGGCCTGGAAATGGCAGAGCAGTCACAGAGCTGCCCACCTTCTGCTCAAGGGGGTGGGGGGACTCAGACCTCCTCCTGGTGGCAGCTGACTCTAATCTCCACAACAGCGCAGATTCAACTGTGAGGGTGATATAATAGTGTGGACGTGGATCTGCTGCTTCTACCTGTACAATTCTATGAGTTTCTGTCAGACAGAGCCCGAAGTGGAAAACAACATCACTTCTGCCCTTACTTTACCTCTGTCCTCCACCTAGTCTCCCTTAGTCTGAGCTCCTCTCACCTTCTGCTTCGGAAAATCTTTAATCAATGGGTCATCGTGGCCACACCCAGGACCAGCGCTAGACAACCGGGTCTAGAGCGGCTCCCTCCAATAGAAACATAATGCAAGCCACAGGAGTTACTCGGCATTTCCTTGTTACATGAGAAAGTAAAAAGAAACAGATGAAACTAATAATAGATCTTATTTAACCCCATGGATGAAGAAGCTCCCATTTCAATATATAATCAATAAACAATGTTATTGAGACACTTTACATGTTTTCACGTGAAGTCTTCAAAATGCCATGTGTAACTTACACGTGCAGCCTGTCTCAGTCAGTCCAGCCTCCTCTCCAGTGCTCAGCAGCTACACGTGACTATGGCCACTGCCCTGGACGTTCTGGTCTAAAGCTGTTCCTGTTACTCCCCACCCGCTCCACCACCCAAATAAAAACCTGCTCTACAAGTGGACTTGTGCTAGAATAATCACGCAGGCATCCTCGTGGGGGCGGGGGTGGGGCGGAGACAAGGGGTGGACAAGCCAACAAGAATGTACCAGTGAAGCAAAAGTACCCCCTGTCATTTAGGTGTGTGTGGAGTAGATCAAGGTGCCTGGTACATTTCTAAAGCTGCAGACTCCCCACCTTCTTCCTCAGTGATTGTCTTTCCAAGTCCGAACCCTCAATCTCTCTACCGGAAGAAAAGCTCTCTCTAAAAATGCAGAGTTGCTAAGGAGCTAAGTGACCATTCAGTTCAAGTAAGAGTCTGCTTTACCAAAGGATGCGCTTCAGCATTGCTTGAGCCAGAGCATTTCTCTTGCGTGTTTCAAATACATCCATTTATTTTTTAAAGATTTCATTGCATTTTACAAACACCTATTGAATGAAATAAATTATCCCTGAAAGTTGATTTTGGGGATGAGCATGAGCACAGAGAGGAAATACTGGTAGAAGGTTAGGATTGTAAGAAAACGTTGAGTTCACAGAATCTAGGCCGGGGATGGCAAATGCAGGCACCTGCACCATCGCGTCTCGTGGCAGACAGTGTGGTGGCCTGCCCCCATGGCGGTCCAGTGTGGCCCCAGACATCTCCACACTCCACTTAGGCAGCTGCTTCCAAAACACCTGCAGCAGCGAGATGAAATCTGCTATCGCTGTTCTTACAACATGCAGGGCAGCTGGGGGAGTATCTGCTGCGCCCCCTGTCCCACCCCAGTATTCTTAAATTCACCCAGGCCCCCATCCAGGGCTGGCTGGTATAGAGTTGGCACCTGACCTCATTGAGCCAGGGAGGCCCTTTCCAACCGTTGGAGTTTGGGAGACCAAGAGTATGTCCGACTGTGAGTCTCCCTGGTGACTGAAGCTTAAGATGGAAAATACAATAGCTGTAGGTTCTGTTTTACCATCAGGGCAGGTCTGAAGGAAGAGGACGGAGCTGCTATCCTGAGGAGAGAAGAGATGAGAGAACAGAGCCAGGAGGCATCTCTTGGGCCCTCAGGTTTTCATCTCTCCCTTGGTTTCCTCGATACCACAGTAACTGTTCACTAAATTATCCTCAGCGTAAAGAGTGTGGCTTGGCTTCTCTCGTTTGTAAACCTGGAGTCCTAAGTAATATACAGGGCAGAGTCCCAGGCGGGGACCTGGCCCTTCACACAGGGCCGGTGCTCAGAGAGGCATTGGGCTTGGTCTGAGGCTCTGCTGCTGCCATCATGAAATTCTCAATTTTTCAGGAAGGGGCCCAGCATTTTCATCTTGTTTGGGACCCTAAAATGTATGTCTTTGACCCTGCAGACACACCTTTCCTAAGGAGGCAACAGACCGAGATGAAGTCAGTAATTTATTTAAGGTTGCAGAGCTGGGTACAGAATCCATTTTCAGTTGAGTCCCGCTTGGGACCGAAAAACTGACATAAACAAGTGAAAAGGAGGAGGGGATAGTTTTGTTTCTCTTGCTTCTTCATCTACACAGGAGCTCCTGAGCCCTCGACCTTCATGGCCATTGTTTTGCTTCTCCATTTTTTTGTGAATAAACAGGAGAAAGGGCGAGTCGGAAAGGGCTGGCTGGTGTCACAGAGCAATTGTTCTGAGAGAAGGAAACACTTGCCAAGTAGCCAAAGCCGACCTCATTTCCCATTTTCCCAAAGACCCAATTTCCCCAGCTGCTTTGTTGACATAGCAACAGTGAATTCTGAAAGGGTTGTTATAATATTAATATGTATTTCATGGTGGGCTGGCCCTGTGTTCGTCCCTAACCGTGATCCAGGTTTGAAAAGAGGTGCTTTTGGCATCTGGCCACTGGAAATAAGAAACCCAAGGTCCAGTTCTCCCAGTGGGATGAGAAGTAAGGAGCAGGTGCCTCCATCAGCACGTTCAGACAATCGGTGGAAAGGTGGGTTACCCCAGTCCCCCGGCTTCTCAGCCTTCCCCAGAGGAAAGGGCTTGCCACTGTGGATATTTTCAGTACAGACTGCACCTTGGGAAACATTTCCATCCTCCTCCTACTCAGGGTGTTAAATGTAGCACCTGTGAGCTATTGCGTGGAAAACCAATTATATCTTGGGGCCAGTGATAAGAATTCATCCCCCCCTGAGCTCAATTTTCAAAAGGCTTCAAAAGGCTTCCCACCTCTTTCCCTTTTTCCAATGCAAATGAGCAACACTCAGGAAATTTGCATGCCAGATTCCAACAAGGGTTTCAAGCGAGTAAATGGTCATATTTGTTAGTAATAGCGGTAGTGGATGAATAAGAGGTATTTAATAAATGTATGTTGAGTGTGTAGCATTTCTATAGCACTTAACAGTTTTTGAAGCTTCTCCCTGCCCTGTACTTCATCTATTTTATTTTTTTTATATTGAATTTATTGGGGTGACATTGGTTAATTAAATTACATAGGTTTCAGGTATACAATTCTGTAATACATCGTCTGTATATTGTATTGTACGTTCACTACCCCAAGTCAAGTCTCCTTCCATCACCATTTATCCCCCTTTGACCTTTGTACCTCTGCTCACCCCCTCTTTTCCTCTGGTAATCAACATGTGCCAGAAGCCGGTCCATCCTTGCTGCTTGACACAGTCGCTACAGGAAAGAAACATCTGCACAGCATATGTTTCAAGGGACCTGGCGTATATAGCATACTGTTCTTAATATGTTTGCTCCCCTTAGCGCTATGTGTTTTAACCAAGGTCACCTCTCCGAGAAAGGTTGTTTCCCCAGGTAGGGATTTTTCCCTGAAGTTAGGGAGGGGATAAAACCCCTTAACTAAGTGCCAGGCGGGTAGTTAATCACTTTAACTACAAACAATCACGCTTAAGCTACATAATCTTTACTCCCTGGAATGGAGATAAGAAACGCCCTAACCTTTACAATAGAAATTGACAGGATTAAAATCAACTGGTATAAATACAGATGTAACAGGACAATAAAAACCAGAACTTGGCTGGAGATCCTGGCTAGGCTGCTCATCAACTGAATGCTGTCTCTGTCCACACCTTTGGGGACCCCGGACCTGCTGGGGTTGGACCCCAACAAACATGCTATTGTCTGTGTCTTGTGAAGTTTTTGTTTTGTTTTTGCTTAATCCTTGTACTTTGTTCACCCAGCCTCCCAACTTCCCTTTCCTCTGACAGCTGTCAGTATGTTCTCTGTGTCTGAGTCTGTTTCTATTTTGATTGTTAGTTTATTTTGTTCATTCTATTCCACATATTAGTGAAATCTTATGATACTTGTCTTTCTCTGACTGGCTTATTTCACTGAGCATAAATAATAATCTCACTCAGGCTGTCGCAAAAGGTAAGATGTCCTGCTTCTTTACGGCCAAGTAGTATTCTGTTATGTAAATATACCACAGCTTTTTTATACACTCACCTACGGATGGACTCTTGGGCTGCTTCCAGATCTTGATGATTGTAAATAGCATTGCAACGAATATAAGCCCTCATAGATTTTTTCAAATTAGAGTTGTCAGTGCCTTCGTATATATTCCCAGAAGTGGAATCACTGGGTCGTAAGGCAGTTCCATTTTGAATTTTTTAAAAAATATGTGTTTATTGATTTCAGAGAGGAAGGGAGAGGGAAAGAGAAACATCAATGATGAGAGAGAATCATTGATTGGGAGCCTCCTGCATGCGAACCCACAATCTGGGCATGTGCCCGGACTGGGAATCAAACCATGACCTCCTGGTTCATAGATCGATAGTTAACCACTGAGCTGGGTGTTTTAAATTTTTTGAGGCAATTCCATACTACTTTCCACAGTGGCTGCACCAATCTGTGTTTCCACCAACAGTGTATGAAGGTTCCCTTTTTTCCACATCCTCACCAGCACTCCTTGTTATTGATTTATTGATGATAGCCATTCTGATAGGTGTGAGGACACCTCATTGTGGTTTTAATTTGCATTTCTCTGATAAGTGACCTTGATCATCTTTTCATATGTCTATTGGCCATCTGTATGTCCTCTCTGGAGAAGAGTCTATTCAGGTCCTTTGTCCATATTTTAATTGGATTTGTTTTTTGTTTTTTTGGTGTTGAGTTTTATAAGATTCTTTATAAATTTTGGATCTGAACCCCTTATCAGATGTATCATTGGCTAATATGTCCTCTTATTCACTGGGTTGCCTTTTCACTTTGTTGATGGGTTCCTTTGCTGTGCAAAACCTTTTTATTTGATGTAGTCCCATTTGTTTATTTTTTTATTTTGCTTCCCTCACCTGAGGAGATATATCAGGAAAAATATTGCTACTTGAAATGTTTGAGAGTTTACTGCTTATGTTTTCTAGGATTTTTATGGTTCTGAGTCTAACATTTAAGTCTTTAATCCATTTTGAGTTTATTCTTGTGAATGGTGTAAGAAGGTGGTCTAGTTTAATTTTTTAAAATTTTTAATTTTAATTTTTAGAGAGGAAGGAAGAGGGGGGAGAGAGAGAAACATCGTTTGGGGCTGCCTCCTGCACACCCTATACCAGGGATTGAGCCCACAACCTGAGCATGCACCCTGATTGGTAATGGAGCCTACAAACTTTCAGTGAACAGGATGATGCCCAACCAACTGAGCCACACTGGCCAGAGCTGATCTAGCTTCATTTTTCCTTTTTTGTATGTATCTGTCCAATTTTCTCAACACCATTTATTGACTAGACTATCTTTACTCCACTGTATGTTTTTGCTTCCTTTGTTAAATATTATTTGACCATAAAGGTATGGGTTTATTTCTGGGCTTTCTATTCTGTTCCATTTATGCCAGTACCATGCTATTTTGATCAATATGGCCATGCAATGTAGTTTCATAATCAGGTAGCATGATTCCTCCAACTTTGTTCTTCTTTCTCAAGGTTGCTGTGGTTATTCTGGGTCTTTTGTGGTTCCATATAAACTTAAGAAGCTACAAGTAAGTGAAAACATATACTATGTTCATGGATAGGAATAATTAACATCATTAAAATGTCTAAATTTCCCAAAGCAATCTGTAGATTCTACACAATTATCATGAAGATATCAATTGTTTATTTCACAGAACTAGAACAAATATTCCAAACATGTAAATTTGATTTTTAAGCAAGCACACAAACAAACCCAAAGCCCTATGATGAGGACACAGGGGAATGTTAATATTCTCATTTCCCTGATGAACAAAATAAGTTTTGAGAACAATTTTATCTTGCCCAATGTCATAGCTGATTCAGTAAGTGTCAGGTCTGATGAGAACTTGAGTGTGACTCCAGCAAGCACTGTCTTTCTGCTGTAACACATTACCTCATGGTATTTCAGAGGGGACAGAGGACAAAACAGGAGTGGTATTAAGTCATTGCAGAAAAATGCAATCAGTAATAGTTAAAATACATTAAAGGCTTACTCTGTGTCTGTCATCAATATCAACTCATTTAATGTTTTAATTAAATTTTCAGTTTCAGATAAATATCTACTAGTATTCACATGCAATCTTCCTAGCTAATAAAAGAGTAATATGCAAATTAACCACCACTCCGCCACAAAGATGGCGGCGCCCAATCCCCTCAGTCCTGCCGCTGAAGTGTCCAGGCCTGTTGGCCAAGCAGGTGGTGGGGGAGGGGCCGAGGGGCGGAGCTGGTGATCAGAGGAGGCAAGGGCGGAGCCAGCGATCGGAGGGCTCAGAGGCAGAGCTGACTCCAAGGGGAGCAGGGAGAGGGCCTAAGCCATCAGTAGGACATCCCCTGAGGGCTCCCAGTATGTGAGAGGGGGCAGGCTGGGCTGAGGGACCCCCCCCCACCAAGTGCACAGATTTCATGCACCGGGCCCCTAGTTGTAGAAAATAAGAGGAGAGAGTCAGTATCCTTTACCCAGTTTCTCCCAGTGGTAACATCTTGCAGAAGTATAGAACAATGTCAGAGCCAGGATAGTGACAGTTGCTGCCAAGAAACACATCCCCCCCGGATCCCTCATGTTGTCCTTTTATAGACATACAGGCTTTCCTCTCATCTCCACCCTTTCTTAAGCCCTGGCAACCACTAGTCTGTTTTCTATTTCTATAAATTTGTCATTTCAAGAATGTTATATAAATGGAATTATACAGCATGTAATCTTTTGTGTGTTTTTCCCATGTAGCATAATTGTCTGGAGATTCATTCAGATTGCTTCATGCATCAGAAGTCCATTCCTCTTCATTGCTGTGTAGTATTCCATGGCATGGATGTTCCACAATCGGTGTAACATCCACCTGATGGAGGACATCTGCCTTGTTTCCAGTGTTTGACTATCATAACTAAAGCTTCTATAAACATTCATGTACAGGTCTGAGTGTGAACATAAGCTCACTTCTCTTGGGTAAATGTCCAGGCATGTAATTATTGGGTTGTATAATAGTTGCATGTTTGGTTTCTTAAGCAATGGCCAGACTTCTTACATTCCCACCAGCAATATATGAGCAATCCAGTTTCCCCGCATGATCACCAGCTTTTAGTGTTATCAACAATCTTTTATTTTAGTCTTTTAATAGATGTGTACTGCTAATTCATTGTAGTTTTATTTCCCTAATGATGTTGAACATCTTTTCATGTGCTTATGATTTGTATATCCTTTTGGATGAAATATCTCTTCATGTCTTTTGCCCATTTTCTATTGGATTATTGTTGTTCATTTTTTTACTATTGTTTTATATATTCTAGATACTAGCCTTTTATCAGATATATGACTTGCAATATTCCCCCCTCCCTGCTGCAGCTTGCTTTTTCAATGTTTTAACAGGGTATTTTGCAGAATAAACCTTTTAATTTTGATGAAGTATAATTTATCAATTTTTCTTTTATGGATTATGCTTTTGGTGTCAAGTAAAGAATTCCTTGCCTAACCTTAGATCCAAAGACTTCCTATGTTTGTTTCTAACAGTTTTATAGTTTTCCATATTCCATGTAAGACTAAGAGCCATTTTGAGTTAATTTTTATATAAGACTAGAGGCCCAATGCATGAAATTCATGCAAGAGTAGGCCTTCTGGCACCCGGGACCCAGGCTTCCCTGGGGCCCCAGCTTTGTCCTGAAGGATGTCTGGAATGATGTCTGGTCTAATTAGCATATTACCCTTTTATTATTATAGATGTGAGACTGAGATCTTTCCTCCCCCTCAGAGCCCTCCCCCATTGATATATTAATTGCTCCCTCATCAGCAACCTGGGGGAGGCTATTTTCCTCTATTGAATTTTTTTACACCTTTGTTAAAATTCAGCTGGGCATATTGTGTGGGTCTATCTCTAGGTTCTCTGTTCTGTCTTATTTAATTTTTAACAGCCCTTTTCTAAAGATGCTATTGCCATCTCCACTTTACAGAGGAGTAAACTGAGTGCAGAGAGTGGAGGTAATGTTCTATGATTCAATATTTGCTACTGTAAGGGGCAAACCATGAACAGTAGCCAACACTTCTGCTTATGAGAGGATATATTCAAGATGGGCTCAATTACACTAAAATTTATTCAATCAAGAATCAAATCAGAAAGAAGCATCTATGCTTCCTTTAGAGACATCCTCACTCTTTCATTTTTTAAAACTTGTTTTTATTTATTGAGAGGGAGGGAGAGAGAGAGAGAGAGAGAGAGAGAGAGAAACATCGATTTGTTGTTTCACTTACTTATGCATTCATTGGTTGATTCTTGTATTTGTTATATGTGCCCTGACCGGGATCTAACCAATTGAGCTATCCTGCCAGGGCCCATCCTCAAGACATCCTCATTCAGCTTATCAGAAAAGTATCAAGAAACAAAATAATTAATCTTGGACACAATAAAGTGACTGCAAAGTGGATTTATTCTTCTATTAGGCTCAATAAACATCACTTTGTTGCCCTAAAGACCTACTGAGGGCTATCATTTGTTAGATAAACTAACCATCAGGTGAAGAAAAAGCTGTCAACAGGGGGCCCTTTACCGGTTGACAGACAGCTGTGAAGTGGAACCTGGAGGCACATTCTAATTATTTGAGAGGCTCTTTTTAAAATGCAGATTCCCAAGCCACATTCTAGGGTTACTCAAGCCAAATCTCCAGACTTAAACTGCTTCTACTGATAGTTACTTATTTACCTTTTTTCTGTTTGTGCATGGTTTTAAAATTCTCTGGGAAATTTTGATGCAGTTGGGGGTCACTGGATGGACTAAGGGAGCTTTTTTTTAAAAAATATATATATTTTATTGACTTTTTACAGAGAGGAAGGGAGAGAGCTAGAGAGTTAGAAACATCAATCAGCTGCCTCCTGAACACCCGCTACTGGGGATGTGCCCGCAACCAAGGTACATGCCCTTGACTAGAATCGAACCTGGGACCCTTCAGACTGCAGGCTGACGTTCTATCCACTGAGCCAAACTGGTTAGGGTGAAAGGAGCTTTTTTAAATGTGGTAGAGACTACTACTTTTCAGAGAAGAGTTCAAGTCCCATTTTGAGTAATTGAAAGGACACGAGGAACCCTTTCATAGGATCCTATGTTTGGTTCTTTAGGAAAAAAGAGCTTCTAAAAGTTTGCCCACCAGCTTCATCCTCACATCCAGGACTGGGTCTGATTGCTAAGGATTTAATCAGGTTTCCATAATAGAGATTGCCCTCAGCGTCAAAAAGATTTTATGGACCCTCAAATATTCCATTCTGATGTGCCAAGGAACCCTGATATTGTTGAAAACATCCATACCTCCCAACTCAAATTGTTTAGGCAGAGGGACTTTCTCAGGTAGAGGGCAATAGTGTGTTTAAGTAAGATTCTAACCCATGTAACTGGAATTGTCATTCTCCTCCTTTTCTCCTTTAGTTGATCAAATAAAAAACTGCATCATCAATACATGCGCAATCCCAAATGAACTGCTCTTTGATTTGTGTCATCTTCCAAGAATCTCAAAGGTTTACATTTGTTGTCTTTCTAACTTTCAAACCACCTGGAGGGGTTTTATGGTTTACTCCCCGACATCCATCCCACCTTAGATTACCTAATCTTATTCCACTGCTCTTCTCCCACTGGCCTGGCCAGCGAATGGTCAGACTGAGCACAGTTGGGAGACTTCCCAGTGTTTCCCATATCTGGTTCCATTATGCTTCCCTGGGACATAGAAAGATTACACTTCCCCATCCAGTTGCAATTGGATGGAGGCCATAAGACTAATGTCCATAAAGTGACAAGTATCACTACGGAATTCAGCATCAGATTGTTGCACAAGACCCTCCATCACTCTCTTCCTCTGCCACAGTGATTGTGGAAGGATGTTTGGAGGTGCAAGTGCCCACAAGATTTCCCAGGCTGCTCACGGAGATCTCCACTCTAGAAAGGTTCTGGACTCACAGCAGGCTTTGCATAAAGCAAGAAGTACACCTTTGTTGTGTGAGACCATTGAAATAGGAGATCAGTTCTCACAGAGCATTAATTTAGCTTGAGCTATGACCCTGTTCTAGAATGAGATGTGAGATAAAGTCTGATGGAGGGCTTCGGGGAAATGTTTCCTCTCAAAAGAAACCACAGAAAAAGGTAGGCTCTCCTTTTCCTCTGGTTTTGGGTCTGAGAGTGAGGCCTGGGACTGACTGCTACCCCCTCCCAAGGGTGAGGCTGACACTGAAGGTGGCAAAGTAGGACAACTTGGGTGTTTTGTTTTGTTTTGTTTTGAGAACTTGGGTTTTTGATGACATCTTTGAGCTGCCGAATCAACCCGCTCTGGAATTCACCATAACTATTTCTGTTATGTGAGAGAATAAATTGCTCAGACTGGTGTGCTTTGAAGTTTTCATAACTTGCAACCAAAAGCATCCTAACGATAAATCATGGCTGTTAGCAAAGCAAGAGGAAACTTACTTCAGTTCTCTGAAACGACTGCTCTTGTAGCAGAGGCATTGCTGAGCTCCTCATTTAATTAAACTAGAGGCCCGGTGCACAAAAATTTGTGCACTCGGGGCGGGGGGGGGGGGGGGGAGGGGGTCCCTCAGCCCGGCGGGGGGGAGAGGGGGTCCCTCAGCCCGGCCTGTGCCCTCTCGCAGCCTGGGACCCCTCAGGAGATAACGACATGCTGGCTTAGGCCTGCTCCCGGGTGGCAGAGGGCAGGCCCAATCCCTAGGTGCAGCCCCTGGTCGGGCTCAGAGCGGGGCCGATTGGGGAGTTGGGGCACCGCCCCCTGTCATGCACAGAGCAGGGCGGATGGGGAGGTTGCGATGCCACCCCTAGTCACGCTCAGGGTAGGGCCGATTGGGGGGTTGGGGCACCGCCCCGTCACACTCAAGGCAGGGTCGATGGGGAGGTTGCGGCGCCACCCCCGTCATGCACAGAGCAGGGCCGATCAGGGGGTTGGGGAGCTCCCCCCTGTCACTCACAGAGCAGGGCCCATCAGGGGTTTGGGGAGCTCCCCCTTGTCACGCACAGAGCAGGGCCCATCAGGGGGTTGAGGAGCTCCCCCCTGTCATGCACAGAGCAGGGCCGATCAGGGGGTTGAGGAGCTCCCCACTGTCACGCACAGAGTAGGGCCAATAGGGGAGTTGGGGCACCGCCCCCTGTCACACACAGAGCAGGGTCCGTGGGGCGGGGGGGAGTTGGGGCGCCACACCCTGTCACACACAGAGCAGGGCCGATCAGGGGGTTGGGGCGCCGCCACTGTCACACTCAGGGCAGGGCCGATGGGGAGGTATGGCTCTACCCCGTCTCACATAGAGCAGGGCCCGTGAGGGGGGGTTGGGGCGCTGCCCCCTGTCACACACAGAGCCGCAGGGCAATCGGGGTTGGGGCGCCGCCCTCTATCACCCACAGAGCGGCAGGGCTGATCAGGGGGTTGGGGCGCTGCCCCCTGTCACACACAGAGCTGCAGGGCAATCAGGGGGTTTGGGCGCTGCCCCCAGTCACGCTGATCCCGGTGCCGGGAAGCCTCGAGGCTCTGCTGATCCCGCCCGGCCGGGTCACAGATCCGGGTCCCAGACCGCAGACAGCCTTGCCTGCTGCCGCCTACCTTCAGTATGCAAATTAGCCGCCATCTTGTTGCTTCAGGGTGGGGGTCCCCACTGGGGTGCCTGGCCAGTCTGGGTGAGGGGCTGAGGGCCATTTTTAGGCTGGCGGGCGACTGAAGCTCCAAACCTCTCCTTTTTTTCTTTTTTTTTTATTCTGGCATTTATTTACCTTCTATGGCTGTCACTGGAGCTGACAGCCGGCTTTCTCTCTGAGGCTCGGCTGAAAGCAGGTTTCTGGCCTTTGTTTTCTGTATTCGAAACAATGTTGCGACTCCAGCTCTGAGATCCCGGCTGACTGACAGGAGGTTTCTGGGCTTTTGTTTATCTTCTATAAATGTTACTATGTTTCCAACTGAAGCTCAGAGGCCGGCGGGGGAACGTTGGAGTCCTCTGTCACTGAAGGAAGCAAGCCTCCTGTTCGCATCAGCTGCCTGGCTGCCGGCCGCCATCTTGGCTGACAGTTACTTTGTATATATTCACTGATTAGCCAATGGGAAGGGTAGCGGTCGTACGCCAATTACCATGTTTCTCTTTTATTAGTGTAGATGGGAAACTAAACTTGAAATAAGCTGATGTACACACTTGCAATTATTCCCCAAATGCTTTACAGTAACTAAAGCCAGTGAGAGAGTCTGTCTTCCAGCTGCAGGGACGACACGGATGTGCTAGGCCTTCCTGGCTGCACAGGGGGGCTCAGTCATTGCAGCTACGTTCTCCCATTGAGGCCCTGCCTCCAGGCCTTCTGGGATCAGCATCTCCACGAATAGAATGTGCAGATTTCAGAGAAAAATCTTACAGCTACACATGATGTTTTAGACCAGTGGTTCTCAACCTTCTGGCCCTTTAAATACAGTTCCTCATGTTGTGACCCAACCATAAAATTATTTTCGTTGCTACTTCATAACTGTAATGTTGCTATTGTTATGAATCGTCATGTAAATATCTGATATGCAGGATGGTCTTAGGCAACCCCTGTGAAAGGGTCGTTCGACCACCAAAGGGGTCATGACCCACAGGTTGAGAACCGCTGTTTTAGACAGAAGATAGGGAACCTGAACAGGACTTGTTGGCACCCTGGGATGCCTTTTAAAATGAGTTTCTATTCTTGATGCCAGTTTCCCAAGATGGCTTGGTTTTGTATTATGGGGAGTCCAGATAAAATATGTGCATCACTCCAGTCCTTAGTGGTTCTAAAACTTTATAGAAAGGACCTGACCCTAGAGCAATCCCCGAAGGAACAGCTATAGGGATCCCAATGATACCTAAAGGATCAACCTAGGAAAGCAGAAGAAAGGGACAAAGATGGGATCAGCTACTCAGTAGCCAGAGCAAGAGAGGAGCCCCATGGAAAGGGTGCATGCAACAACGAAAGTGTGTTGTTGTTGTTTTTTATGTGGAAGGCATTATCCATTAGAATTTCTCTTCATTTCCCTAAAATTTAACTTAAAATCATTTTTTAAATTGTATTTTGGGGCTGAAATGGGCTGTAGGTAAATAGTGAGCTAGGATATGTGATATGGGGCAGCCATGATTCTCTTGTATTCATTCATTCATCCATCAAAAATATGCTTAGTACGTGTTGCATGGCAGACACTGTGCTAGGCACACCGATACAGAAAGAGAGACACTGACCCTGAATTCAGTATAAAGGAGAGACAAACCAATAGGCAGGTCCTGATGACCTCATATGACAAAGCCATTGGAGATTATGCCTTGGCAGCTATGGGGGCTGGAAGGAAGAACTCTATCCCAACAGATATTCACAGCCCAGGAATCCCACCCGTGGAGATGTACTGGTGGGGCCTTCTAAATTCTCTGTTGAAAAAGATGTCTTACCTTGGCTTCTCCTCAGAAGAAGAGCCTGGGATGAGGGCCTAGTGCAGGTAGTTTATTTTGAGAAGTGAACGGGAGTGAGGAAACCAGGGCGACTGAAATGAGGAAGGGAAAGCCAATCCAGGGGACCCTTAGGGAGCTGGTTGCCACTGTGGGCAAGTGGAATCCATCCCTGGGGGGTGGGGGGGCCAGTTTCTGAGGAACCATGGGACAGAGAGGGGCAAGGGGAACTTGACCCATTGGCTCTTATCTCCACTGGTCAGAGTTTGCTCTGGGAGTGCTGACTACCTCCCTCCTGCAGGTTTGTGCCTGGGTGCGTGAGCAGGGCTGAGCTGGCTGCCGCGGGCAGTGCTAGGACAGAGCCCTGTGCAGAAAGCTGTGGGAAGCAAGCACAGCCAAGGAAAGGGCTGCACCTGGGCACGGGTGTTGTCACTGTAACCACTGGAGCTCAGAGGTGGCCTAGGTCCCTGTGAGAAAGGGCACCAAAGCCGCCTGGCACCCAGGAAATGTTATCTGAGGGAGAATGTCACTATTCCATTAGGCTAACGCCAATCACTGATACATATATTGAATTCCGATCAAGCTTTTTTGAGCTTTCTCCTCCAGTGCCAGGTGGCCCCCTCAGTGTCCTTCCGAGGAAATGAAGCAGAAGACAGGTACATTGTGATAAGTCAGCGGGAGGTGAACAGTTTGGGGGCAGTGAGTGGGGGTGGAGAGGGAAGTCCCACGAGGGCCTATTCAAGGCACCAGCTGCCTGAGGACAAGATGGAAAGAAGTCTGGGGTCCCCTGTGAAAAGGAGGAGAAAAGCACCCAGGCACGTCTCTCCAACTTGACTCAGGAGGACTCCCTCCAGGGCAAGTTCCAATGAAGGCTCCTAAAGAAGGGAGGACATTCAGGACAGAAAGGAGAGGCAGCTGGCGAGTGTGAGCAGTCGGAAACGTCTGAGTCTTAGCATAGTTTCTGAACCAACTCCATGTTGCTTGAAACATAAGACATGTTTCCCCAGAGGCAAGGCCAGATTCTTCAAAGATTGGTCATGATGAATAGCCTTCTCATGGCTTCACCAAACTTGGGTTTCATTGGAATTGAGTTACACTTTGCTGCTTTGAGCATACAATACCCCCCCACCCCCCCGCTGGGAGTGAGCAACTCCCCCGCCCGCCCCCCCCTCCCCCGCCATAACTCTGCACTGTAATAGAATAACTGTCAGAACCACTAGGCATCAGTTCTGACTCCTCTTTCCTTGTTAGAGTTGGACAATACCTTAGACGTGTTTATAAAGAAATGCCCCGGTATTCTATTCCAGAAGCCACACATGGCAACCGGGGCCCTCGAAGACCCCACTCGGTTTACTTTATTTTTTTGCATGTGCAAACCTATAGTTGCAAAGATGCATGGGCTGCAATTCCCAAGCCAGGAGAGGAGAACAGAAAAAATGATCCAGTGTTTCAGATCTCCAAAGTCGGCTATTACCTGCAGGCTTACTATGTGCCAGACGGCCTGTACATCACGCAGCGACCTCATGTAATCTTCACAACAGCAGAAAGTAGGTGTCGGCTTCCCCATTTTACAATCAAGGACGTTTGATTATGTAACCTGCCTGAGATCACACAGCTGGAAGAGGAAGTGCCAGGACTCACACTTAGGTCTCATTCTGAAGCTTTGCACACCGAGTGGCGAAAAAGTATTTATAAACAAGAATAAAAAATATCGCCCTTGAAAGCATGTCTCCAGAAGGATAAGACTTGAGACATTGCTAACAATTTGCTGTAACTGCTCCGGGTTCTTGGCTTGATGAGCAGAGACGTTATCCTTCCCCCTCCTAGCTTGTCCCTCTGCAAAGCCAGGCCACCCAGCCACCCTCCTCCCTGCAAGTCACAGCCAATCAATCCTACACACTCTTGTTCACTACAGAAGAGTAGTGGGACCAGTTGGCCATAAAATATCTTTATTTTTTTTGGGGGGGGGGTGGATTCTATTAATTTAATTTTATTTTTTACTAGAGGCCCGATGCATAAAATTTGTGCAAGGTGCTCGGCCCTTGCAGCCCCGGCTTCGTCCAGAAGGTTGTTTGGCTGTCCGGTCTAATTAGCATATTATGCTTTTTTAATTATAGATTGGTATTGTAGCTATTACATTTTATTTTATCTATTTTTAATATACTTTTTGTTGTTGATAGTATTACAGATATCTCCCCCTTCCCCTCCTTAACCCCTCTCCTCCCAGCCCCTACCCCCCAGCCATGTCTTCACTACCCTCCTGCCGGTGTCCATGGGCTATGCCTATAAGTATGTAAGTTCTTTGGTTTATCTGTTCTCGTTCCCCTCAATCCCATATCGAGGTATGTCAGTCTGTTCCTTGCCTCCGTGCTTTGGGTCTTATTTTGTTGTTCAATTCATTCTGTTCATTAGATTCCACAAATAAGTGAGATCATGTGCCATTTGTTTCTCAGACTGGAAAATATTATGCTAAGAGAAATAAAATATCTTTCTCCCATGGATATTCCTCTGGGGCGGTAGACTTCTCGGCTGCCCAGAGCTGGGAGCCTAGTAACGCCCGTGAGCTGAGCAGAGAGCCAGAGAGCCTTTCTTCCTACCCGCCTCTAAAGGAAGTTTGATTGCATCCCGTGGAGCTGAAAGGGGAACGGACTCTGCAGATTAGTTGTCAGTTTTGACTCTGGCCTCTGGTTCGACGGTGGGATGATTGATTTGCTTCCCTATCACGGAGACTTCCTCCTTCTCACACGCGGATGCCTACGGGACCTTTCAGAGGCCGCTCGTCAAGTAGATGAGGCCCTGGAAAACAACCGAATGAACAACCTCCCTCTCTTTACAATTTTAATCGATTCTTCCATTTTGCCCTCGCTCTTGGCGGGTGACTTGGCATTTTAAACGCACACCTTTCCTCCATGGTGCCCTCTTACCTGCTCCCGGCGCCTTCCACCTGCTCCTGGAGCAGAATCAATACTCTGTTATTCTCTGTCATTTGGATGTTACTTTGTGCAAACAGTAGCTCAAAAAAAAAAAAAAAAAAAATTCTGCCAGGAGCTCTGCTGTCTACACAAATCAACAACCACGGGAACCAAGAAGTGGATTACTACCGAAATCCTTTTTGTTCTAAATTGTAATCAACTATATTGGATGCGAGGTTTGTCCATTTAAAAAATTTAATAATGGGTTCTGGTCCTCCTGGTTCTATAAAAAGGGCATTTATAAATATTAATACGGAATACCAGGGAAAGAACAATACATAACAATAATGAGAATCACGAAATCCCATCACATTTGACACTGTCATATCACCAGCTTAAGGATTAGCAGGTTAACCTTAGAGTTAAAAATATTGCTTCATGATTAAAAGAAAAACCTCAGAATAATAATAATAAAAAAAAGCTCCTTGTTGCATTATATATTCCTTTGGGCTTCCTTATTTTTCTTCAGGTTATGGGATCACTGCTTCTATTAACATTTTGGGGGAGAGTGGGCTGAAGGGAAGGTGGTGGGTTGACTTATCTGCATTCTTTCTTGCCCAAGTCGTGCTGAACTTGGCTTTTGTCTAATTCTAACCCCTGACATTGCTTGAGTCAAAAGCCTGGTGACTAATACCCCCATTTTAGCTGTTTTTTTTTCTTAAATTATTATTATTTAATTCACCCGAAGCTCCAGTTTCCATGATAAAGTTACCCAAGGTGTCAGTTTTCACCAGAATTTCTAAATACACCTAGTAAAAAATACAGCAATTTCATAGAAAATCCAAGCTATTGAGATCTAATCACTGCGTAAGCTGTGGCTTTATTCAAATCTGTATCACCAATATGGCTTAAGATGTAAATGAAGTGCAGACAGTAATAAAGCAAGAAAATCTCCGATGGCCTTTCTCTCTGCTGTGTGATGCCTGGGCCCTTATCAGTCAATTAATGCCGCTAAACTTCAGTGGCAGCATCCGAGTAAAAGGCCAATGGCGGCTGTCCTCCTCCAGCCCCAGCCAAACAAAACACACTTTCAGGAGCCTTAATATGAAGCGGAAAAAAGGTCAAAATAGACGGGCTTTGCCAAATAAATCCCGAAGATCCATTCTCATTTCCACCCGTGGATCTTTTAAGTCCTCCTGGATGCTCTTTCTGATATGTTGATCCACACTTAGTTTCATTAAAACTTTGTGACTTGGTATTTTCCCCCCTGATAGCTTCACTAAACTAGTTCTCAGAGTACTCGCTAAGCCGCTCTGCATAAAACTACTTTGCTGTCATGGTGGCTTCTAATATCACCTCAATGCAGGCAGCGGCCGTTCTGGAAATGAACCTGATCTACATGCATTCCATCTGAGCTTGGAAGTACTTTGCCTTTGCTTTTACTGGAGGGAGAGGTGCTGTCCTCCGCAGCCCCCACTCTAAGCCCTCCTGAAACCCAATGCTAAATGATCTACCCCCATATTAGTTCTGGAAGCAATCTGCACAGAACAAGACTGTTATCTTGCTTAGGTTTCCAACTGGGATTAACAGATGCAAAAACATCTGGGAGGAGGGAGAGAAGGAGGGGCCCAGAGAAGACAGAAGAACTAAACTGAAGGTCTCTTCCAACAATGGTATGGCAAATACACAGGAGAGTCAAACTAAGCTAAAGAAGCGAGAGGATTCCCAGAGGGGCACGCCAAGAACCTGGCTTTACTGACGTGGATTTTAAAATGGTAAAAGGGGAAAATAGCCACTCTGGGCTCCTGGCTGTCCAAGCTGGCTGGGCCCGCCTCCGTGCAAGAGCTCCCAGTGTGTCCCTCCCCCCAGGATCTGACAGAAGCCTTTATTTCTTTATCAATCGCTGTGGTCAGCATGCGCTCCTGTAGTCAACAGAGCTACTGGCAAGGGTTTCCAATGAGGTGGAGATCGTTTTTCTAGGGGAAAGGGGACTAAACATAAAATAAGTAAGTAAACCAGCAGGGCATAATAACCAGTTGTGAGTCCCAGCTGAGTCTGCAATTACCATGAGTCCCCAAAAGTTCCACCCATCGTGACAGGTGGACAGCCTTGGTTAGTGTCCACTTCCTGGGGTACAGCGTTGGAAACCAGGCCTTCCTTTAGCTGACCTTGCCTTTCTCCGTAAGCTTTGTGTCAGGTGTGAGAGGTGTTGGAGGTGTTGACTAAGACCTAACCAGGCCTGCATATCTATACTAATAAAAGGGTAATATGCTAATTAGACCAGGAGACCTTCCGAACATCCTTCCAGACAAAGCCATGGTGGTGGGGCAGAGGCAGAGGCAGTTAGAGGCAATCAGACCAGAAGGGGGGGCAGTTGGGGTGATCATGCTGGAAGGCAGAATGGTTAGGGGCAATCAGGCAGGCAGGCAGGTGAACAGTTAGGAGCCAGCAGTCCCGGATTGCGAGAGGGATGTCCTACTACTGGTTTAGGCCCGATCCCTCAGGTATGGCTTTACCAGGGAAGCGTGCTGGCCACCCAAGTATGAGAAATTACTTAGTCACCTCCTTGTGGGTTGCATCAAAGTATCTGATATCTTGGATTCTAGGAAAGGCCTCCTTCAGAGTCTGAGGTAGAGAGAGCATTGGGTAGAGAGGTGGGGACCCCTGTCCTTGCTCTGCCACAGAAGGGCCAACTTCACTTTCTGAAGGGCCCAGCATCTTGAAAATGAGGTGGTTGACCCTAGTGATGGATTATCTCTGAAGCGTGAGATTCTGGGGAGAGCTTCCACTCCCAACTTTGAACACCTCTCCCTGTTTAAAAAAATTCTTTTTAAGAACATAGAATCCTTGTACTATTTTTACAGTATAAACCTGTTATTGAAAATGACACTAAAGGGCTAGGACTAAATATTCTATAACATCCAAAGAAAATGGTGGGTCTGGGTTATAGGCCCTGGGGCCTAAACTGGCAGTCGGACATCCCCCTGAGGGGGTCTCAGATTGGAGAGGGTAAAGGCCGGGCTGAGGACACCCTTCTCCCTCCCCCCTTCCCCCCTGCACGAATTTTGTGCCCCGGGCCACTAAGTATATTTATAAACAGTCAGGCTTTGCCATCAAATCAACCTGGATTGGAAACCTGACTCTTTTGGGGACTGGCTGTGTGACTTTTGGTACCTTCTCTGAGTATCAGTTTCTCCATTTATAAATGCAGATGATAATAGAGCTCTCTGTGAGAGTTGATAACTTATGTGGAGCACTATCAAGTATGCCTGGCACATACTTGATGCTTAATACATGACAGTTAATATAATAAAACTTATTGTTGTCTTATGACTCTGCAAATACAGAGAGCTGGGTTGCTCACGACTGTTCACTGGGTCTACTGAACAAAACAAGATGCATCCTGAAGCGTGAACCTCCACTTTTTTGTTGAACTGGAACCAAACTGCACCTGGATGCCCCATTAGTTGGAAATCACTCTCCACTCCCCACCCCTCACCAGATTGTATGTTGTAGAAAGATATGACAACCAGAGGCAGGCTTGAGTTCCCAGGAATGTTGGGGGAAGGTGCAAAGGCCTTTAGGAGAACTCAGAATGGCACAGTGGGCTCTGCTTGGGGACTGTAACTCCATCTGCCTTACCCTCTTTGCTCTCCCCTGGACACTCCAGCCACCCAACAGCTATGGAGCATGCTCAGTTCTGCTTTCCTTATTGAGAATCAGTAACCTCTGGGAACCTGTTTCAGAAAAGTGAAGCCTTGTGATGAGAAATTGATGGGTGCCAAGGTCAGAAGGTTGGAGGAGGAATCAACCGTAGGGTGTGTCCTATAATATGGAATAATCAGGTGTTGAGGTGTGGCTTCACCAGGGAAGCGTGCTGGCCACCCAAGCATGAGAAATTAGTCACCTCCTTGTGGGTCGCATCAAAGTATCTGATATCTGGGGTGCTAGGAGAGGCCTCCTTCAGAGTCCGAGGTGGAGAAAGCATTGGGCAAAGAGGTGGGGACCCCTGTCCTTGCTCTGCCACAGAAGGGCCGACCTCACTTTTCTGAACCCCAGCATCTTGAAAATGAGGTGGTTGACCCTAATGATGGATTATCTCTGAAGCGTGAGATTCTGGGGAGAGCTTCCACTCCCCACTTTGAACACCTCTACCTGTTTAAAAAAATTCTTTTTAACAACATAGAATCCTTGTACTATTTCTACAGTATAAACCTGTTATTAAAAATGACACTAAAGGGCTAGGACTAAATATTCTATAACATCCAAAGAAAATGGTGGGTCTGGGTCATAGAGGCAGCCAGGGAAAGACAGCATTTGGGACAGGCCAGGAAGTCTCTGAGCTCTTGCCATGATCAAGGCAAGGTGGGACCTGGAATATTATCACCAAGATGAAATTGGGCCTATAAAACCCAGATCCTACTGAGACCTGCTTCTCACAAACTGGATGGTCCTATGACCCATCCAGCTCCCTCCCCTAACGCTGCCGGTCCTTTCAAACATCTCCTGGCACCATGAGATGGCTTTCTTGGGGGAAGGGGAGCTGCCCTGCAGTCTCTCTTGGCTTGGAGAGTGGGCCCTATTGCTCAGGCGAGGGGTATAGATGATCCTTCAAGGTCACTCTTTGTACTTTGCAAAGAGTGACCCTGCCTCCTAGCAGCTTTAGTCTATAATTGAGGCCATGGGTCTACGCCTTGTGACCAGCCTTTTCTGGACCAAGGTGATCCCCCCAGGATACCCAAGCCCTTCTCCCCACTTCATGCCCATGTCCTTTCACCAAAAGGTCACCAAATGGTTTCAATTGCTAGCCTTCGTATCAAACCCAGCTGCATATCAGAAGCACTTGGGTAGAGAGTTAACACAGATTCCTGAGTCCCATCCTAGGAGGTTCTGGTTGAATAGGTCTGGGTGAGACCCAGACACCCTCATTTATCATGAAGCGCTCCAGGTATTTCTGATGCCACCAGGCCACTGATACCTACTGTGACACATTGCCAGATGATTTCTTTAGGGCTTCCCAGGTGCAGTGGTCTGGATCAGACAGGTGAACTTAAAACACTAATCCCAACTTGCCAACGCACCACGCACAGGTGTGTATCAGCGATGAGAACTCCACACGAGGTTTCGGGTGTTTTGACAATGCTGAGGGTGCCTCCCGCCTACCCTACCCACAATGCACCTCTTCCCCCCTGCCCTCTCCCCTCCACCCAATGGCAAGTTAATGCACAGATGGAACAAACCTCCCAAAGCAAGAAAAGCTCTGCATGAAGCATTCTTGGCTTCCGGAGAACGCAGTCCAATTTGCCACCAATATCCAGGCTGGCTTTTGATTATGTTGATGATTAGGACTGTAAACAAAACAGCCTTTCTCTACTAATTAATTCCCTTCGAAGAACTCTGAAGGTCTTTAATTACACAGTTTGAAAAGCAGCGGTTACCCGATCGGCCGATGGGCCTGTGCGCTCCTCTCTCTGCCCACCTGACGCAGTATTTTCTTGTTTCCCCTGCTTCACACACCTAGGATGGGCTGCAGCAAATCCTGTCAACTAAACGCCTGACAAAAGTGCTCTGATGTCAGGTATAAAGAATACCACCTCCAGCTTAATGTCTGAAAAAAAACTCGGAGGGCTGCGAACAATGAAGGTTTTTGTCTTCTTAATGCCCAGCATGCAATCGAGTGGAAATGCTACTTCCATCTGTAATCTACGAATGAAATTAAAGTTGTTGAAAGACACAGAGTGAACCAGAAGCTTTTGTTTCTTTGCAGAACAGGAAAAATCTAAACCATTAAATGTTTTAGCAGATTTACTAAAATTCCAATTAAATCATGAAATCTATTATTGCAGAACTCTGAGAGAACAGTGTCTCCTCTCTCTCTCTCTCTCTTTCCCTACCCACCCTCCTTTCCTCAAGCCCCTCCCCAACACACATCAGCAAACCAAAGTCTGCCCCTCCCATATTTAGCCTCATTCTATTCCACCTGTGGGAAAATCAAGGTGCAGAGAGGGGACACACAAGCTTGACGGGGAATGAGGCCAGCTCAGCAGTGGTTTTGCAGCATGGCCTCGGCCAGCCCTTGGAAAAACAAACAAACAAACAAACAAACAAACATGGCAATTTGCCCCACGTGAGGGTTCCAGGGCCCCCAGTGGGTGGAGGCAGCCCGGCTGGAGCAGGAAAGCATCGGGAGCTCATTCGTGGGGAGGGAGTCAGATCTGCTATACAAGAGCACCCTCTGTCAGCTGGCACAGAGGGCCGGCTGGAGAGGCCTGAGGCCCAGAGTCAGAGAAAGGACCCGGGAGCCTGGGTACAAAGCCGATGGGGCTGGGGGCCAGGCAGGAGGGAGATTCTGTCTTCAAAACTAGACAGAACACTCACCTCTGGAACAATAGCCAGTGCAGGCAGGGGCGATGCTGATTTTCCAAGGGCTCTCCATGCTAATCCGTCCCACCAAATCCAGCCACTAGGAGCCTGAATGGTCCTCCAGACACCCATTCAGTAGAAAATGACGGGTGATTTTTGCCCTTGTCTCCGGAGATCTCCGGTGAGCACCGCTCCTCTGGCTGACATGTGTTTGTAAAGATAAAGCACCAGGCTACTTTGGGGGCCCTCCCAGGCTATTACAAAGAGCAAGTGGTGCCAACTCGGGCTCTGCATGGCTTTTTAGACTTGAGCTGTTAATTTTTTTTCATATACACACCTCTTTCTGCAAAGGATTTGAAGCAACTTGCTATAAAGGCAAACACAATACGTTTATTCAACTAAAATTAGAAAAGCAAAGCCATGAAAAGAGGGAAGACACAGGCCCTGACTGCGACGTGTAATAGTTACTGTGATTTAGCATCATATTAGGCTTGAGCTTCCTGGCAGCCACAGCAAAAAGGATACCTAGTTAGATGGTCCACATACCCTGCTAGGAGGAAGTGGAACAAGTAAGAGACATATACATTTTTTTCTGGCATTAAAGTTTTTTTTTGGAGACTTCGTCTGGGAACACTGAAAACATCATACAGTGGGTTTGACAATCATTTTATATACAAATGCAGAGGCCATTCTGATACAGCTGTTTCTTGCTATAATCCTTGGTGCTTGTCATACATCAGTCACAAGTCAATGGTAAATTTTAATGAAAGAAAACAGCAAGGGATGAGGAGTAGCTAGACAAATGTGATCCAGATTTTAGCTCTTTGGTATTTCAATCGTTTCTTTGGTACATTAGGTGGTTAGGTACCTACTAAATGTCAGGTTCTAGATGTGGGGGTTAGAGCAGTGAACAAGCTGGCAGAGTCCTACTCTTGAGGTCTGATGCAGCATGATAACTATGAAAGAACTTACCATCCTCAGAGGGGTGGGCAGATAGCAGGCAAGCTTCCTTTAGCTTAGTTGCTGATTAAGGACAGGTGCAATAGATAGGATGCTTTCAGACGTAAGTCTCAGAAATCCCACCTCATGTTGCCTTAAACAATAAGGAAATGTAGTGCCTTTGATTTAGCAGCTCGACAATGCTTTGTCCACCTTCACTGTGGGCTCCGTCCTCGGGCCTGTAGCAGTGTGGCTGAGGCAGTTCTGGGAGTCACAAAGACATGGCGACCTTCAGAGCAGGGCAGGAGACCACTGCTTCCTGCGGCTCTCACTTGGGATGGGGGAAGTATTTTCTAGCTCCTGTCCCCAACCCACTCAGCAGACTTCCCCTTTTGTCTCATTGCCCAGAATTAGCCCACATGCCCATTCCTGAGCCAGTCCTGGCAAGGGGGATGGGGTCACCCTTAGACCAATCAGGCCACCCCTGGAGCTGGGGCTGGAGTTGGCCTCCCTTGTACTTGGCCAGGTGGAGAAGGAGGATACTTGAGCAAAATTGGGGTTATGTTAGGCAGGAAAAAGGGAACTGGGGGAATAAAGGAATGCTGGATAGGCAGCTATCACTGCCATTTTTCAGCTCTAATGCCACCTCCCCGGAATGTCAAGGTCAGTGTAGGTGAACAGTCATCAAGGGTTGGAACATCTGTCTGCTTGGCTTTCTCAGAAAAAGAACATTCTTACTATTGCCTTCTTTTTTGAGTTAGACTTATCATTTATTTCTTTAAAATATATTTTTATTGGTTTCAGAAAGGAAGGGAGAGGGAGAGAGAAATAGAAACATCAATGATAAGAGATAATCATTGATTGGCTGGCTCCTGCATGCCCCCTACTGGGAATCGAGCCCGCAACCTGGGCATGTGCCCTGACTGGGAGTCAAACCATGACTTCCTGGTCCATAGGTCGATGCTTAATCACAGGCTAGATTTATCATTTCTCATACCTTCTGCCACTTCCTCAGTTTAGGTCTTTACTTCCATTTGTACACATTAAAAATAAATTCTCCTACCTCCAGTTTTACTCAAATCTAATCCCTCTTCCACATTGTTAGTACAATCTTCTTTAAAAAGCCATTATACAACATTACTCCTCTGCTTAGCAACTTCGTTGATTTCCTATTGCCTACAGTATAACATTAACAATCTTTGCATTAGCACACAAAAATGAAATATTTAGGTATATACTTAACAAATATGTACAAGCTCTACATGAGGAAAATAAAAATACTCTGATGAGAGAAATCAAAGAAGATCTAAAAAATGGAGAGATGTTCATGATTATGGATAGGAAGACTCAAAATACTTAGGATGTCAGTTCTTCTCAACTGGATCTATAGACTTAATGTAATCTCAATCAATATCCTATCAAGTTATTTTGAGAATACAAACAAATTGATTAGAAAATTTATATGGAAAGGCAAAAGGCCCAGAAGAGTCAGCACAATATTGAAGAAGAATAAAGTTGGAGGACTGATACTACTTGACTTTAAGACCTACAGTAAATTGCGATAGTGTGGTATTGGTGAAAGAACTGACAAATAGACCAATGAAACTGTTATGCCCAGATTTCAGGATCCCCAAGAAACCACATCAGGGAGCCAGCCAGTCCGATGCAAAAGCATAAGAGTCTTTATTCGAGCTAGCTCGGCTCCCCCACCTTGCCGACGCAGCGACAGGAAGCAGAGAGAGATAACTCTGTGTGGAGACGGGTTATATAGGGGGAGTTGGAGTAAGGGGAGGAGAAAGGACTGTGCTCTGCCGATTGGCCAGGCACAAGTCGGTGTCTTGTTCCTGGGTGTGGCTAGCAGAGGCTTAGCCGTCCGGGAGGAAGCTCCTTGCCAACCATGTGGCCAAGGTAAGATGGAGCACTTACCCTGGGGCAAGATGGAGGGCGTAGCCCTTACCCTGGGGCAAGGTGGAGGGTGTAGCCCTTACCCTGGGGCAAGGTGGAGGGCGTAGCCTTTACCCTGGGGCAAGGTGGAGGGCGTAGCCTTTACCCTGGGGCAAGGTGGAGGGCCTAGCCCTCACCCTTTCAGAAACAGAATAGACCCTCCAAAACACCCCAGACGCATACGAATATAGTTAACTGATCTTTGACAAAGGAGTATAGGTAATGCAATGGAAAAAGAACAGTTTTTTAAATAAATGGTGCTGGAACAACTGGGCATCCACATGCAAAAAATAAATAAAAAATGAATCTAGACACAGACCTTACACCTTCATAAAGATGAACTGAAAATGGATCATTGACCTAAATGTAAAATGCAAAACTGTGAAACTTTTAGAAGATAACATAGGAGAAAATCTAGGTGACCTTGGATTGGGTGATGATGTTAAATATAACAGCAAAAGCACAATCCATGAAAAAATGGATAAGTTGAAATTTATTAGAATTAAAAAATTCTTCTCTACAAAAGATACTCTTAAAAGAATGAAGAGACAAGCCATGCATAGCTGATAAAGGACTTGTATCCAAAATATACAAAGAGTTCTTAAAATTCAATAATAAGAAAACAAACAGCCCAATTAAAAAGTGGGTGGAAGATCTGAACAGATATCCCACCAAAGAAGATAGGCATATGAAAAGATGATCTAAACCTTAGGCTTTAGGGAAATGCAAATTAAAATGAGATACCACTGCACACCTGTTAGAGTGGCCCAAATCGAGAACGCTGATAATACCAAATGCTGGCAAGGACATGCAACAACAGGAGTTATCATTCATTACTGATAAGGATGCAAAGATGGTACAGCTGCTTCGGGAGACAGTTCTGCAGTTTCATGCAAAGCTAAACAGTCTTACTGTATGATCCAGCAGTTGAGCTCTTTGAGCTCTTTGGTATTTTACCCAAATGATTTAAAAATTTATGTCCATGCAAAACCCTGCCTTTTTCATAATTGCTGAAAACTTGGAAATGATCAAAATATCCTTCAATAGGTGGAATAAACAGAGGCACATCCATTGTTATTCTGCAATGAAGCCACAAGAAGGCATTGGAGTGGGGGGTGTGCCCTTAAATACACATTGCTATGTGATAGAAGCCAGTCTGAAAAGGCTACATGCTCTATGATTCCAACTATATGACATTCTGGAACAGGCAAAACTATAGAAATAGTAAAAAGATTAGTGATTGCCAGAGGTTTCAGGGGAGGTGGGGAAGGAAAAATAGTTGAACACGGAAGATTTTTAGGGAAGTGAAGCTATTTTGTATGAGACAGTAATGGTGGGTACATGACATCATGCATTTGTCAAAACCCATCCAACATACAACACCAAGATTGAACCTAATGTAAACTATGGCCTTTAGTTACTATTACAGTGTCAGTTCATCAGTTGTAACAAATGCACCACAGTAATGCAAGATGTTACTAGTAGGGGGAGCAGTGTGCACTGGGGGAGAGTGAGGAAAGGAGGCAGTGTGAAGAACTCTACTTTTTTTCCTGAAAACCTAACATTGCTCCAAAGTCCAGTCTTTAGCATGATATGAAGATCCTGTGCTGTCAGGAAGTACCATTTCTTCCCAGCTTTGCTTCACAATTTCTCTTCATACAGCCTTTGCATTTTTAACTTACTGTTCTTCAACATGCTATGCCATTTTGTGTGTGTGTCTAACATGTACTAATGTACTTTTCTTAGAATACTGTTTGTTTGTTTTTATTCACTGACTGGCAAACTCTTACCAATTTAAGTAAACATTGCTTGCAGGCCTACTATGTGCCAGACCTATCAAAGTCCCCATCTTAGAGAAGTCCACAGTCTATTGGAAAGACAACTCAGACAACTATTATAGCTATTTTACTGAAGTGTGCAGGTTCATTTGCTCTTGCTGATTAGGCTACAGTGTCAGAATTAGCCTCATGGTTCTAAGATGGCTTCTGAAAGCTTCCATGTTTCTTCAGAGGGTAATATCACTGCCCAAGGGTAGAAAGATAAATTACATGTTGGCGTATCAACCACTATGTGTATTACCAATGTATATATTTCCAGGTAAGTGTGAGCCCATTCTTCAGGGTAGCAAGAGAGGCGGAGGGCAGCTCAGGAATTTGGGTGATGTTGCTCAACTGGAAGAACAGAGACCTGGCTCCATGACCTGGGAATAGTCCAGCTGACTGTAGGCCCTGAAAGTGAGGCAAGTTCCCGGTGGCACACAAACTGAGTCTGAATCAGAGCTTGAGCCAGAAGAGGAGACAGACCAGCTAAGAATAAGGGAAGGAAGGGAAAAAGAGTTAGAGGAGAGCCACTGCCAAACTCTGGGTCGTGTGTGTAGCAGCAATGGATTGTGATTTTTTTTTTTTTTGCAAATATTCCAAACAGATTTATTTATAATACACCAAACCTGGAAATAACCATTTTTATACACAAATCAATAAAGTGGTTATCCATAAAATACAATACTACTCAGCAATGAAACAAATTCAATGTTCACATAAGCATTTGTCTTGAATCTAAAAATAACTATGTAGCATTAAGGAAACCAGTATTTGTTAAAGTGCACACCTTATAGTGCCTATTAAATTATGAAAAATATGAATTAATTTAATGTAAGGAGGATAAATAATTGACTGCATGGAAGGCTGGGAAAGCCAGAAAGAGAGATTATAAAAGGGCCAGAGAAAAATGTAGAGCGCAGGAAATATAGATTTAGAGTTGTTAGTGTGGAAAATAAAACTAGTAATAACACAAGAATGAACGATGGGCCAGGTCGCATTTATTACATCATGTTATTCCTCAGACCTCTGTGGGGTGAATATCATTGCCTGCATTCTACAGATGAAGAAACAGCAGCTCAGAGAGGTTAGGTAACTGGTCCAAGACACCCCTCCTCACCCAGGGCTAGTGCTCCTGGAAGAGGGTGCCCCAAGACACAAACCCACAAGGCTGGGGCAGGCAGGCTCAGCTCCATCTTAAGAATCAGGGAAATATGCTATCATCTCAAGAAAGCAAACAGGCTTGGCAGTGAAATGTAAAGGCGTGTTAGGTAACAGACTTAGCGGGGAATGTTTGCAGGCTCACGTGGTTCACTGACCTCCCCTAGAAACATCTCAGTTTACAATAACATTACACATTTCGTTCTAAATGTGTAAAGAGGAAGCTGTGTGGGACGCTTGCTGCCAATCTCTGAAAGCAAAGAAACAGGGCTGTGGCCAGAAAGCAGTACTGGAGGGAGTGTTCCTAAGTGGGGGCCAGGGGACTATAGGAGGCTGGCAGTGCCTGCTTCTGGCCAGCAGATGAGAGGGAAGAAGGCTGTGTCCGGTGTCGCAAGCACAGGGCCAGGGCGTGAAGGATCCGGGAGCTGTGGGGCAACGCTGTGAGCCTCCGGCACCCCTGCTCTGAGCTGAGAGAGGAAGGGCAGCAGCGTGTGAACGATGCTGCAGAGGAAACAGTATCGCGATGCTAAGGCCTCCTCTTTTCTGGTGTTTATTAATTCCATTCAGAACACACAGAGTGATATGAGAGGTGACCCTGTGGTGGGGACTGCTAATTACCACCAGCCTCTGAGGGCACCAAAGGCTCCGAAGCCATCCTGTGGGTTTCTCTACTGAGCTCCCCAAGGTTCCTACAGATGGTATCTGCAAGCACTGTGGAAAGATGGAGGAAGAGGAAATGTTTTTCATGCCTCCAAATCGGGGCCGAATCAAAGATCAAGTGGAAGATCAAGCTGAAGTTAACAGGCCTGAAAGTATAGTTCACTCCTTGTCGGCGAAGCGCAGGAATGAAGAGGGTCTTGAAGGTGTTGATGCAGCCCTTCCCCAGCATGGGGGTCACTGCCCAGTGTCCTGGGAGGTGGTCTGGACAGAGACTTGGGGATAGTCTGGGAATGGGAAACTGCTAAGGCATCTCAAACACCACACGTTCAAGTCTGAGCGGAGGCATCCTAACCGGGAAAACAGGCTGTAGAATGGCCTGAGCCTCTCACTAGACGCTTAGCACTTGGCTGCTATTTGTGCTCCTATCTCCTTCTGTGTCCTCTTCTCTTCTTATGAGGACACTGGCCATTGAATTTAGGGCCCGCCTTGTTCCCATATGACCTCATCTTAATTGATTATATCTACAAAGACTCTGTTATCAAATAAGGTCACATCCTGAGGTTCTGGGTGGACGTGACTTGTGGGGGTGGGGAGTGGGGAGAGACATATTCCACCCAGTACAAATGGTAAAACTTTTTCAGGAAGATGGAGCAGTTTTTTTCACAGGCCCTCCAGGTAGGAAAGAGCTTGGAGGTTTTGGGCCAGGAATAGAACAGAGGCCGGGAGGAGCAGCGACCTTGAGAAGGTGGCCAACATAGGCTTCCAGAGTTGGCTTGTGAAGGGGGAGGGTTCTGGACTGGAGAAGGGGAACATGGGCACAGAAGCAGGTTGGTCTGATGGCAAGGAAGAGAGAAGACATGCTTTCCAATAGCTTCTATTTTCTCAACTAAATAGGAGATAGCTAAGAGGTGGAGGAACAGGAGAGAAGAAAGCTTGTGGTGGTCCCAGGGAGTAGAGATCATGCTAAACCAGGAGTGCTAGGTAGTGTCAGGAGCCCTTTCGAGGTGGAAGGGTCACTAGAATATGCCTATTCTGCTTCCACTGGTGGCTGCATGAGCCTCTGTGAGGGCTCCCCTCAGGATAATTGCCACTGCCTTTAGCTCCTGCCCACTTCCTGTCTCTTTAGCATCGTGATCTCTGTTATTCCGTTGTAGGTTATGTTCTTCTTTACAATTGGTCTTCCGGCTTCTGAAAGCCTTGGAACAATGCATGTGTGTACTCTCTTGGGTCACTTGACTTTGAAATTCTTGTTTTAGCTGCTCTTTAGCATAAGCAGCTTGGTCCCAGGTCTGACACGTGAGTGGCACGACTCACTCTGCCTTCCAGCGGGGTCCCCAGGAAACACTCCACCGACGCCCAGGTTGTCCTAGGATGGTTCTCAAATGCCAGTGGGAAAAGGGCAGATGTGTTTTGTCTCCTTCCTATTGGCAGGCCCTCTGATTTCTGTGGAAGCCCGTCGATTCTATGGCTCATGCAGGCCCAGGTCCTGCACACCGACCAGATATTCCTTCCTCAGTTCTAGCCTTCACAGCAGGGAGTTCCCGCCAGCTTCCACATTATTAGCGGCTAAAATCAGCTTCCTTTTGCCCTTCTGCACCACGTTCTAGTCATGTATTGATTAACATGCGCTAGACATAACAAAACAGGCACAATGCATTGGCCTTTGCTAGCTCATCTATTGCTAAAATGGAGGAAATCCTTCCTATTTCCCACCCCCCCTTTTGTGCGTGTCAACCTCAGGTCCTATAAATTCTTGTTGGGACAATCCTGCATGACTAATTTGTCCATTTCTGAATGCACACTTATTTTGTGGTTCAAAAGAAACTATTGGCTCTTTTTTTTCCCCTCCCCCAAAATGCAGTTTTCGTCTCTGTAATCTGATGTGTAGTAGATGGCGTACGGATGTTGACCATTTCCTCCAGCAGCCTCCATGCAGCCATTCGCTCCAGGGCTCCGGACGTGAGCACGGGTGGGCCGCTCAGATGCACTCGTGGGAGCCAAAGGCGGCAGTGAAACAGCCCTCGCCTCTGTTTCCTGCTGGCAAGCACCGTCACGACGCACATTTAGTTTTGCTGTGTCTGATCACTAGCTTCGTGTGTGTTGAAAGCCGTGATGGGTTAGCCGTTTGCTGGTGTGGATTCCAGTGGGCACGTGGGTGGCTTCCTGCAGGTGCCAGTGGTGTCGTGGTTCTGGAGTTGGGGGCAGGGCAGTAGCTTGGCTCTGGCCCGGGGCTGCCTGGTTGCAGAAGGCGCAGCTCTGTGGGTGACTGGGTTCTGCAGAGCAGTACCGGGGGCATCCTGGGAAGGTTAAACTTAGAGCTTGTCTCTTCAACCCTCCCAGTAATTCTGGGAGCCCTTTCATGCCTTGTAATAAGTCCCTTTCTGCTGAAATGAGCTGGAATAAATTCCGTTCATGGCAACAGGACCCTGGCTGATGTGCCAGGAGAGTAGTTATTTGCAATATTAAATATAGCTTCTGATTACAAAGATTTTAAGGCAAGAGAATCTGTGGGGGAGCACGGGACTTGTTTGGATGTCTGTAAGGAGGATTCTCCAAAAGGTCAGGGGTCCCTGAGGGGACTTTGCCGAAGGTGGCAGCCCCTACCTTGACTTTTCCAAACCAGTCTGATCGCCGGGGTGTTTTGCTAGAATCTCTATGTTTAGTCTTTCAGACCCAACCTGTAGAAGCATATACTTTCTCAAGGATGCTTACCTTGCTGATTGTATCTAGAGGTTAATTTTAGCTCAAGCTGTTATGGCAATAAAAGCCAAAGGAGGCAGGCAAACAAGGCTACTTGGTGGCGCTAGCCAAGTGGTGCCTCAGCCCTCTCTCACAGAAACATGTGTAAGAGCAATCATTCATCCGTTGCTCAGGTTCTGCCGGTCAGCCCCGGCAAGCATCAGCTATGTAAGACGGGAGGAGGATTTGTGCTTTTTATTGGTAGCTGCAGCTAAAGCCTGGCTCTTGCCATTTTGGGTGCATACACAACCTTCTATGACAAACCACCAACAAGATTTTTGAGGAATGGGTGAGAGGCAGAGCTTTGGAGACCTTAACTTTCACATGAAACTTGAACTCAGCCTTCAAGTTCATCCCCTAAAACTCAACTCTTAAATGTCTACGCCTGCAGATGGGATTCTCCTGCCACGCCCACTGATTGTGAACGTGAAATAAATTCCACTCTCCCCATTCTCCCTGTTGTCTCCCCGTCCTCACCCTCCTGCGGGAAACCTTCAGGACCAACCCTCCTCACTCACCACACACATGAGGGAGGAGTCCATCTGTAAAGAAACAGCACAATATAAACAGCTAACGTTTCCAAGGAGCAATGCTGACACGATCTTCAGTAGAGAAGGGTCCCTGTTTTTATGTGAAAAACATTGGAGCGAGAAAGTGATGCCCTTGGAGGGGAGAGGGGTTGACAAGGGCAGGTCCGGGAATGGGCGAGCCACTCTTTATCGCTTGGTGTGGGTTCCATTTCTCTACAATTTTAACATTAGGAAATACTTGCTCATGGTACAAAAGTCAAAGCTAAAAAGGGGACACAGGGAGCCTCCTGCCTCCCCTGAGCCCACCTGCCTGGCTCCCCACCCAGAGGCCAGCTCACTTGCCCAGTGGAGTGTCTGATCCTGGGACTGTGTGGAAGGATCCATGATGGTGGAAAGAGCTAGGAAGAGTCTGTGGTGGTGGCGGGGGCAGGACGACAGGGATCCAGACCCACCTGGCTGGTGCCTGGCTGAGGGCCTGATCATGCAGCGTGGACAGGACAGCGTGCCTGCCCGCTCCTGGCCACTTGGTGCTTAGGAAATGGCCGATTCTCTGGCAGGAAGTAGGCCGGTGACTTTTCCTTTAGCACTATTTTCTGTTGGGCTCTATGATGTGGTAGTTTATTCCCACAGCTTTCCCTGCAGCTGCAAACAAGCGTGCTTACAGACGAAGGTTTGTTTGTATCTGTCATGTTTCTGTCTTTTAGGATCCAAATGTGTGCATTGGGGACAGGGGACTGTTTGTTTTTTAAACTAAGTGGAACTGCCAAACATCCTTTACCTAGACCGTGGAAAGTTTACACAAGAGAAATCTGAGAGAGAGAGAGAGAGAGAGAGAGAGAGAGAGAGAGAGAGAGAACCTGAATAATCCTTTGGCAATTCCGGGTGTGACACAAGATTCTCTTCTTTCTTAGCATTTCTGCGCCTTATTCCTGATCATTTCAGGGCCTGCTATGTTTCTTGCTATGAGAATTACCATCAGCAGCTTTCAAGATGACTTAGCGGTTCACCCCCTCCAGAAATCTTAAGACACTATTCTTTTCTTCCCCAAATTTCCCATCTCTAAGCCTTCTAATTCTCCTTCAAATATCCATCTGTAAAGTTAATACGATCCAATAAGAAAATAACGTGCTCTTGAGACGCTGACATGCTCAGAGCCATTTTATCCTGCCTTAAAGCCCGGAAAGTTTGAATTTTCCTTAGGCTAAGAAGAGGGAAGAAATAATAGAATAATTCACTGTACTGTAACAATTAAATCCAGCAACTTAGCATTGCGCATTGGTAAACATAATGCTCACAACAACCAAGAGTCTCCCATGTATTGACAGACAAAACCGAAGTTATAAATCTAAACCTCCTATTCTGAACCACATTCCTAAATGTAAATAAGCATCCAAGCATGTTGCTACATATCTTTGCAGAGGCAATTACAAACAAGCCTTATCAGTCTCCGAGTCACCGACGCACACAACGCTTATCTGCTGTGCCCTCTGCTGGATAGAGTACACAAGGCAAGCCGCATTCTTCCCAATTAATTTTTGGCATCATCATTCCGCATCCGCTTCAGGAATGCAAGGCGTGAAATTCATAGTAGCAGGTTTAATATTCCATCCGGCCAAAATTATTTTGCTACAAGGGCTTACCTTTGGTGGAGTATTTTCAGATTGGCGGGGTTTTTGTTTGTTTGTTTGTTTTTTAAATACATAGATTGCTTTGCTCCTTCTTGCAATCCACAGTCCAAACTCTCAAGCTGTCACCAAACTCAGTACGCGGCAGGAATAATTTGCTGCTGAGTAAAATGTGTTTAACTGCACATCCTGTAAAAAAAGAATTGCTTAGCATAATGCCACTTAAAATGTATTTCTATCTGCAAATGCTAATGAAGCTACAAAACATGAATCATCTTGGGAAAGAATGAGGGTATTATGGGTGCTTCGCCTTCACTCCCTCTTCTTCTGTAGTGACTGCCTGAAGAGAGAAACTCAACCACAGGCATCATCTGAGACAGATCCTGCTGGTGTCTGATGGGGTGTGAGTCCAAGGATTTTGTGGGGAATTTAATCCCACAGACCTCTCCTGAGCCTCCCCAAGATGGGAAACCAAGCCTTGGGCTCCCTGGAGGTGCCCGTCCTCACCCAGGACCCATTGGACAGCCACTAGGAGGGGCTCAGTCCCAGGGCCAAGGAGGACCACCTACCCTACCACAGCGCCGGTGGCAGGCCGGTGGCCTTTGACCTGAAGGAACTGTCTCTTTGATCATTGGTGCGCCCAAGTAATAAAGACCACTGTTCTATTGCTCATCTTGAGGATTAAAGCAGTCAACAAAGAATAACAAAGAGAGGGGAAAGGAGTGCTTTGCCTTAAAAACATTTTCTTTATAAAAAAAACAACACACCAAACCTTTCTTTTTGAAATAATTTTAGAATTACAGGAAACTGGTAAAAATAGTTGAGTTCCTATATACGTTTTCCCCAACTTCCCCTTATTTAATGTCTTATATGATACGGTGCAATGATCAAAACCAATACTATTGCCCTAACCGGTTTGGCTCAGTGGATAGAGCATCAGCCTGCGGACTCAAGGGTCCCAGGTTCGATTCCAGTCAAGGGCATGTACCTTGGTTGCGGGCACATCCCCAGTAGGGGGTGTGCAGGAGGCAGCTGATCGATGTTTCTAAGTCTCTATCCCTCTCCCTTCCTCTCTGTAAAAAATCAATAAAATATATTTTTAAAAAAACAACAATACTATTAGCTACATGACGGACTTTAACTCAGAGCTCACCGTGTCTCCACCAGCATCTCTCTTCTGCCCTAAGACACAATCCCGGATCCCACATTGCCCTCGGTTGTCACGTGTCCTCAGTCTCTTTCAGTCGGGGACGCTATGCCTTTCCCTCCCCCGTCTCCCATGGCTTTGACACTTTTCAGTTTGGGTTTCAGGCTAAATTGAGGTTATGCACTTTGGGCCAGAATACTACAGAAGCGTTGATTCCTTCCCATTGCTTTGTGCCAATGGGACCTGCTTTTCCAGCAACATTCAGCAAGGTGTGAGCTGAGGGCCTGAAAGAGTAAGTTCCCCTCTGGGACCTGAGTGGTGGGTCTCAGTCAGGCACTGAGCCCAAGCATACACATATGCTTCTCATTCTCTCTCTCCTCTCCTCTCTCTCTCTCTCTCTCTCTCTCTCATCTCTATCTCTATCTCTATCTCTATCTCTCTTTGTTAATCCTCACCCAGGGATATTTTTCCATTAATTTTTAGAGAGACTGGAAGAGAGAGGGAAAGACAGAGACAAACATTGATGAGAGATAGAGAAACACATCGATTGGATGCCTCCTGCATGCACCTCGACGACGACCTGGGCCGGGGAGGAGCCTGCAGCCAAGGTACATGCCCTTGACTGGAATCAAACCCAGGCCCCTTTGGTCCGCAGGCCGATGCTCTATCCACTGAGCCAAACCAGCCAGGGCACACATAGGCTTCTCTTACGTGTCTCCTCCTCCCTCTGTTCCTACGGGTGGCGATGGGAGAAATGAGAGCCTTTCTTTGCTATAGGTAGACAATGAGAAGTGTTTTTCTTTTTTAATCCAGTGCTACTGAGATCCGCAGGCCAAGGCAGAGGATTATGGATGTTGGGTGGGAGAAGGGGTGTGGGGAGAGGGGGACCAAAATGGAAGTGTGGGTAGAGGACCATTCTGTGGTCCAGCGCAGCCCTCTGTGGATTCAGGGGCCTCTAGATAACCTAAGAATGAGCTGCAGACATCGCCGTGGGTGGGAGACTCGTTAGTTTGTGCTGAGGGGTGTAGACCTTTCTCAGTCAGCACCTGGAACATGAGAAGCAAGTTTGATCTCCTCCATAGCGGCGCTGAAGGAGAATCCTTGGGCAGATGTAAGACCTGCATGTTGGCTTCTTTCCTCTCTAGACTCTGGCAGGTCTTTAGGGGACAGGCCCTTGTCTGTCTGGGTCCCCTGTCCCTCCGAAAACCTAGCACCTGGGCCTGGCACATTGTAGGAGCTCAAACAAAATGTTTATTGATTAAGTGAATAAAAGAAATAAGTGAGCGAATGGGGTACTCATGTATAGAACATCTTGGGAAAAGGAGGCGAATGGTAATGTTGAAGCCTCCTTCCAGGTGGGCCATGGTGGGTAGAAGGGGTGGAAAGAGGGAAGGGCAGTCTTGCTAATGGGTCCACCCTTGTGTGGGTGTGTGCATGTGCCTGCAGGCTGACAGGTGTCTACCTGATTGATGGGACTGACTTCTTCATCTGCTCAGTGCTTCTTCCTGCTTTCCCTCCTTCCTTCCTTCCTGCTTCCTTTCCTTTCCTTCCTTCCTTCCTTCCTTCCTTCCTTCCTTCCTTCCTTCCTCCCTCCCTCCCTCCCTCCCTCCCTCCCCTCCCTCCCTTCCTTCCTTCCTTCCTTCCTTCCTTCCTTCCTTCTAATATATATTTTTTTTATTGATGTCAGAGAGGAAGGGAGAGAGAGAAGGAGAGTAGAAACATCAATGATGAGAGAAAATCGGTTCATAGGTCAGTGCTCAACCGCTGAGCCATGCCACACCAGCTAGATGCTTTCTTTATTTTTTTTAAAAAAATCTATTTTTATTGATTTCAGAGAGGAAAGGAGAGGAAGAGAGAGATGGAAACATCAATGATGAGAGAGAATCATTGATTGGCTGCTTCCTCCATGCCCCCATTGGGGATCAAGCCCTCAACCCGGGTTTATGCTCTGACCAGAAATCGAACCACTGAGCCACGCCTGCCAGGCCTTGTTGCTTTCTTGTAATTGCCAGTTTTTCATATAATTTAAATAACCTGATTGTAATTACCATTGTAATTTAAATTGATTTATATAAGTTTTCCAGGTATCTGTTTGGTGAGGACTTTTTAAACATACAAGAGAGAAGCAAAGCAGCAGGAGGCTCTGAAGACTTCTTTTACTCGGGTATATAAAGCAGATGGAAATGGTTTCATGGGCAGATTATGAGCAGTTGGCCTGCACCAAGCACTCTCTAGTGCACTTGCTATGTACCAACTCGTTTCAGCCTTACAGACACACCGTGACCTAAGTCCCTTTGTCATATCCCCACTCTACAGAAAAGGAAATTAAGGCCCAGAGACACTTGCTTCAAGTCAGCAGCTATTAGGTGGCAGAGCTGGGAGTCTGGCACTAACCACTATACTGAACAGTGCTTCTGGTACGATCTAGACAAGGGAGGCCTGTGCTTTCCAACATAGCCTGTACCCTGGGAATGGGAACGTGAGAGGTGGGAAGGACTAGATTTCTGCTCTTGGCTCTTCGAGGCACAAACATGAGTCCACCAGGCACCCATCCTGAGTGTGCCTCTGCAGGGAGGCGGTGGGAACCATAGTCGTCCTCCCTCACTGGCAGGTCCTACTGAGTCCTGCAGGAGCGTGCACACTGTTAGGGGAGCTTTCAGGATGAATTGAAGGTGTTGGTTAAGGTGTTTATTTATTCTGCCAGCACAATAATAAAAAAGGAACACAGACTATATCTCATCAAAATGTCAAGCAGTCACCCGTTTCACATGACAGTCATTGTGGAATCTCATGGCATTGCTTTAAAACAAAGTTCTAATGCATAACCCATGCACACAGACAATAGTGTGGTGAAGGCCTGGAGAGGGGCGGTTGCGGGGTGCAGGGCGTCACTGGAGGAGAAGGGACATCTGTAATACTTTCAATACTAAATTTTTAAAATATAAAATAAAACCAAGTTCCAGTTTTGTTTGATTCTTGTATAGGTTCACACATTTACCTGGTACAACTAGCTCATGGTGTTCAACAGGTTTAGGCTCCGAGGATCAGGTGCTACTTCACTGTTCACAAGGGGACGTGCAAAAGGAGAGCAGAAAAGTATCTTCATATAGACGCTCACGCTGGGACATGGGTCCTCTCCAACAGATGCACAGAATGCGGGCAGCATGGTTTGTGTGGTCACATCAGGAGTCGTTGTCTCATGGGGGCACCGAATTCAGTTGCCTCCCAAAGACGAAAGGCCAAATGCCTTCCAAGGCTGACAGCAAATGCAGGTAATTTAGGTGACTTCAGACCATTGAAGCCATTCAGTAGATAGTGAGTGGGATTAGTTGTTACAATAACAGTAATCGCGATTATTGTTATGTATTTTTACAAACCATACATATGACTCAAGAGCCAAATTTGGAAGAAATGGTCACCTACACACTGAATGGGTAAGGCTCATGATTAGAAAGCCAGACTTCTAAGTCTTCAGAGGCCTCTGCCCTCTGGACATTGTTCAAGTTTTTAATGGAGTGGCTGAAGCTAACAGAACCGTCATGAACAGTGGCTCTCGATGGTCTTGGATTCTGGCAGAAAAAGTCAAATTCTCAACTCAATGAACATTCCAGTGGAGCGGGGACATATTCCCTTCTGCCAAGTAGAAATACTAGTATGTTTTGAACCCTGCTCGGGAGGGGGAAGGAAAACATGAATGAGCATGAATTTATTTATTTGTTCATTTATTTATTTACTTATTTATTTTCAGTTACAGTTGACATATAATATTATATTGGTTTCAAGAAGTGCAACATTTTCCAAATGGAGTTTTTGGTAGTTCATGCAGCTAGACTGTAATTTATGCTGTTAAATCACTAGATTTCTTTTTTTTTTTTTTAATATATTTTATTGATTTTTTACAGAGAGGAAGGGAGAGAGATAGAGAGCCAGAAACATCGATGAGAGAGAAACATCGATCAGCTGCCCCCTGCACATCTGGAGATGTGCCTGCAACCCAGGTACATGCCCCTGACCGGAATCGAACCTGGGACCTTTCAGTCCGCAAGCCGACGCTCCATCCACTGAGCCAAACCGGTTTCGGCAAATCACTAGATTTCAAAGTGACTTTTTCTTATCACACTACAACCTTTTAATTTGGATATATATTCCTAAGTCCAGAATGGGGAGGGAAATTCTCTGTCAAAAGATAGAGATGTGCCCTAGCCGGTCTGGCTCAGTGGAGAGTCGGCCTGCAGACTGAAGGGTCTCAGGTTCGATTCTGGTCAAGGGTCAAGAGCATGTACCTTGGTTGTAGCCCCGGCCCTGGTAGGGATGTGTGCGGGAGGCAACCAATCTATGTGTCTCTCTCACATCAACGTTTTGCTCCCTCTGTCTCTCCCCCTCCCTTCCACTCTCTCTAAAAATCAATGGAAAAGATACCCTTGGGTGAGGATCAACAACAACAAAAAACCTAGAGATGTAACTGGCCCTGCCGAAAACAAAGGGAAAAAGCGAAATTGCATTCCAGAGATTTGAGGGAAGAAAGAAGTTTGGTGCATGGATTGTAAACAATTTCCTATGACATAGTTCCTGATTTCCCACACCACTTACCTCTAGAAAAGTTTATCATAATTTTAACATGTCCGTATTATTTGGGGCCTCTAAGTGACAACGTTGGTAGAAGCAGCTGGTTTCATTTAACTGTGACAGAAGAGGGGAAAGTATGCAGACTGAGCCAAAAATTGTGTGTTCTGGGACCAGCTCTGCACTGCCTGGCTGTGTGACATTAACCAGGGTGCTTACTCAGTGCAGGGCTGTTTCTTCATTCATTAAACTAGATTAGTCATGCTAGTTATACTAGGTGAACCCTTACCAGCCTTTTTTGGCGTTAACATTCAATAAAATTGGATTAAGTTCTCCTAGACCAACATATGTATGTGTGTAGTATAAACATGTAATACATACAATCACACACATATACATATATGAAATGAGTTTCATGAAGCAATATTTACCTTGTTACCTCAGATGCATTATTTTATTATTTTAGTTCACTAAGAAAACCTGTTCAAGTTCCACTAAATTGAACCCATTTGACAGTCACCACAGCCAGGCACAATCCTGCACTTTGAGGACCTGCTGCCAAGTGAGTGCAGGTGATCACATAGGTTAATGGTCAAAATTCTGATCACTGAGAAAAGTTATAAAAAACGGTATAGATACTAGTCCACATATTGAAGAAATATGCTATAATTTTAGAGAAAAATTATGATGCATTAAATAAAAATAACCTTTAAGTACTCTCCAAAGGAACCCTAGTGTTCTGCTAAGTGGATTATCTTCTGTTTATAAACAACCCATTTTAAAGTTTCTGTAGTTTTAGTTAGAGTATTTCAAAAGTCCTTGACTTTTTAAATATTAACTTTTAAAAGCACCGTCAATAATACAATTATTAATTACACATGTATTATTAATACAAAATTATATAATGTTTCCTTCCTCTCTCTTTTTTGATGGAAGATACTGTAAGAAGACTGTAGTACTCGAATCCTTCCCTCTGTCCTCAAATCCTCGATGGGCCCTCTGTGGCACTTTTTTTTTTTTAATTAGAAGTATGATTTTATTTTTTTATTTTTTTAAATATATTTTATTGATTTTTTACAGAGAGGAAGGGAGAGGGTTAGAGAGTTAGAAACATCGATGAGAGAGAAACATCGACCAGCTGCCTCCTGCACACCGCCTACTGAGGATGTGCACGCAACCTAGGTACATGCCCTTGACCAGAATCGAACCTGGAACCTTTCAGTCCGCAGGCCGACGCTCTATCCACTGAGCCAAAACGGTTAGGGCCTGTGGCACTTCTTGAGTTAAGTCTCGGCATGCCATTTACTGGTGTTACTGGGAGCTCTTGTGTCTTAGATGAGACTCAAGGGAAGCGGTTCTCAACCTGTGGGTTGCGACCCCTTTGGCGGTCGAACAACCCTTTCACAGGAGTCGCCTAAGACCATCCTGCATATCAGATATTTACACTACGATTCATAACAGTAGCAACATTACAGTTATGAAGTAGCAACGAAAATAATTTTATGGTTGGGTCACAACATGAGGAACTGCATTTAAAGGACCAGAAGGTTGAGAACCACTGCTCAAGGGTCTAAGGTAATAGGTGCTTCTCTTAGGTCCCATCATACCATAATCCAAGGATGAGAAAGCTGGGTCTGATTTCCCAAGCAGTGTTCCCTTTCTGTAATCACACACACACTTTTGTATATAAGCAACAGTCACAAGGGTTAGGGATATTTTCAATGGTTCAACCATCGGGACTATCATGTAGATGAGAGAAATCTCAAAATATCTTCTTTAAAAGGTTACATTACAAAATAACCCCTTTCCCAGTAATACTTCTAAGTAGAAAATAATTGTGGTTTGTGTGTATATTTTAAAAAACAGGACATAATCTCCATTTATTAGTTTATGATATTTAATAAACTTAACAATATAAAGATTGTACTCCATCAATCATACTTTTCTCTCCAATACTATTTATACAGATTTGTAAGAAATTCTAGCCCTGGTCAGTTGGTTCAGTTGCTTGGAGCATCATCCCATACACCAAAAAGTTTGAGAGTTTGATTTCTGGTCAGGGCACATACCTAGGTTGCTGGTTTGAGTCGGGGAGCATATAGGAGGCAACTGATCAATGCTTTTCTCTCCCTCTCTCTCTCTCTCTCTCTCTCTCTCAAATCAATAAACATATCCTTGGGTAAGGATTTTTAAAAATCTAAACAAAATTATTAAATCTTAGATCTGGCTTATTTCTGCTTATCTTTCATTAGACCTTATTTAACATTATCTTCATCTAATGACAGCTATGTACAAAAAGACGTGGTATCACTTGGGTGCTCTGTGAAGTTGGGTCACTGGGATGGGAATGGGGGGCAATTATTTGCCTGTGTGTTTTTTATCTGTATCTTGAACTTTCTCAACCTTACCAACTTGACGATATTTATATTACCGAAAAGCCTCACCAGTAATACATAGGATTGTGGAAAAGACCCGGATAACTGCGTATAGAAAGGTCAATAATTGTGGGTTTCATGGTTACAGTTTTGGAACTTCTACCAATCCTCCCCACCTTTCTGTTTGTTTCCTATATGACATAAGCTAATCTTTCCTGGACATACAATTTCCATTAAATATATGTTACATCATTGAAAAGCAATCAGATTTTTTTTTTTTCAGAAAAAATCCCTTTCTCAAGCTATAGTCCTACTCGTTTACTTTCCTATATCCAGGTAAGCACACTGCTCTTCCCAAGGCCTTTTTACACCACCCATGCTGATCCAAACCAAATAGACCTTTAGACGGTACTGACAATGATGTCTTCATCGAATATGACCGCTGCTCAAAGCTTCAGCTCCCTGTTTGCTCTGTAATGCTGTGCCAAGATCCTGGCCTTTAGATGTTCCCAGAATCCTTGGAAACATTCCTTATTTGTTTGCGAGTATAAGCCTTAGAATGGTTTTGCCTTCACAACAAAATATGAGAATGAATAAAAGCAGTGTGATCTCTTATGGGTGGGAATATTTTCTTTACCTACCAAACAACTTGGAACCAGTTAGAACAGAACTTAAAGTAATAACCCACCTTGGTGCATTTGTAAAATACACCAGGATTAAAACAGAGGAAAAGGATTTACTGTAACAGGTTCCATTCCCCCCCCCCCCCCCATCTTTGGTATTATTTTCCTTAGTATTAAAAGTACTAACATTTTTAAATTCTGAGAAATACTGGTGGGAACTATGATTAAGGACTCACATTATTTAACCTTTAAAATATAAATTAAGAAAACCACTCTTTATACCCTATCATTAAGGTATCAAACATACCCTGGCACTCAAAATGGGCTGTATTTAATTATCATAAAGGCTAAACATCATGGTTCTATCACCAGAAAATACTAAGAATATGGACAGAAATAACACTTCCTCATTTCTATTTGAGGATTTCAAAAGAGTACACTAGTAATTGATTCCCTTCTATCTTGGCTGCATTGTAATAGAACAAAAGCATTTAAAAAAAATGGGTCCTTTAATAAGGACCCAAAGTCAACAGCAAGAGCCAAGCATAGCTCCCATCAGCAGGAACAGGGCAGGGGAGGAGTTCTGTTGGACACGGGCCGCACAGCCCCTTCTCCACTCGCCCTGGTGTGTGCCAGCCCCGGGCCGGGCAGCAGGGCACAGCAGCATGTGGACAGGCAGACAGTTTTGCTGGCTCCCACTGGCTCCTCAGGCCAAAGTCCAGGCAGAAGTTGGCCTTGTGGGGTTCCTGTCGCCCTGCCAACCCCTGGCACTCCGGGGACACTCCTAGGAAAATGCTGGCCAAATCCGCATGAGAAGTCACCTCTTCACATTGTCTTCCACGTCGGGGGTTGGACTGAAGGAAACCCCTTCTGTCAGATGTTATGGTGTTTGTGCACCAGCCAAGGAAAGTGAGAGAGAGAGAAAAAGCAAGCAACTTGTTTAACCTCACGCAATGGAGAGAAAGGATTCTCCAAGGTAGTTGATCTGGGAATGAGGCCCAACAGGCCCAAATCTCAGCTCAGCTTGCTATTTTTTCACTTACTGATGGTTTTCAAAAATTTAAAGAATTATGATCCTATCTATGTTGGGCCATCATATCATTGCTTTCTCAAAGAGGGAGTGGTCCAACATCATTGTTGGACAAATATAGAAAAATCTGCGCACCATTTGACAATGGTCAATACACAAAGCACAGTCAGATATACATATCTAGCGTATAGACAAATTGAAAAAGCAGATATGCTCAAAAAGGAAAATGCCTTCATTGGCCATTCTTAAGGCTCTAAGTAGGAAATACTACTTTTAATAAGGTTCCTTCAATACCACATGTATGTATAGATGCTCAAAGATTTACATCCATGTACAGATAGATGTTCAGAAACAGACATGATCAGCTCATGCATGCAATCTCTTTCCTGGACCAATAAAGACAATGCATTTCTAGGGAACGTTTATGATTTTTATTATACTTGATTTTAGAAAAGTGGAAATCATAATCTTACATAATTTCTTTCAAATGGGTAAACTTAGACAATTTGCCAATGCTTCCTTAAATTTTCACACCACGCTGAACTCCAACAGGTTTTTGTTTTAAGGTAAACCAGGTTTTCGGTTCCTCCCTGTGGAGAAGTTACTTTCAAGTCAGTGAAAGTTCTTGGCCCATGATTAAAAGTCTTTGCCAATTAGTACTCAACAACTTCAATTCATTTTTTTCTGGTTCAAGATGAGTAGGAGCCTAATAAGGCTGTGATAAAAGGGCAAAAGGCACTGAGAGCCAAAAGCGGATTAATGAGCTCCTCCATTTATTTGTCTTCCTAACAGCTGAACTGTTACAACTATTGACACTCTTCAAAAGGTTCCGCTCTGAACCCTGTCCAGGCACTGCAGGCTCCAATGGACATCTTCAAATCCAGAGAATGGAGGGGCAAGAGCTTCCCCTGTGTGGTGCCAAAACCAACAAAGCCCCATGGATCAGGTAATGAAACTTCAGCTTTTCCCCCTTTGAGATTTATTTACTGGCAGCTGACAAGGGGCAAATTCAGCTCGAATTGTGCAGTCAAGGCCCTGTCAAGCTTTTAGAGGCACCCTTGTCTTGAAGCACCTTCATGACTGGCATTTCACTCAAAAGCCCTCGGCGCTGGTCCTTAACAGCTTATGACATCACAAAGGACACTCCAGACAGATGCCTACATGGCATCCTGCAGCATTTTAAAAGAGAATTAGTGGTTTTAATTATGGTCGTAGTATGAAAGGGAACCATGCAAGCTCCACGGGAGACCTTTGATCAGACCCTTTTGCTAGTACAATGCCACGGAACTGTGACTATTCCTGGTAAGGGGCCTTTTCTTGCTGAATGACTCACCAGTGATCTTTGAATGCAGACAAGCTTCTAGCCCTCCCTCTTCATTAGTGAGCATTTCTATACAGGGGCCTATATAGTGCTCGGAGTCTCGGAGCTATACAATCGGGGGGAAAAGAATCCCTACGGATTCGGGCCTCTACTTAGGAAGTGCTGAAGGACTCTGAGTGACTTTATTCATTAAAACAGGTTGCTATTAATTAACTGTCATAATAAAATAAAGAACCATTATTTGCATTTCTTACTATGTTCTCTTTAGTAATATGTATAAAAGATCCTTGTAACAAAAATGAATTTATTGAACCATTTCCCCATCCTCCCCCTCGAATCCCCGCCTTCTTCTTCTTCTTCTTTTTTTTTTTTTTTTTTGCATTTTGGCAGCAGGAGCCTACTAATTATTGGGCCCAGATTTATGAGCACAAACAGAAGCAAAACATAAATATAAAATTAATTAAGGAATTAAAAAATTCTTTTTACTGGCCAACCAGTTTACACGACTGGAAAAAAGCAAACAATGAATTAGCTTTATTTTTCAGTGCTTTCAGAGAATTGCCTAAGACAATAAAGCCCCAACTTTTTTCAAAATATCATCGGTTGGTGTTTAGCTTGAAACAGGAGATTATGAAACAACCACAGCTAATAAAAAATAAAAAATGAAAGAATTCTGACTTGCAGCAAAACAAGATTCACTTTTTTGTGTTTTTTTTTTTTTTTTTTTAAAGCCACTTTTGGGAAACAAAATGTCTTTGGTATGTATGGTATTAATGTTTGAAGAATTTAACCTTCAAAACTGATCCCAATAAGGAGGGCCCTTAAAAGATGCACAGTCAATATTTTAAGTATATGAATGGAGTCCATTCTCTTTTAGAATCTAATGGAGCAACATCATTAGGTGAAAAGTTGCAAAAGGGGGAAGGATGTTCAGAAGATTCTCCCTGAAACGCTAACTTGGGGACAGGGGATAAACAGATTTTGTATGAACAGCACAATTCAGTCACAACCACCCCACCCCCAACCCTCCCAATTACTTCTATCTGGGAAGTGACTTAAGTCTTCAATTTTTTATCAGTTTCTTTTCTCTGAAGAAAAAGTTTTGGACCTCAAAAATTTGGAAGCAGGATGACAAGCAGGTTTTCCACATTTTGCTGTCTCAGGCATTTTTCCTGTTTCTCAGACTCTGCAGTTCTTTTCTTAGGTGCTTTAGAGCGGCTGAAATATCAGCCAGCTGCGGGTCATTCTGCGCTCTCTGAGTGTAGAGGCGGAAATGTCTGATGGTTTCCGATAACAAGACTTCAGGGTCTGCGCCTCCTTCCCGAAGGTGCAGCATCCGCTCGCAGGCAATGGCATAGTTCTTATGCCAATTCACTGGGTGTTCCTTTTGTAAATAGACAATCTCCTTATAAAGCTGGAAGACAGAAAAATGATGGTATTTCATTCTTATCCCTTTACTTCCTCCCCCCCAAAAAACACCATAAAACACAGAAGAATTAATAACATAAGAGAAAAAAAATCCAAGCAGCCTGCGGTAGAAATCTAATTGTTGCCAGGCCATGCAGAAAATGCAAGGAGGCTACTGTAATTACTGCAGTGGCAGGAGGCAAATGTGCTTCGTCTAAAACTGCTTCTGGGGTTTTTCAGATGTTGCAGAGGAAACCTAGGACACACTGCGTCAGGACAAATGCTCTTCCCGCAGAAAGATGTTCCGGGAAAGAGATTTAGTTCTAATTCATGGAAAGCTATTTACTCACTAGGCAGAAAGGTTGAAACTCTAAATTTAGCTGTTGGAGAAAAAAATATAGCTTTCTTTAGAAAACTGCATGGGAAAAGAACTTGAAGGAATTTAAATTTTGTCCCTCATTTTTACATAAATATCTCTCTACATTTAAAACAACAGTAATAACAATAGCAATATTAAAACAAACCCAGCATCGAACAGGCCAAGCATAATAGACTTTAAGAGATATCTTTAGAATGAAACATTAAAAATCTTCATAGTATCCTATAATTACAATTTTGATAGTGAAAACTTTGCCCACAGGAATTAGAAATTTTATTTCTCAACACCAGGTAGTAGTAATTAAACAGAGTTGGAATTTTTTTGGATACAGTTTTCTGGTGGAAAACCATGGAAATTTTACAAAAGTAGATATATATCTGCAAAATGGAAGATTACACTTGTTGCATGGGAATTTCAGCCTTCCTGGGATTGTCAAGTTGGAGTGGGATCCATAGGAACTTGAGTTTACAGTAGACTCCATGAGAGCTCAGAACAGCAACCATGTTTTCTCTAGGGACAAGTGCTTTCTGAATTTACGACTGTATTCACCATATCACTCACTTGAAAGGAACCCAATATATTATCTATTTCCCCAATGCCTACTCTAGAGCAGACAAATGCATTTCTAATTTATTTTTAAATAGCATCCACATGAAAAGTTCCACAATCCATGCATGATATGCCATTTTGACATTTTATAATCTTCAGTGTTTAAGTTGCTTTTTATAGCAATTTCCCCCAAAGTTTCCTTCACTTCACAAAACAGGAAAGTCATCCCGCACTTTCATGAATATACTTTCAAATTCACCAAAGGTAAGTAGGAAGTTAAACCCCCACTCTTTCTTTTTTTTTTTAATTTAAATTAATTTATTGATTTGAGAAAGATTTGTTGTTCCACTTATTTATAAATTCATCAATTGATTCTTGTATGTGCTGTGACTAGAGATTAAACCCGAAACCTTGGTATATTGGGACAACTCTCTAACCAACTGAGCTACCCAGCCAGGGCCTGCCCTCCACCCTTTCATTCGCTTGGCATTGTTTTCTACCTTTCCCCATAGTCTTTTTCCTCTTCCTACTCTCTTCCTGATCCTCCCTCTGATGAGGGACACATGGAGAGGGCGGGGCACACTCCCCAGCACAGAGCAAGCGCTCAGGAACTGTTCCTGTTCTTTACTTCATCAAGTTTTCAAAATTCTACTAAGACCCTTAGTGTGGTTGGGTCTCAACGTTTGTTTGGCTTCCTGGGACCACAGTCAGAAGACAAAGCTATGCTCTTTCCCTTCATCTTTCTCATGAAATCTCCACCAGCCATGGCCTGTCGTTTTAAGTGTCGCAGGGTCATGACTCCTGCAATAGAGAACGACCTGTCAGAACTTCTTTTCTAAATAAAGTTAGTTTCCCATTACTATGATAACAAATCACCACAATATAGTGGCATAAAACAATATGAATTTATCATTTTACACTTCTGGAGGTCAAGAGTCATAAAATCAAGGGAACTGTAAAATCAGCAGGCTCTAGAACCCATTTCTTTGCCTTTTCCAGCATCCAGAGGCTGCCTGTACTCCCTAATTGTGGTCCCTTCCTCATCTCCCAGGCCACCTGCCTAGCATCTTCAGATCTTCCTCTTTGACCTCTGCCTGCACTGTCGCATCTCCTTCCCAGACTCTGACCCTCCTGCCTCCCTCTTCATAAGGACCCTTGTGAGGGGACACTGGGCCCACCTGGATATGATCCAGGATAATCTCCCCACCTCCAGATCCTCCACCACCTCTGCCACGTCCCCGCCACCACGGAAGGTCACAGGTTCTGGACATCTTCAGGGGGACCATTATTTTGCCAATGACAGCCATTTACTTTAGTATTATTTGTGATACATGAGTATTTTTTCCTTTTACACTGCTTTATGATGGCAAATAAAGCTGGAAACTAAAAAGTAAAAACTCTGTGACACACCCTCTCTCCATCCCAACAACTCCCACCCTCCCACCAAATCCTATATAATAAAAGGGTAATATGCAAATCGACCAAACGGCGGAACAACCGGTTGCTATGACACGCACTGACCACTGGGGGCAGCTCCTGCATTGAGCATCTGCCCCCTGGTGGTCAGTGCGCTCCCACGGCGGGGCGCACCGCTCAGCCAAAAGCCGGGCTGATGGCTGGCGAGCGCAGCGACAGTGGCAGGAGACTCTCCCACCTCTGCAGCAGGGCAAAGGATGTTTAACTGATGGCTTAGGCCCGCTCCCCATGGGCTCCCGGACTGCGAGAGGGCGCAGGCCAGGCTGAGGGACCCTTCCCCCGAGTGCACGAATTTTGTGCACCGGGCCTCTAATATACTGATATATGTAGAAGTATACCATACGTCATATGCGTGAGTGTAGAGTTGAGCTTTCACATTTGAAGGCACATTTACAGTTTCTGCCAGGTTAAAAATGAAGAACGGTGTTTTCATCCTGGAAGGGTGAGGGGTAAACACTTCATTAAAATCATGCTGTCAATTTCAAATTTATCTGCCAGACTTCCACTGATAAAGAACATACAAAACCCTTTATTGCATCATTTTTACTTCTCTAAGATTCAAACATTTACTCTGCACCAACAGTAACCCTTTCTTCCCCCAAATGCCAAGACACTGCTTTCACACTGATTGCCAGATCTTTCAGAAAAAAGCTATGTTCATCATCACTATTATACGTAATTTCCCACCAAGATGTGCACTATTGTTATGCAAGAGAAGCAGGGAGCGGGGGACTTGCTGAGTTTGGTGCCCGCTGCAATGGCTCAGGCTGTGTGTGACCAGCTCCTCAAAGGTGGCTGCACGCTTTGACCACGCGAACTCATCCAAATTGTATTCAGCACACCAATTAAATCAACACCCACCCGAATAATAACCTGCTTTTTTCTTTTATGTGACTGCTCCCCCAGCTTTCCTGCATTCAATCATAGAGAAGAATTGTGCAAACATATGGTATATCTTTGTTCAGTTCTTCAAAGTATTTGTCTTTCTAACTAGGCTGATAACTTGAAATATGCCGTTTTCTGATATTTTCATAAACACTATTGCATAAACTATAGTATATCTATTTTTATAATTGTTAATTTGGAGCTGGATTTCTTGACAATTTTTTTTTAAACTTCTTTAAACTTATAAGTAAACCCTTTATACACCGTAAGTCAAGCCTCAGTGCAAAGCACAGTCCCTGGCCCGGAGTGAGCTTCCTCCCTTTGCAGCAGGAAGTACGTCCTATGTACATGGGACCCCCATCTGTATCATTTAGAACTTTTACATTAATATTTAGGCCAAAGTCTGTGAGCATTAGGGATTTTGAATTATTTTTAAACGACAGGAACCAAGAGAATCAATAGCATCACCATGAAGCGTTCCATACAGGAAGAACAGAAATGTATAGCATGGAGCACATTCATATTCAGATCTCTTTTAACGTATCTGATTGTTCCATAGTCTGAGCGGCTCGAGGGTAGGGACTGTGTTGTATTAATGTGTGCAGTCTCTGTGCCTGGCACAATGCCTGGCTTCTAGGAAGTATGCAATACGTGCCTAAGTAATTAACTAGAACATTACACGTGGGCACGGTCATTATCAACTTCTCCTCCATCACACTCACTCTGGCTTAGCTGAGGCGGGAGAGGACAGGAGTGGTGCGGGTCCGCGTCAGATGGGCACTAGCAGCTAAGTGGCCTTGGACAAGCACCCTCTCCACCTCCAGTGTGGTCTTTTGTAAAATGGAGATAATAATAACTTTCAGATAGGTTGTTGTGAGGATGAAATGAGGTTACTCATCACAATGACTAGTACACTGCCTCAAACAAAACGATGGCCCATGTCATTTTTATGATCACCACCCACCCCTGTTTCCTCAATGAAAAGTGCCACAGGCTACTTCTCTGCCGTGTTAACAACAGGCCGCAAACACAGACGTGCAGATTAGTCACCTTGCTTGCCACATCTCCTCATTGGCCACAGATTCCCAAGAAGATGGATCAAACCTGTAGTTACAAGAAAACAGTAACGTTTTTCTGCCAACCACATTTATTGCTATGGACATGTAATCTTTTATAATCTTATAAGGCAAATGAAATAGACTGGATCTTGCCCTGGGTGGGTTTACTCAGTGGTTTAGAGTGTCAGCCCGTGGCCCAAAGGGTCTCAGGTTCGATTCCCAGTCAAGGGCACGTATCTTGGTTTCAGCTTTGCACCCCGCCCCCAATAGGGGCTCCTGCAGGAGGCAATCAGTAGGTGTCTCTCTCTCTCCCCTCCTCCTCCCTCCCTTTCACTCTCTCTAAAAAAATCAATGGAAAAAATATCCTCGGGGGAGGATAAAAAAATAAAATATAGACTGGATCTTGATGTACCAATAGAGACTGAAATAAAAAAAACCTATTCTCCTAGAAAAGGTGGATTGTTAGCAATTTGAAGTTTTGGTAAATGTGTTCTTAATCTGCATAATGGGCCCCAGTGCCTCATGGGAGCAAACAAAGGATTGGTGGGAAGAGGCTGGAGGCATTTAGGGAGCCAGCTGTTCTAAGAACTGTCACTGTCAGCCAGGCAAAGGGGCAGGGCTAAGGCCTCAGCTGCTGGGGTGCAGCCCCAGCAGGTCCAGGGATCCCCAAAGGTGTGGACGGAGTCGGCGAAGAATGAATGACATGGAAACTGGTTTCAGTTCATCAGCATAGCGAGGTTCTCCCTCCAGGATCTCCAGCGAAGTTCTGGTCAGGATCTCCAACCAAGTTCTGGTGCCATGTTCTCTTGCTAGGTTCTCCAGCCAGGTTCTCCAGGTTCTCCAGCCAGGTTCAGTCACCAGGTTCTATCCAGGTTCTTTTGCCATGTTCTGTCTAGGTTCTCCAGTGAAGTTCTGTAGCCAGGTTCTGTCCAGGATCTTTTGCCATGTTCTCTCGCTAGGTTCTGTCTCTAGGTTCTGTCTCTAGGTTCTATCTCTAGGTTCTTTAGCCAGGTCCTCTCACTAGGTTTTGTCTGTAGGTTCTGTCTCTAGGTTCTTCAGCCAGGTTCTCTCGCTAGGTTCTGTCTGTAGGTTCTGTCCAGGTTCTCCAGCCAAGTCCTGTCTCTAGGTTCTGTCTCTCTCTAGGTTCTGTGTCTAGGTTCTGAGTCTAGGTTCTGTGTCTAGGTTCTGTCTCCTGTTGTCTTGTTACATTTTTATTTATACCAGTTGATTCCAATCCTATCAATCTCTATTCCAAAGGTTAGGGCGTTTCTTATCTCCATTCCAGGGAGTAAAGATTATGTAGCTTAAGTGTGATTGTTTGTAGTTAAAGTTATTAACTACCTGCCTGGCACTTAGTTAAGGGGTTTTATCCCCTCCCTAACTTCAGGGAAAAATCCCCACCTGAGGAAACAACCTTTCTCAGAGAGGTGACCTTGTTTAAAACACATGGCACTAAGGAGAGCAAACATATTAAGAACAATATACTGTATATGCCAGGTCCCTTGAAACATATGCTGTGCAGATGTTTCTTTCCTGCAGCGACCTTGTCAAGCAGCAAGGATGGACCAGCTTCCGGCACTCAGCCACTCTATGGACACAGCTAAGAGCCAACGAGCTAAGAAGCAAGGGACAGGCCTGAAGAGAAGGGCCTCCTGGCTTTGCTACATCACTGCTGGAGCTAGATGCTGCTCAAGGAACATTGGCTAAACTATTTACTGATTTTCTTTCTTTCTCTTAATTAAACGTTCTCTTATGTATCCATTTTGACTGAACAAAGATGAGTTATGTTGTGTCCTTGTACTGTACTGTCATCAGCTGTTTACAGAAGAGGTTATTTTCTATCTTCTCCCCATGGTGGTCTCAGAGTGCTCTGATGTAGACCTACCTACCCATCTCTGGTTCATGCACAGCAATGTGGTCCGTTTGCTCGATTTGATTAAAAAATCCTTTAGAGCATTTTTCATATGATCTTGCCTGTTGTCCTGGAACTATAAGCAATAATTATCTAATCTTTAAATAATTCATATTTTAAACATAGGCAATGGAGGCACCTTTCTTTAGATGGTGACTCAGTTTCCATATGGGAGAAAGTTGCTTCAAGGAAGAGTAGCCATGCCCAAAACAACATAAACAATTGTGAAGAAAATTTCAAGTCCCAGTCTTCCCTATAGAGAAGTTAGCTGCCACTCTAGAAGAAAGAAAAATATGACCAGTGTATGATGTGGAAACTATCACATGCTACAGAGTGACTTTCTTTTTGTTAATCCCCACCTGAGAATATTTTTCCCATTTTTTTTTAGAGAGAGTGGAAGGGAGGAAGGGAGGGAGGGCGAGAGAATAGAGAAAAAGAGAGGGAGAAACATTAATGTGAGAAACACACATCAATTGGTTGCCTTTTGCACCCACCCCGACCAGGGCTAGGAATTGAACCTGCAACCTAGGTACATGCCGTTGACTGGGAATGGAACCCACAACCAGAGACGGCCAACTCTATAACCATTGAGCAACACTGGCTAGGACCCAGAGTGACTTTTAAAGCTCAGCTGTAGTTAATGAATCTCTTCCACCTTAAGGATATGAGATACTGGCTGGCAGACAATATGCATTACAGGAGTTCCATGCATCTAACTATTATGTCCACTCAACCACAACCTCCCTTTCCCTTCCATTGTCCCATTGTTCTTCAAACATGAGGACAAGAAATACATGTTCTCTTTCTCTATTATGATACTCCATGGGCAGCAAATGACTATATTAATAACTAATAAAAATAGAAAATATCCAAAAATTTAAAGGCATCTCAAAAGAGTGTTTTTTTAGGCACACAAATTGCTATACTCTGATAAAAAAAATATTACTCTATTCGTACCGTCCATATTCTTCAGTCCAGTTATAGATATTTCTTGTAAGTTTAATCCACTCCTCAGGGTTGAATACGATCTCTGAAGGAACCAATTTGTCACAAGAGCCCCATGGCCAAAGTGAATAGTTCTTTTGCCAAGTTGGGTCACCCTCATGAATTCCTATGCAAACAAACGTTTCTTTTCTATAGAAAACAGAAAAAAACATATGATATATTTTTACCTTAAAGTTCTAAATGTTAAATAAATGTAACTCATGATGGGTCATTTTTGACTCCCTAACCTTATTCACCAATAAGCCAGTTGCAACCATTTCGGTTTATTTAAATCTTTCCCAAAAAGATTGTTTGAAATTTACATTAGTGTGAAAAAAGCTGTTTGGGGGGCTGGGGAGAAGTAAACAGACATACATGATAAAACCTATCTGTTTGTAACATTATAAGAAACCACCTGTGGAGCAAACACATTCATATCATCAGAATTCTAAAAGAAGAGAAAAATGTTTAAAAAATAATGTCTGAAAAGCTCCCAAATTTTGGAAAAGACACACCTTACTGATTCAAGAAACTGGTCTTGTATGCATGCATATAAGCCTAACCAATGGACACAGACAACAGGGGGTGAGGGCATAAGTGGTGGGGGGGGGCAATTATACAGGAGAACGTCCAGTCTAATTAGCATATTATGCAAATAAGGACACATATATAATACCTTAATCAATAAAGAAATTAAAATAAAATAAAATTGGAAAAAAAGAAACTCAATGAACCCCAAACAAGTTAAATTCTAAGAAATCTATGGCCACGTATACCATCATCAAACTCCTGAAAACTAAAGACAAATAATCTTGAAAGCAAACAAGGAAAACAAAACATTTCATCACACAAGGAAGCAATGATTTGAATGACTCTGGATTTCTCAACAGAAACCATGCAGGTCAAAAGTATGTAAAATAACATTTTTAAAGTGCTGGTGGCCCAGCCGGTGTGGCACAGCGGTTGAGCATTGACCTATGAACCAGGAGATCATGGTTTGATTCCAGTCAGGGCACATGCCCCAGTTGCGGGCTCGATCCCCAATAGGAGGCACGCAGGAGGCAACGGATCAATGATTATCTGTCATCACTGATGTTTCTATCTCTCTCTCCCTTCCTCTCAGAAATCAATAAAAAAAATAAAAAATAAAGTGCTGGGGGTGGGGGAGAAGAATTATCAACCCATTATTCCATATCTAGAAATATACATCAAAAATAAAGGTGAAATACATTTTCTGATAAAGGAGAACTAAGAAAATTCATTGCATAATAGTCTTGATGTAAAAGAAATGTTAAAGGAATATCTTCAGATGCGAGAGCAATAATACAAGAGGGAAACTCGGAATATCAGGAATGAAGGGAGAGCAACAGAATTGGTAAATATATGTATTAATATTTTAGACAATTTTTCATCTTAAATTTTAAATATATATGTACCAGAGGACTGATGCATGAAATTCGTGCAAGAGTAGGCCTTCCTTCCCCTGGCTGCCAGCACCAGCTTCCCTCTGGCACCTGGGACCCGGGCTTCCCTGGCAGCCCCGGTTTTGTCTGGAAGGTTGTCCAGGAGAACGTCCAGGAGAACGTCCAGTCTAATTAGCATATTATGCTTTTATTATTATAGATGACAGTTGAAAATAATCACATGTTGATATAATACTATGACAACACAATCAAAGTGGGATGGTTAAAGGGACTTACGTAGCAGTAAGTTTTCTATATTCCACTTGAAGTACTAAAATATGATCCTAAATAGACTGTGAAAAGTAAAGTATGTATACTGTAATCCCAAGAGCAATCACTAAAAATAATTTACCAAAAGACATGGTAAAAATCCCAATAAAGAATTTAGAATGGAATACTAAAAAAATCAAAATTATCTAAAAGAAGGCAGGAAAGGGCAAACAGTGGAATAAAAAAGAGGGAAGAAAAAGCAAATAATAAATGGAAGACATACATCTGAACATATCAATATTTACACTAAATGCAAATGGTCTAAATACACCAATGAAAAGTAGATAAATGAAAAGTAGATATTGTCAGAATGAATAATAAAACATGATCCCACGTATATTTTATCTAGAAGAAACCACATGAAAATACTATTTAAAAAAAAACCAGAAGGATATTTTTTAAAAATACACAGAAAGGTACAAAGGCAATTCAGTGAAGAAAGGATAATGTTTTCAACAAATAATATTTGGACAATTTGACATTCATATGCAAAAACACTCAGAATGTTCATCACCATGCTGTATTACAATAGCAAAAGTCTAGAAAAAACAATATCCAACAATACTCGGTAAGTTATCATGAATCTATGTGAGAATTTTATATAGCTCCAAAAATGATGTTAATGAAGACCATTTATTGAGTGAGTGGGGGAATGCTCATAATAAGATATTAGGTGAAAAACTGACAGGAAACTCAGTATTACCCCAGCTATGTAAAATATATTAGACAAGTGTATGTATGTGTGCATATAAATAAGTAATTTGTTAAAAATAAATGGAATCCCGAAAAGCTTCCTAAAGTGTTAACGTGATTGTCCTTGAAAGACAGATGATATTGATCTTCTTTATACTTGTCTGAATCGTCTATAGTTTCCACAAGGAGCATGAGATATTTCCATAATGAGGAAAGGCCTCATCCATGCCAATAGAATAAATCCCTTCATGACCAGGGCCCCACCATCCCTCCACACTCATTCCCCTCACCTAGCCCTCTAAGCCCTGAGCTCTGATCTCACTGGGCCACTCCTGTGTCCCTGGAGCTCAGCAGATCCTTTCCATGACTCTGCACATGCAACTCCCTTGAGTCAGCCTTCTCCCACCCACTTGACAAATTCCTACTTAGCCTTTAGGTCTCCACATACTAACATTATCACACTTACCAGATGATACTATAATTTATCTGTTTCATAGTTAAGATAGCACCTGTAAGCATATCGGAAAACACTGTAATTGCAGGGATATCCATGCAGCTGTGGCTAGTATAGTTGTTTGGACACATTGGACACCCAATATTTATTAAATAAATGTTGAACGAATGCCCCGAGGCAGAATTCATTGCTTCCTCAAGCATGCTCCTAGAACACTTGGCTTATACTGTCAGTTAAATCATCCATTCAGGAGACACATACTGAACACTTACTGGATCTCACACTTGACAAAGCTTTGCTAGAATAGAGCTTATCCTATCATATTATGGCCAGTTGTATTTGCACCCATGTTTATATACAACTGGGTTGTGGTCTACTTAAATTTGGAACTGGTCTCATTATAATGCCAGGGCATAATATAAGCTAGAACAAGGCATATTCAATAAATGTTCAATAAACACAATACACACCCACCCACACACACACACACACACACGCCTATTTGGTGATGCTAATGGTACTTAGAATTTTAATCCAAAATAGAACAATTAAGTGTTACTGTCACAGCATGTTTATATCCATTACCTTCATATTACTTCATGAGGCACAGTAAACTCCAGGTTCTGAACACCAAAAGTATATTATTATGTTCTTAGTAAGGGATAATTTAACTTTGCAATTTACAAAGTATTTCTGAAGTCCCCTTTAGAAGAGAATAGAAATTACGAAATAAGTTTTTCTTCTTCACACTCTGGACAATTGCATGCATTTCACAGACAGGAGAAATGTTCAACACTATACTGTTGGAGGAGTTATTTATTCTTGACCTTAACTATGAATAATTTTATGTTCTCAAGTATGGAATTCACAATTCTCATGTTATCTTAGCCACCATAACTGTAGGTGTTTTTCTTATTTGTAAAAATGCCTTATCCTTTATAAGAAATCCTTAAGCTATTTTTATGTCGTGATTATTCCTGGAAGCCATTTCCTTTACACTTAAAAGGGGGCCATGGTGTTGATCAGAGGGAAACTATAATTGCTTGTGATTCACCTGCAATGATTTCAAGTAGGAGGCACATCTCCAACTTCTCTGAATTGTACTAAGATCTTATTTGCTATTCTTGCTAATCTGTCTTTATTTTTCCTTTACCCAGAACAATAACATTTATTTCTGCCTGGTCTCATTTATGCACAGATATTCAATTTAATTACAAAGATAATCTCACCGGTGACAGGAAAATAGGTGTAGAAAATTGGTCTTTTGGATGAAGCACAGCTGCTACATAAACAATTTTAGAACAGCTTAAGATTTTAGAAAAGCTATTACATTAAAAGAATGCTTACTGTTTATTTATTTCAAGAAAATGATAAAGATTAAATGTGACCATTCCACTGGGTAATACTCCTTCCACAGGATTCCACCGGTTCCCAGGAAAGTTGACACCTGGTAAATGCTTTGCCATCTTGGGTAAATACCACTCATAAGTCATCATCTGCCAGAAAAATAACACATAATGTCATGCTTTTATTATATCTCTTTAAGAAAAATCAAATTTAGCAAGTACAAAAAAAGTTCTAAAATGTGGGTATATGCTCATCGAATATAAACATAATGGGCCCGGCCAGTGTGGATCAGTGGTCGAGCATTGACTCATGAACCAGGAGGTCATGGATCGATTCCCAGTCAGGGCACATGACCAGGTTTCAAGCTCAATCCCCAGTAGGGGGCATGGAGGAGGCAGCCGATGGATGATTCTCATCATTGATGTTTCTATCTCTGTCCCTTTCCCTTCCTCTCTCTGAAATCAATGTAAAAAAAAAAATCTTTCAAAAAAATAAACATAATTGAAAAATACATACAAGCAAAACTGATATGTGGCATTGACCACTCTTGTAATGACTTAAAACTAGGATTTCATGTCTTAAGTTATGACTCTCACGGGTAAGGTCAGCATCTAGTTTCATTTTGCTTTCGTGCATTTGAGGTACTATCCAGAATGACCTTCCCCATTCTGGAGAATGTGTACTCAACTTTCAAAACCAGCTTACATATCACTTCCTTTAGGATACCCTCCCCAATTTCCACAGCAGAATGATATGCTACTGCAGCACTTCACCTACCTCTAGTATAGCTTTTAGACTATTCCTCGCTAGACTGTATCCTCTCTTCTTTGTGCTTCTGCACCTAGCACACTGCCTGGCATAGAACAGTTCTCAAATTATGTTTGCTGAAGTTGAAATGTCTTTGATGGCCAGACTAGATAATCTAGGGAAAATAAAGATGTGCCATTACTCCGTTCTTTCATCCATTCTAAAAAAAAATACATTGTTCACCTATAAAGAAGAAGCTATAATCCCTGCCCGGGAGAAGCTTGATCATATAATAATCTAGGCTTCAAAGATAAAAACCTTTTGGCTAAATTATCTGAATTTATTAGTATCTCCAAATTAATTACATATGCTGACATTTAAAATAAATCATTAATATCAGAAAAGTCATTTTTCTTAATTCTATAGTTAATATATACTTAGCTATACTTTTATTTGTACAGATTTTCTTTTTTTAAAGAAAATACTCCTAGTCCAGCAGACTAATTTTAATGTAAGTGTATATGGCAAATATTCACAGAATACTTATTTTTTATTGATTTCAGAGAGGAAGGGAGAGGGGAGAGAGAGAGAGAAACATCAATGATGAAAGAGAATCATTGATCAGCTGCCTCATGCATGCCCCCTACTGGGGATATAGCTGGCAACCACAGGCATGTGCCCTTGACTGGAATCGAACCTGGGACCCTTCAGTCCACAGGCTGACGCTCTATCCACTGAACCAAACCAGCTAGAGCACAAAATACTTGATGAATTTGATTTTATAACCCAATAGTTTGTTCTTGGGATATTAACATTAATTAAATACCCACGGTTTGCTATGACATTCTTTCTCATTTAATTCTTATAACAACCTTATATGTGAGAACAATTATATCTGACTAGAGGCCTAGTGCACAAATTTGTGCACTGGTGGAGTCTGGCTGGCCCGCCCCAATTGGGGCCAATTGGGCTGGCCGGCCACAGGCAGTTGGCCAGCCGGCCCCACCCCCTGGTCAAACTCCTGGTTGAACTCCCGGTCGAGGGAACAATTTACATATTAGCCTTTTATTATATAGGATATTGTGAATGCCCACTGAACAGCTAGTACCTTCTTCTTTCTCACGAACACAATCCTGAAGTTGATCAGTAACCAGGGCAGCAATATGCTTGGGTCTAGTCATTCCCCTTTGTTGGTGATAGGTTAGGAGTGGGCATATGACAATTTTGGTTAGCGTGGCCCGAATAGAGGTCCACTTGGGGCTTCTGGGACACATGTCACTCCCAATAGAGAAAGGGGGTGGGGCAGGCCCTAGAAGAAGTCTGTGCTTGGTTTCAAGATGTGATGTTTGGAAGAGGTCACCCATCAGGTCAAGGTACCTGCAGAGAAGCTGCCCCAGAACACAGACATCACTGAATTGCTTATAGTAACCTAAAACCAACTATCTCCAGACTACTTGTCACGTGAGATTAAAAACTTTAAACTATCTTAATCAGGTATTTTGCTTCTTGCATTCAAAAGCATTCTATGTTTATATGATGGTCATTTCCATTTTATAAATAAGGAAACAGGCTCTGACAGAGAAAAAAATCATTAGTTCCATGTCACATATTCAAGAAGTGATGAGGACTTGAATTTTGGTCTAGGTAACATTGAAATCCATGTTTCTCAATTACGTATAGTAGTTGCCAACTCAAACAGTATTTAAAACCATACTGTGATACCATATTATCAACAAATAACCTAGCTTTTGTCAGAAGCTAGATTGAAGATAAAATTAATCAGTGTACTAGGTATAAATGTAAACTGCTTATAAAAATGTATCATTTGTAAGTTTCTCTATATTTGCAAATCTGTTTATAAAGTTTTCTCCAAAAAAGTTTGTTATTCACTAACTCAACAAAATTTGTTAAATAAGTAATGCATTTAATAATTTTCTCAACCAAACTAATCATAGTATTTTTTTTAAGATTAAGAATTTCTCTTTTCCTATGAGTGTTCTAAAAATAGATATATTCGTTCCCTTTCAAGTATTTATGGTTTAAATAATAAATCTTATAGTTTTAATATATTTCTTCAGTTCTAGAAGATTCACTTCTAGGACTTTTCACAAGTCCTTTCTGACCATATATTTTGCATATGATCAATCAAGTTCACACAAAATTCTATAGCAGAATCATGGTTAATAATTTCTATTTTGAGTGAAATGTTTACTTACCTGCAGTATGACTTATTTTATATTCAACCTAATTTATTCTAATCCCTGGGCCAGTGGGCAGTGTTAATTTGTATATAAAAGAACAATTTAAAAATAAATTTACAATAAAATATTCCCATGGTTTGTCATGTGAACTAGAGACCTAGTATATTATTTGAATCTAACATGAAACACATTCTTAAAATGTGTTTTAACATTAAACACTCAGTTTAAATAATGCAGAGGCAACTCATAGGACTTACACCATTAGTTAAGAAATAAACAAAAGAATATGATATATATTCTAAGAGTGATCATGATAACTGTACCCATACACTGTTAAAATACAGGTGTTTTTTTTTTTTTAAAAAAAACAACACGTTTTTAAATGATTACAATTACTATATTCTCAGTATATTTTCCATATACTCACTTCCTGATCCACTAATGAAATGTCTGGCCTCAGTCCCTCACAATAATGCATATAACGGAGAGAATTTCCTGGCAAATCTCCTCTGAGTAAGATAATTGCATCACGAGGCATAGAGGCTAGAAGGTTCTTCGCAAATTTATCAATCACATAGTTGGTCTTTTGGTCACAAATGCTAAATAAAAGAATAAAAAAACACATTATAATAGCAGCATATTGCTTCAGATATAATAAGACTGGGCTTATTTTCTGTCTCATTCCTTTCCCATCACATAATCTATATTTAGTGCTTCAAAGTATTCAAATTTATATTTTCCAACAACATGCTTATATTTGAAAGTGAACACTATCATCTGAAAAAAAAGGAACTAATTCTGCACTTGAGAAAAAAAATCAATGTATTGTTTCAATTCTGGAATTATAATCATTTTCATAAAAAGAGAATCAGTTAGGGCTCAAGAATAAGACCTTTTACTTTTCCTAAAAGTGTATCCAATTTAACTAAAAAGAAGTAAGGTTTCTGATTCCACCTGGAATTTAAGGTAATTTCATGTTAATTCCACTTAGTGCAAAGGAATATCCAGAAATGCAGAAAGAAATCTGCCAGTTTGTAGCATAAATTGGGATGCCCTTTGTCTGACTCTTGCATGCCAGATTGACCCTTTGCACCACTTCTTGAGCTACAGGCTCCCTGTGTTTCTCTCTCCCTTCCAGACTAAGAAATCATTAGAGAATGGGGCCAATGAGAAGAGAGGGAAGGAAGAGAGGGTTGAGTTGTTACTTCTCTCCAGGCATTATAACAAAAGCGGTGCAATTCCCTTCAATGATGAAGTGAAGGTTCTAACTGCAAGGAAAAACTGGCATGAATTCTGAGCATTTCCCATAGAATAAGAAAAAGACTACAAAAGCAAAAGCATCAAAAAACTGAGCAAGCAATGTCCTTCCTGGTCTCCTCAGGTCTATTACATTTAATGATACTGAGAAACACAGCCGAAACTTGAATCGGTAGGCTAGTCTCACAAAGCAAATAAGCCCTTCCAGGAACAAAATATTATCCTTGCCTTTGTAACCAGTGCAACTCTTTCCTCCTATGATCCCCTACTTTGCAGGATGATGCTTCACATTTACCACCCAGCAGTGTTGCTATCTATTCCATTCACCTGGGGCAAATAAAAGAATCAAAACAAAATAAAGCCTGTGCCGACATCCCTGGTGTTGAACCTGGATTGCCAAAAGATCCGAGCCAGAAGACTGGGATAAAAACAAGGTTGGGTAAACACACACTGTGGGCTTGGCAAACCCTTCTGAGCTAGCTATGGAGTTGGGTCTGGAATCCCACCAGGTGTCCTGGTGATGCAGCCTTCCTAACACTGGCTCTTCCCAGGTATTATAAAGAACATCAGTTCTTAAAGCTAAGTAGACAGAGGAAATTTAACCTTGTAAAATACCAATCAAATCTTATTACAAAACTCCCACAGACTCTTCCACTTCTGTAATGTTTACTCAATACTGCTGGAAATAAATGAATTATCACCTAAAACTTGGACATCTTTTAAGTTAGACTGAGATTTTCATTAGCATGATTATTTAAAAGATTTTGAAAAATACATACAATACTAATAATGCCTAAGGGTTAAAGAAGCTTTTAGACCAAGCATGTCAAACTCAAAGGCTAACTCGGGCCAAATAAACAAGGTTTAAGTTTATGTGGGCCGCAAAAAAACAAAAGCTTCAATTTTCATAGAAATGTAGGTTTATTTCGATAGAGACACACTGAATACAAAGGGCTGAGATAAATGAGTAATCGTTAACATAAAGTAACAGAACATTTTAATAAAAATTAATATTTTTTCTTGAACATTAAGTTACCAGACACAGAATAACTGCACAAATAAGCATAATACAAATAAACCTATTTTTCTTGTTCTCTGAGAACGAAATATTTCCTGTGGCGCACACCAAACAAGTCAGTCCAAGACCAATGACGTGGCAATCGGCTGCTAAAATATTCGCTGCTAGTATTAGTGGAGAGAAATGGTGCACCTGCGCATAAGGCATGTAAGAGAAATGAATGCAACACGATTATAGTAATAAGTCATTAGTGAATGTTGTAGCTTGTTATTAATGATTATGTATAACAATATTGTAAAAATTAAGTTATGAAATTTTTACTAAAACGTTTCTTACATACTGTTATATTGGCTGGGCCACAAAAATATTCATTGTGGAATACATGAGGCCCGTGGGTCGTGAGTTTGACATGCTTGTTTTAGACCTTTATTTTAAAACTAGAAGCCCAATGCACGAAAATCATACAAGAGTAGGCCTTCCTTCCCCCAGCTGCTGGCACCAGCTTCCCTCTGGCACCCAGGACCTGGGCTTCCCTCATAGCCCCAGCTTCATTCAGGAGGTCATCGGATCTAATTAGCATATTATGCTTTTATTATGATAGATAATTAACATTCACTTCTACAGTATGAACTAGGTAAGGACCAGGTACTACTCAAAAGATGAAATCTTTGAAGCCTAGGGTGAATTACTTTAGGGCACACGACAATGCCCAAATATCTTTACTCTCTATCTAAGTGGTCTTTTACATCATGGAATTTTATAGATACTGCAGACTCTACAAACTCTCTCTAGAGTTCCTTAGAGGAACATACACAAATGGTTTACATGCACCACCCTGTTTGCAATGCCCTCAATTACATATCACTCATGCTGAGATTCTGGTTCAAAAGTTTAAGGACCACAGCATTCAGACCAAGCTGTCTCACTCTGAAAAATGGTGGAAGGCGAAGATGAAATAAAGTCCTAGAATCTAAATATCCAAACATCTCTGGCTTGAGTGCTAACTTTCATAAAAATAACCACTTCCTACCTGTAATTAGAATATATTTGGTAAATTACAAAAAGAGCTGCTGAAAGCCATTCCAGATACTGAAAGCCTTTGGTGTTCAGCACTCGGTTACTCTCAGAAACTAGTGTGGCCAGCCCGATGCCAGCGAGGACTGCCACCACAGCATTGCTCTGCATCCAGAATCGCTCCACCTGTGAAGAGGCAAGCAAGGTGACTGATCTGCAATCAATCTGATACTTACATATCTTCCAAATATACTGCTTACACCTAGTTGCTTATGCCTGCTGTCATTCAGGTCTTGCTTACTGACTTCCCCAATCCAACTCCATGTTACTTTAGTTTTCAATTTTCAAACATTCCTTCCTCCCAGTTTGACATGTGAAGCTCCCTTTTGGGACCCACACATCCTTTTCGGTACTATGGACTTGGCGTTGAACTCCTGCAATATGTAAAGTGGAAGAGGTGGAGAAAGGTGTTTGCCTCACTCCTGATGTTCCCTTCCATGTGCAGAAGTGCCATTAGTTTAACACTCGCTGCCCTCTCACTTATTTCTTCCTGTAGGACCGTATGGACTGAGCTTACTGAGCAAGTTGGGAGCTGGGACTGGACCTGCATTGCCCAGTGGCAGACTCTGTCCCTGTGGCACCAGTGGGATGGAGTGGGGACAGAAGGCCTGGCCTGTGCAGCACTACCTGTGACTGGTGGGTAGGTTTGCCTACTAGTATTGTGGATGCAGAATGAGGAAGCCCCCTCGCTCACAGACATAAACCACATTTTCCAACATGAGCATTATCAGTGATAAAGGTGATTCTACTGCTTGTTATCTTGTTTCTCAACTGATTCAGAACTCAGGTGATTAAATAGGATACTATCTACTGGGCCATTTGAACACAAAAAATTGTTTCAGCTGTTAAGAAAGAGTTGTCTACATTTACAGTTTCTACTACAGAGAATCTCAGAAATGGTAGCCAGTTAAAAACAGAAATGTGGTTGCTATTTTGCATAGGCCTGGACAAGTGAGGTAAGAAATAATAAACTGTGTTGATAAGAGCCCCCAATTACAACTCGTATTTCTTTGCTATTTAGAAAAAATCCAGGAAAAATACAGTAGTACCTATATCTATTACACACATAAAATGCCTAACTTAAATCTACCTTACATTTATTTTTCTATTTAACTATTGTGTTAACTAAACAATGCATTTTTTACCGAAAAAGAGGCCTTTGCCTTACTAGTTCAATAATTTAATTTTTGATTATAATAATGCACATGTAATTTTAAATATGTCTGAGATAATCTGCTTTTCTACAAGATTCATGAGACAAACTGATATATCTTTTGACCAGAAAGTTTGTGAAGACTATATCTAAATAAAACTTACCACACCCATGAAAAGTGGTTTTGAAATATCTAAATTTGCCCTCCAAGCAAAGAACAATGAATAAATGCAAAACATTCCAGTAAAAAGCCACACTAATGATGGGTTCTGTCTGTCCCTATAAAAAATTAAAATAAGTCCAAAATTATTTGTGTACAAGAATATCAATACTACTATTACATAGTTTTAAACTATAGGAAAATATCTGGAACTCTAAAACTTTCCACTTTTAAGTAGGACTAAAGAAGGATCTCAGTGTTTCAAATCTGAATTGGAATAGATAACCAAAACATAGTCATAAAATACACTGTCTCTATATTCTAGACAACTAGGAAATATGCAGCAAAAGATACAAAGTTAAAATTTGCAGAAGAAATACAAATTATTAATCTTGTTAAATTAAAATGTAATTAACAAATGCAAAACAAAAGGATAATTTCATGCACCAAAATAATAAAATGACAAATCTCAATAGTATTGGCGAGAATGCGGTTGCATGAGAATGTATATTGGTACAGTCTTTAAGAAAAGTTAATTTGATAATATATATCAAGAGCCTTAAAAATATTCACATTTTGACCCTGTAATTTGACATGTAGGCATAAATCTTTAAACAATAACCAGAAATGTGGACAGAGATTAATCTCTAAAAATGCTTTGGTATCACTTATAATAGTGGACAAACTGGAAGCTATCTGAAGATCCTGAAATAGGAGAATATTTAATTATACAGACATTCAAATGATTTTAAATATTCTTATGGTATAGGGAAATGCTCACAATATAATGTTAGGTATTAACGAAACAAAACTATAAATATATATAGTGTATATATGGGCTAGAAATTAATGAAGGTTAATAGTGATATATTTTTATTATTTTTTTTTTATCATTGGAGGTTACTTTTATCTTTAGAGGGATTCAAATAGCTGTTTGCTTCTTTTGTAAAGCAATAATAATTGGCTGTGGGCAAAGTAAGGGATCAAACCGAAGTTTAAGACATTAAATGACTCACCTAGTTAGATTGTAATACACTGCTCAATCTTTCAAAATCACTAATTCATAATCAGAACAAAAACTATCAAGAAAATAATACATATCTGCCTTCATAGAAGTGGTTAAATTTATTTGAAATATAAAATACTAGAGGCCATGTTCTACAATGACATATTGAAAATATGAATTTAATTAATAAACATGGGAAAAATAACAGGAAATATTATATGACTCACCTTCTTACTAAACAAATATTAGCCCAAACGGCAAGGGCTTGGATGTTGAAGGAGAGTTCAGTCCTCATGTTTGTTACTTGAGAACTGTAAAAGACAATCGAACTTATTGTTGACAGAAAACAAATTTGGTTAATTCCAAAGAAAACATTCTTTGTAAAATACATCAGATTATGTACTGAATAATTTTTAAAAATATATATATTTTATTGATTTTTTACAGAGAGGAAGGGAGAGAGATAGTTAGAAACATCGATGAGAGAGAAACATCAATCAGCTGCCTCCTGCACACCCCTTACTGGGGATGTGCCCGCAATCAAGGTACATGCCCTTGACCGGAATTGAACCTGGGGCCTTTCAGTGCGCAGGCCGACGCTCTATCCAATGAGCCAAACCAGTCAGGGCTGTACTGAATAATTTTAAGGGATTAAGTCAGATTGAAAATTATTTTTTCTTCTTTCAAATTCGGGAGAAAAAGTACTTCAAGAAAGAGTTAAATAGTTCTAAGATATTTTCCAATTGTAACATTTGGTTATCAATTTATATAATTTGGGATAGCATCAGAACAAATAATTTTTCAGTGTTTGTGATACTAGTATATTGTATTGATATTGTAAAGCAATTTGTATTCCTGATTGGCTTGATAAGAAGTCATCTGAAATGGGTTTCTGAACTTCTTCCTGGCCTCCAGTGATTAGCAATTAAAAACAAAATTAATTCAAAGCATTTTTTGGAGATCCAATCATGAATTTAAAAAAGGACAAGAGAAAGGATCCCAGCCATTCATTTCTGGGTTACCTTTTTCCTTTAAAAGGTTTCCTTGTTTTCTATATTATTTGGTTCAAAAAATGTTCAAGGAATCTCTGAGAAGTGCATCATTTTTCCTTATAATTACATTAAATTCTTCCATTGGCTTAATAAACTAATTAACAAGCATTTTCCAAGTGGTATCTGAGCTCTAGCAGTCTCCATTTTTTGAAAAATAAATGATTCAATATACCATCTAAAAGAACTTTCTTCTCCCTACTGGCAATTTTACTGGAGAAAATGTGATGCCATAATTATGGAAACCACACAATGTGTATTTTACTAATGGAGACTCATCAACTATGGGAAGATATCCTTACTCATTTTCAAATACACTTAAAAAATTGATTCCAGCATGAGGCCCATTTCAAGCCATTCTTCAAAAGGAACGAAGTCAGCCTCAAAATTAATTCTTGGAGATATGTTGCTTAAATGTAAGCTCTAAAACATGGTCACTGCCTAGGGTTAGATTCAATAATTTCCTTGTACAGGATTGCAATTTAGAGATACGCGTGGGGAAAGAATTTAATTTACTCGACTGGCAAAGGGTTGATGATTAGGTTCCATCATTTTGAAGGATTTTCTAGTAAGTTAATTATGAGTTCCCTTTCTCAACACTCTTGTCCACCTGAAACAATTAAACACTAGAAATTCTCTTAATCTGAGAGTATAAGGATTATGCCTCCATTTTTACATTATAATCTTGTCCGAACAAATAGTGTGAGTGGCCATCATTTTTGTCAGGTCTTTTTTCTGGGTGTATAGCCAAACTTCTATTATTTCAGTGTAAAGGGGGCCTACAATTACCAAATAGATGACTTTTATGTGCAACTTATAAAAGTTAGATGTCTAGTCTAGGGTTGCTCTTGAGAGTTCTTTGAAGTTCATGTGGGATTTGTTAAAGCAAATACACCAGTAATCCTGAGTGTGATAGCAACCCCGAAAGGTAGGTAAAAAAGAGCAGGCAGTGAGTCTTTGACACGGAGCAAAGAAGGAGAAAGTAAAAGCCCCGGGACACTGGCAAAGCTGTCTTTAGCTTTAAAAGGGAAACTGAGCTTCTTTGCTGTCTCCCCAGCAAAACAGGAAAGTGGGCTGTAAAAGTCTTAGACATAAACAGAAATATTTAAAATCAGCTGTGAGAACCATCAAAGGTTATATACAAATAATTGGTGGCAGGAAAATGTTTTCAAAATAGAGTATAAAATGAAAAACAGAAGACTAATAAATCAGTATGTACAGAGGTGGACAAAAGTAGGTTTATAGTTATTAGTATGCAAAAGTTTATTCTTGTATTATTATTTTCCCATATAAAAAACTGTAAGTCTACTTTTGCCTACCCCTGTATATTATAAGCCCATTAAAAAACGAATATATTAAAAATATTGGAAAAATAGATAAAAATATTAATGGATTAATAATAGTGGTTACCTTTACATGCTGGAATTATAGTAATTTTCATTTTTGTATTTTTGCTTAACTGTATTTTCTGAACTTTTCATAATAATTTTGTATCCTTTTTTTAAAAAAGAAGGATGAAAGAAAAACAAGCTTGCAAATAAGATAGAAATTCTGAGAACCTATGAAGTGATTTATATATAGAATTGAAATATTCTCGATAATTTATATAAAAAATTTTAAGTTGATTTTTAGAGAGAGGAAGGGGAGGGGAGAGAGAGAGAGAGAGAGAGAGAGAGAGAGAAAGAGAGAAACATTGATATGAGAGAAAAACATTGATCAGTTGCCTCCCGCACATACCCTGACCAGGATTCAAACCCAAAACCTACATATGTGCCCTGATCCAGAATTGAACCCCTCACCTTTGGTGTATGAGATAACGCTCCAACCAAGTAAGCCACACTGGCCATAACCTGCCCATATTTTTTAAATGGTTTTCAAATTAACAATTAGAATCCAAAATTAATAATTAGAGATAACCTGAGTATTATAGAAAACTATTCTTCCCTAATTTCATATTGAAAATATTTTAAAAAATATTACAGGATTGGTATGGATATTTTCCAAGTTGTCTTAATTTGTATAGATTTTAAAGCAAATATTAATCCATTTGTTTAAAAAAGCTAATAGAAAATGTAGATAAAATATATTTGCTTGAGCTGGCTTTAATAAGATTGAATGTTAAAAAATGTATGTCAAAAATAGAGCTTAAGGACAGTCTACAGGAAAAGTCTTAAGAGACATTAAATAAACTAAGCTCCAAAGAACTAAAAAAGCATAGCTCACTTCAAGATAACAAGAAAATAATTGTTCATGTTGATAAATACTATGTTATAAAATGTCTGTGGAAGAAAGAAGATAGTCGAAATCAGAACAAAGCATGAACTTCATTAATAAAGGAACACTACATTCAAAGCATTTTAGTTTTATAGGTTCTATGTAGTCTCCTAATAGCCCCATTCATTATTGGATTTATTACTCATTTTCAGTTTTCTCTTATTGAAGGAGATGGTAGAATACTTGACAATATGCAAAACAACTGCCAATTATGTGGCTGATAACTACTCACAGACATACCACTTCACAAAGAGAGAAACTCAGAAATACCTCAAACCATTCAAAAGAACAAATAGAGAATTCATTTTAAAATAGTTCCAAATATTTCATACTCACAGTAAAATTTCAGACATACTGGATCCTATTTCAGATTTAGCCTAAACATAAATGAGAAAAGTTTATTTGCACAAGCATTAAACTAAAACTCTGCTAAGCTATCGTATTTAACTATCTCCATTTAAAACATACAGGCTTTAAATATACAATGCAACATTTCTCTTCATTCCAACTCTTTATTTCAGAGCCTTACTGAATTTTTATAGCAAAGTCAGTGAAACTAAACATGAACATTGTTTAGAAAGAAATTCAGAAATAATAATTGGCTAAAAATCAGTCAAACTATTCCAGCAGAAATGTCAAGCACATTATGAATTAATAGCCTTTACTCTTAGAATCTCTTTAGGCTCTTTTTTGGGGCACTTTGATTAGAGCTCAGTATCGCTTGTTAGTCTATAATTGTGTGTGAATTATACAAATTTCAAATCTGAAATGGTCCTCAAACAATACTTTAATGGAATGACCAATATAAGTAAACCAGATGTGTTAAATTCTTAAGTAAAAAAATAATTATGCTTTTATTAACCTATTTTATTATTAAACTAGAGCCCCAGTGCACGAAAATTCGTGCACTCGGGGCGGGGGGGGCGGTGTCTCTCAGCCCAGCCTGCACGCTCTCACAATCTGGGACCCCTTGGGTAGGGTTCAGTTCCATCACGACATGGCTGTGGTTCCCCGGTCCTGCGAGCCGGGGGTGAGGTGGGGAGGGGGGGAGGGGGGGTAAAGGGGAGGAGAGACCAAGAGGCCAGTCCAATCGCAGCATGGCTTCAGTTCCCCGGAGCCTGCGGGAAGGGGGAGGGACCAAGAGGCCAGTCCGATCGCAGCATAGCTTCGTTTCCCGGAGCCTGTAGGCTGAGGGTAGGGAGTAAGAGGCCAGTCTGATGGCAGCATGGCTCTGTTCCCACAGCTTCCTCCTGCTACTGCACAGCAAGCAGTCAGGGCCCATAGTTCCCTCCCACCGTCGTGCCACGGGCAGACAAGACCCAGGACTGACTCCCACCGTGGGCAGCTGGGACCCAGGGCTGACTTCCACCGCTGGTGGCTGGGACCCAGGATTGACTTCCACCATACGGGCCGGGACTCTAGCCTGTGTTCGGTTGTCCTTCCCGATGTTTAGGTTGTAACGGACCCTTGCTCTTTATATATTAGGATATCTTTAACATACAAACAATATATCAATATACATAAAAGCTGAAGCGACCGACCGACTGGTGGGCTGGTTGCTATGATGCGCACTGACTACCCAGGAACAGACACTCAACACAGGAGCTGCCTCCTGATGGTCAGTGCACTCCCACAGCCAACCTCCTGCAGTCCCTCTCCCTGGTCAGCCGGCCCCTATTGGCCCCAATCGGGACTGGGCAAGATGGCTCTGATTGGCCCCAATCACCGGCCAGGCCGAGGGACCCTACCCATGCACGAATTCGTGCACTGGGCCTCTAGTATAATGTATATTTAAGTGATAGTTTTTAAAAATCTATAGATCTACCATTCATTTAAGAAACAGAACTACATGAATACATAAGGTATCTCACACAGCCTGGCCTTCCTCATCTCCCACAAATTTTCTAAAATATGTAGGTTTACTACTTTTGTATATATCCTTGAGAAATAGATTGTTTAATTTTTGCATGGCTTAGAATTTTGTATAAATGGTGTCATATAATATGTATTCTTTTGAGATTTGCCTTCTTAAGACACAAAAAAAAGCACAAACCATGAAAAGTCTGATACAACTGTCTATATTAAAATAAAAACTCATCTGATTATCTTTTGATTTTTCAGATAACCTAAATGGTAACCACTTTAGTGTTTTACCCTAATATGTTTTAAGAAAAACAAGCCCTTTTGACCTTCTTTAGGACATAGTGAATTTTACACACTTAGTGAAATTATATTTTATAAAGCCTTTACACATAGGCATTACACTAAATACTAACATGAACACTATTCGTCAAATACATAAAAAGAACGTTTTGGTCAAAGTAAATTAAAAATCGAGTTTTCTTTTTCCTTTAATCTTTTCAGATATTTTAAATCACAGACCAAGAGCCCAAAGTGACCCCCAGCACTACGGAAATGCTTCCAAGTGCTGGCGGCAGAGCCTTTTGAATGCTTGTTACCCTAAAATACATTCAGGATATATAACGGTACAACGTCAGGTTAAGGGATTCCATTTTTTTTTCCTTACATATGTTAAAGGTCACATTTCAATGGGCCAATTTGTTTCATAAATAACTGAAATAAAAATTCTACATACTGCCATTGACAAACATTGATTGTTTTTTTCTTTCTTTCAATCGAGGTTCAGGCAGAAAACGGAAGTTTTGCCACTTATTCCTTAAAAGAGCTTTAAGTATAAATTTACCAGATTGAATGTTCCATATTCTTCCCTGAGAAAATGAGTCAAAAATCCCAGCACCGTTGTCTGGTCTCCCCAGGTCCAGCGGGCTTGATTGAGGTAGGATGAGATAGGAAGATAGATGTAGGGCAGCAAACCAGCAGAGAAGCACAGACTCAGCTTCAACACAGAGCCCCGGGAGAGTTCCTGCATCAGAGCACAGGGTGTTGTATGACAATGTTTATCCTAGTAGATTCATCCTGGAACTTCAAGAACACATCAAGGAAAACCTCAACTATGTTTACTCAGCGTTGATCTCTCAATTTATATGAAGTCACCACAGAATACTATGTTAAACCTTCTGATTACCAGGGATTACTAGAAAATTGCTTAGCCTGAACTCCTTTGCATGGCAGGTGAAATCTGAGTGAAGCAAATAATTTTAGCGAAGACCCTTAAGTACCATTTTTATTGCATCTTTTAAAATTAAAACCATGTCATGACATGCAGCATTGCAGAGATAACCCAATTGGAAGTGATTACGTTGTTCAGTTGATTTTGAATATGCCCCCAACTATTGTCCTAATGCAAACTCATTTCATCACCTTCATCAGGAGTAGACTTTAGCTATATGCTCTATTATGATTATACATTATAATATGAATCTTTCTATAAGATTTTGGGTCATATCATGGAAATATCTGGCACAAATGAAGCTAGCTTTTAAATAACCTCCCAGCTCATCCAAATGCTCTTTATCCTCAATTTACATATAGAATGAAGTACTAAAGGAAATGTGTTATTCTATATAACAAGGTTGCCTCTATAGAGAATATATTTCTCATTTGCACACCTCTAAAATGAAGGATAATATTGACAAAGTCTTATAAAGATTAAGTCCAAAAGAATTCTGGTGTGCTACTACAAAGATTCAAATAGTGTTCGCTTTAGTAATCAGGAAAGGGGGTCTCTTACAAATATCATCATTGGAAATTGCCAATTTTTTCTTTACAAAAAAGGGAAATTCATATGTGACAATGGATATAAGAATCAAGATTCACATTCACCAGATGTACAACAAGCAGCTGACTTATATCAATATTTTCAAATAAACATTCTTAATTGATTATGGAGTGTTTTTATAGTACTGATTTGCTATTGCTAAAGTGGTAATGAGATACATAAACAATGACAGCATGAAAAGAGTGTAAGGAATAACTAACTGAACAACATGCCTTTGCTATTCCTAAAAGCAGTCTTAAAGAAAGTAAATGCTTGCATTTTGGCAGTTTCTGCATATTACAGAATGGCAAGATGCAACTGCTGCAGAATTTTCCTTTTGTGCAGGAGAGAAACAGGAGACAGTTACATGAAAGCTATCCACAGGGCCCAGGAGAGTGGTTCCATGTCCTAGTTGAGCATACACTAGAATCACCTGGAGAGCCTTTAAAAAGTATCAATGTCTAAGCCTCACCCTGTATACACACACACACACATAAATATATATGCACACACAGAGATACATACATTAATATACAGGGTGTCCCAAAAAATGTATATACACTTTAACAGCTGATAGCTCAATTCTGAAAATGACATGTATTTTAATAAACATGCTTTATAATTATTCAGTGTGTGTATGCATTTTTGGGACATCCTATATGTACACACATATAAAAACGCATTCACTCTTTCAAAGCTCCCCAGATCATTCAAGTGAGCAGCCAGAATTGCAACCAACTGACTCAGGACTTCTTCCTCTGCCTCAAATCCCACTACCCTGTCTCTCCACTGGTAGACCTTATTTTCTAGCCTCTGTTATTTAAATAATGGAAATGACAGGTCCTTTGAAGTGTCTTTCTTCCCAAAATTTCATCCTTCATCAGTAGCTGGCCTCAGTACAGGGCCAACAGGCTCTCAAACCAGCCTCCTAACTTGTCAGCTCTGAGTCCTGCATGTTTTACACAAAGCATGGCCTCCCCTCTCCACCATCTAACACTTGGTTGTCAGGTTCTTGCCAGAGGACGCACCTCTCAGACATCTGAATGTACCTTCTCGGACGTCAGACACCTGGCTAAGAGTGACACCATTAAGTTGGTAACATAGATCATTCCTGACTTCAGTCTCCTCACAGAAAGACCAACCAGCAGCTATCCATAGACAAAACACCATTGTGCAAGTACCCGAATCCAGGCTGGGGCCGAAGCCTGTCCCTGGAACACAGAGACTGAGAAGGATTGCGTTGGAAGCGACTGCACCACCCCTCCGGTGGGGCCAGCACAGCACTGCACGGAGAGGACACCCTGGGGCTACGGTTTCCCAGTGGACACCCAGCTCCTCCGGCATTGCAGGATGCTTTCTAGGAAGCCTACTTGAGGCTCACCTCATGGGGACCACTGGGGGCATTTGCAGGGCTCAACTGCTGAAGATCAGATAGAGATGGAGAAGGGAAGCCGGGCTGACAAAGCAACCAGTGCTCAGATCTTGGGAAACTGCATTCCTGCTGCTTGAGCAGAGATCCCAGCCATTCATAATCCATAAGAAAATTACAAAATAGGCCAGATGCCACTGTAATCAATATGGCAGAATTTTTGTCAAAAATCCTATTTTTTCAATGTTGTTAGGACCTAAGGTAATTTAAACAATATATAAAACTGAAAATAAAAAGTAAATTTCCATGGTGACATATGTTGTATTGGGCCTAAATAAAATATTATGAACTTTGATTTTTACAAAATTCAAAACCTACCTTCTCTTTGCAAAGTCGAAAGAGAACCCATGGTATTATGCACAAAACATAGAGTACTATTGTGTGCTGATTACATAAGCTAAGGCCACAGCAGAAAGCACCAATTTTAGCTATCTGAAAATAAAGTAAAAAATGAAAAACAAGTTAAATATTCACCTAAAACTCCAAGTAAACACAATAGTAAAAATTCTGTATATTCTGTATATTAAAACTAGGCATACCACAGGTCAGATTAAAAATCAACTGCTTAGACACAAGCAGTCAATTTTTACCAGTCACTAATATTTATCACCACTATTTTTATTAATATTTTTCATTCTTATCAAAGCATTTCAGTTTGACCTTAAATAATTGTCTTCAAACTAAATTTCAGAAAGTCCTGTATGAGGACTAGATAAGTCCTAACAGTAATGGGATGTCATATAATTCTTATTTGAGTAAAATCTGTAACTAAAATTCAACAATATTTGCTTTACTTTTTCTCCCAATAAATTAAGTAAATGAAATATAACACTATTTATTTAAAACCTGGTTATCAATGGGTGGTGTTTTTACTTTTTTTTTGAACATGCATTATTTTCAGAATCAGAAAAAAGTTTATTTTAAACAACAAAAAAACTCTAATAGTATCGCAGATGTGTTACGGAAGCCACAGATAACCACAATGGTTTTTTTGGTTCTATATTCCCTAACAACACAGTGCTGTCTATACAGAGATGATTTGGCATTTTACAATGTGTAGACTGTAAGCTCTTAGGAGACAGGCTTCCTTCGAGCTTCAAGTTATCTTGATGATAGTGCCTATCATAGAATTCATTGTAATCTCTTCTGAACTACTTCATTCTTACATTTGGTTCTCTCCTCTTATAAAGTACAAATTTGGGGAGAGGTCAACAGGGAAAAAAGGAGACATATGTAATACTTTCAACAATAAAGAATTTAAAAAGTACAAATTTGATCCTTTTTTTGGAATTGGGTAATAAGTCGCTCTACCAGAATTGTATATAATTTAAAGTGGTAATTTAAAGTGGTCAATCTAGAGCTTGGCATATTATGATCTTTCTCTCTCTTGTGCGCGCGTGCGCGCGCACACACACACACACACACACACACACACACTATGGTGGAATTAACCAACAAGCCTATCTTTCCCATAGAATCAGGGATTTCAGCATTCCCTCCTTCTCCAAAAAACTTTTGAACTCCAAGGGGGGGAAAAATCCCATGTTTTATAAAGTCTCTCATGGTCCACAGTAAAAGACCTGAGAATATTTTCTCTCTCAATATGCCTACATTACCTTGACAGTAATCAGAACAGATAAACAATATCTAAACCAAAGTTCAAAAGAAACACGGCATCTATCTAAAAATAAAAACACAAAGTGATTTCACTGTGCTCAAAATAGGTTACCTTTGATCTTTCTTTTGCCGTTGCTGCCTCCTCAAAATGTACAGTAAGAGCCATAAGCAGCCCCACAAACAGATTGTTTAAGCTAAAAACCTCCGCTGCGATGGACCACTGCCATGTTAGACGAGAAAATGAAAACACCCCCGCAGCAAGGATTCCTCCCGCATGTGAGCCAGAAAGCCTGCAAATATAGATAACATGAAATCTTCTTTCCCAACAAAAAGAACCGACTTTATTCTCCTTTTTATAACTGTAGCAGTGGAAATTATGACAGTCACCCAGCACTATCCCAACACACTACATGGTTAATACAATCCTCCACGTAATAATATTCTCCAACAGATTTTAATTAGTAGTCCATATGTTAACCTACTAACACAAATGAACAAACCTGCTTGGTATCCTATGGATGACATGAAGTTTAGTTCTCAGATGTAACCTCTAGGGTTCAAGCCAGTTCAGAAAGCCTGAAGAGTTAGTAGCTAGAGCAGTGGTTCTCAACCTTCCTAATGCTGCGACCCTTTAATACAGTTCCTCATGTTGTGGTGACCCCCCAACCATAAAATTATTTTCATTGCTACTTCATAACTATAATTTTGCTACTGTTATGAACTGTAATGTAAATATCTGATATGCAGGATGTATTTTCATTGTTCCCGACCCACAGGTTGAGAACCGCTGAGCTAGAGAGATAACCTGTTTCATTTTTCTTCCTATATCCACAAAGCATGATGGTCTGGTTAAGACTGAAATATGCTTAATTGTAAAAATTAAGGAAATGGCAAAATATCTATTCAGGAATCCTCATTCTCACTCCCCGGAAATGTTTGGATCCAGGTACTTTCTATACTCATCTCCCAACATATGGCGAAGCATCTCTTGGTCACAATATTTGGTGATTTTAAGATCTTGTTAGCTAAGTGCTTAGTTTCTCATGATTTCTTCTTTACACAGAGTTGAAGTTAAAAACAATATATTTTTAAAGAGAGGAACAGGTATGGGAATTTTAATAATGCAGAAAGAACAAATGCTGCACTTAGAAACAAATTCCTCACCCCCCAAATGCCAACAAGAGCCATACATTTCAAATCAGTCAGGAATCCGGATGTCAATTCAGACATGATTCAAGACTGGTAATATGGTTGAATATACTAGTGCATGTAAAACCAAAACAACTTCCTATTTCACTGTAAGTCTAAAGCTATGAAAATTAAAGCTATTATAAATATTTATGTCTAGCAAGTGTTATAAAATTCAGCAGGCACTTCTGTTCTAATAATTTTGATTTATATGACCCCACATCATTACTTTTTAATTGTATTGTTTTGTATAAAAAATTATGGAGTAATTCTATGGTTCTTAATCAACCATTATAGGTGGGGAAAGTTACTAATAGTCTAACCGTATCTCCCTTTACATAGATTAATTACAAAGGGAAAAGTGGTAACTCTACAGTGGCAGACCCCATCTTATCCACATGATCAAGGTTAACAGCCCAGTAATGGGACAAACACAGTATATCTATGATATTCCTACAAAAAATTCATTACCTGAGTCTAAACATGAGGGAACAAACTCAAATTGAAGAACATTCTACAAAATAACTGGCCTGTATGTGTGAAAAAATTTTAAGGTCTTAAAAGACCAAAAAAGCCACGAGGAACTTTTTAAAGGAATTAAGGAGAATGAAGGGATATGACAGTAGAATAAAAGGCACAATCTGGGATTTTCTTCTGCTATAAAGGGCATTATTGGGACAACTGGCAAAATCTGAATCAAGTCTATAGATTAGACAATAATGTTGTATCAGTGATAATTTCCTGATTTTGAGAACTGCACTGTGGATACATTAAAAAATGTTCTTGGTTTTAAGAACCATACTCTGAAATAATTAAGAGTGAAAGGGTGCAGTGACTACAACTTACTCTTTAAAGGTTAAAAACAAAATGATACACACAGAATCAAGGACAAAGCAAATGTGGTAAAATATTAACGTTTGGGGAACCTGGGTGGAGAGTATACAAAGACTGGGCTATTCCTGCCACTTCTCTATAAATCTGAAATTATGTCAAAAAAAAAAAGTTAAAAAATAAATCAATAAACTCTGGAAATAATTTGCTGACATTTATTGAGTTTTTTGCCTGCCATGTACCAGGTATTGTTCTAAGTGCTTACCTTATATAAATTCATTTAAATAGATACTATTTATTTCTTTTCAAATAAAGAAACTGAAGCCAAGAGAAGCAAAGTGATTTTTCCAAGGCCAATGGCAATTAAGCAGCAGAACCAGAATTCAAACAGTTCATCTAGCTATTTATTGCCATTACATTACAGGGTAAAAGGTGGTTATTTTAGTTTTAATGCCAAATAATTCATTCTATATTAATGATAAAATATACTTTATTGGTTAAATATGTACCTCCTGGAGTGAAGAATAGAATAAAAGTTTTATCAGTTATTAGAATTATGTTTATTTCTCTTTCGTCAAAACAACACACTATCAGCTTGAATGGTATTCAACATCTCTCAAGACTGGTTTTAACACTCCACCTCACACACACACTCACCCCCCCCACCCCCCCGAAAGGGCAATTAGTCAAAGTTTAAAACCGTCAGTTAATTAAAGAGAACTGAAGAGATGACAGTCCTGATATGTCTGCATCCTCAGGAAGAAATCTCAAGACTCATTAATCTATCATGATTTTTAACACGTTATTATGCTCAGGAAGACATCCTGAAGTGTTTGAATTGTTGACATTAATTATTGGAATAACTGTCTTTTCACATATTTTATAAGGTTTTAAAAATTGAAGAGAGTAAGATAAAATGATAAACTTCAGTGATAAAATTTATTTAGTTACCTTAGACTATTACAGTTACTTATATACATTAGCATTTTATTGAAGACTAATTGTACATCAACAAGGTCTATAATCTGAATCTCCACCCCCTCATGCCAAGGTCAGGATGGTTTTGCAAAGAATAATCCATAGATTCTTAACACCCAATTTTCCTTCTTAGCACCCAATTTTCCTTGGTATCAGAGAAATGATTTATTAGACTACTGAGTATGGTTATAGTAGAGAGGTAACATCATGAAACCAGTAATGGAAATCAAACCTATAATCTTGATCTTTTTAGTATCTCAAATGAGCTTCCTTAGAAATCAAACTAAGTCTTACCGGAATTTGGGTTGTAGTCCTAATATAAAATGAAAAACAAAGGGGTAATCTAAAATCCCTTTCTATGCTTGAGGGATTCCCAGCTAATGAGGCATAGCCCTTTCCTATTATACATGCTGAAAATACAAAATACTTTTCCAGCCTCCCTTGCAGCTAGAGCGTGGGTGTATGACTTGGGCTCTGCCTATCAGAAGCACCCATTCCATTCTTTGACTTGGAAACTGGTGAGGCAAAGAAGCAGGGATGGGGACAAAATACATTCAGACATGGCTGGTGGCATTTCTACATAATTTCCATAGAAAATGACGGCAGCACCTTCAGGGGCAATGTTCAGAATCCAGGTCAGCTGGTAATGTGAGCTGGGGTGTCTGGTGCCCAGAGAGGACAGCTAATGGTGGTTTCACTAGAACATACCTGCCTAGGACTCTGGATGTTTCAGGCTCAGAACCTAGTAATCCAGCCTGCCTAGAAATTCCCTGGGCTCTCCAACCTCCTTTTCTTTTCTTTTTTTTCAATTCTAGATTTGAGTATTTCCTTTTGTAAAAAATAGCTTTATAGAGATAACCCATTTAAAGTGACAATAAAAGGTTTTTAGTATATGTTATAAATCAAACTGTGACTGTCCCTTAAAACGCACATACTTGAACACACTGCCTTTAAAAGTTTGCTTTATGCTTAGATTCAGAATCTGTCGACACTTACTGACCACATAACATGTACAGACGAGTGGGTTAGGAAAGTAGAGATACTTTACAAGCTGCAGAGGGATATATAATGAGGATTCGTTGGTAGCACTCTACGCTCAGCAGCGGCTAGAGACTGCAGACTGTGGATGTGGAATGGCAGCATCAGTCTGCATGGCTGCGGCCTGAGCCAGGATGAGGGGCTTCACTAGGTAGGTAAGTCAGAATGGCAAGATGGAAAGAGTTAAAGTAATGAACCATGGGGCCTGCATTAGATAGGGAAGGAAGTAAAGCCACAGGTGGCAGGTAGAGGAGACAAAAAGGATGAGCAAAGGGTTCTCAGTTTCAGTTCAACGGGAGGCAAGTATAGGGGCATCAAGGAAATGGGAAGACTGAAAGCTGAAGTCCTGCAGGGAGTGAAAAGTAGGTTGGAGAAGGAGACATCAAATTGTTGAAGGATGCAACCGCCTGTTAAATAAGACTGGACTCTAATGGAAGTTTAATGTGAAGCTGTTCTCAAAATCTTAAAATTTTCATTAGAACTAAGTATTGGTCCTGAAGACAAGCCACACATGAGTAAATCTGCAGGGCGATGCAGTGTGGGAAGACAGGTGTGAGCCCAGTGCCACAGCATTCCCTGCGTGCTAACAAGGAGCTGGAATGCCCATGTCAGTGCACAGCAAGCTGAGTCTGTGCCTTGCTGACAAATCAAACAATGATGTCAGCAACGGTAAGAATGAGGACTTTCTGAAGACTTTGGAGAAGGTCTTCAATTTATTCACTGACTCTATAAGTAGGCAGTCTCCTTATATTGTTCAAGGCATATTGCATTATCTGAGCATGCTTCCTTCCACCTTCCTGGACAGAGATAACTGACTAAAGAGCAAGCTGATGTCAGGATGCTCTCAAAGGGAAGTTTCAGGGCCATGGCTAAGCACAGTGTTAGCCTCACGGGGTCCACATCTGCAGCCTCTACTCTCCGTTCTCACCCTACCCCTCTATGGATACTGCTCTCGCCAAGGTCCCCAGTGACCATCTAACTGCCTCATACAATAGGCTTTTGGGACCTCTCTGCTGTCTTGATTACTCCCCCAGCCACACTCTACTGAGCTGACATCTGGGACCTCACATCCCTCTGGTTTTCCTTCTATAGCTTTGATCTGCCTCCTGTGTTTTCTCTGAATGGCTCCTATTCTTGCATGAACTCCTTTAAAGTCAGTGTTCCCCAAGATTTCATTACCAGGCAATTGTTCTTCTCACTCTACTTACTCTGCCTGGGTGGCTTTATTTACTCTCTTGATGTCAACTGCCAGCTACAAACTGGACCAACCAAACCTTTAGCACTGCCTCTCCCTTAATTTAGGACATACATAGCTCTGACTGACCGCTGTACACCTCACCACAAAGCCACTCCAACTCTGGATGTCCTGGAGAATTTCAATGTCAACACGTGCAAAACTAATTTCTCATCCTCTTTCCTAAAATGGCTCCTACTCTGAGGTTCTTTTAGTGATTTTCATTATCTACCTAGTTATCTAAAATAAGAAACCTAGGAGTCACCATCAAAGCTCCTTTCCCTCTCTCCCTGTTGAACACATCACAGGCTGCCAATTTTACTTCATCAACATTTTTAAAAACTCATCCTCTTGTCTCCATCCATATCACCACGGCCCTATTTCAGCTATTACCATCACCTCAGGCTCACACCAATGCAACAGCTTTGTATTCTGTCTGCCTCCAGTCCTAGCCCACCATTGCCACCAGAGCAAGAGATCCAAAACATATCTGATCTTGTACTTTTCTGCCTCCAACCCTTTAATAAGTCTTCTTTGATTATAAAACACTACAAGCTCCTCATCATGATACACTAGACCTTTTATGATCAGATCTCAGCTCACCCATAGCTTCATTTTTTGATATAGCCCATCTCACACTTTGTGTTTCAGCAACACTTAAATGACTTGTAAGTCTCTGTACTTATGAGCTATCTCTATCCATCTCTGGGTTTCTTTGCACATGAGGTTCCCTGTATCCGGAATAGTTTTGCCTTCACTTGGGCAATTCCCACTGATTGTTTACAACTTAGCATAAGCATCACTTTTCCAAGAAGTGTTGCCTACTCTTGAACACTATGGTAGTTGCCCTTTTTCCAGATTCTCATTAAATGTATTAAATAGGTACTAGATAGACATTTTTCTATATTTCTAAATAAATAAAATCCTGTAGAAATGTTTAACTGTAACCTAATGAAAACAGAGTAAGAAAATCAGATTTGAGCAACCTAAGATTCTCTAAATAGTGTATTACAGAGCCAACAGAATTATTTTTGGGCCACTTACACCAGAATAGCCATGTCAGCATATTAGTGCATTTTTAAAATTAAAAGTATGACTGAAATAAATATATAAATATGGGATATGTATGTGTGCTAGGAAAGCTATTTGATATGTTTATACTTTATCTTTAATTTTCAACACTCTTTAAATAGCAAGAGTTTCTATTTATTTCAACCTAAGTCAATTCATTTCCAAATAATGCTTTATAAAATTACTTCTGCCATTATCTAGAAATTCAACTTTTTTTAATTGTAAAAAGTGGAAAGGAAAAGGAAAGATGTTATGGTATTGGGGTAAATTTTGTTTCTTTTAAGAGCTACATCCGATATCATTGCTATCCTTTACTGTTATAAAAGTGGTGTCTTAGTAACAAAATTAGGGGGAAATTGAAGGATTCATTTTTATTTTTTTACTTAAATTTTTTAATAAAGTGACTTCCATATGGATATATCTTACAGATACTAAGGAATAATCATTTCAGCATTCTGTACTTTAATTCAAGTGTTTAAATATTCTTTCAGCAAGAGTATAGAAATTATAATTTACTTACAAAGCATTTTTTCCTATTGCGATTTATTCCTTGTCTATAACATAAATATTTCAAAGGGAATGATAAATAAAATACAGAAGGTTCACATTGCTTCTATTGCCTTTCACATACTGCTATGTAAAGGAAAGCTTTACATTTTCTCAAATTTTTATATGTTAAACAAAATACCTCAGAATTTCTGTCTTATACCTTATTGAACCAAATATCAATGAACCTTCCCTATCGGTAAGCCATGTGAATTTGAGATAGAAGAAGACATTAAATGTACAGTAAAAATGATGCTAAGTGATGCTGTAAAAATCACTTTGATGAAAATGTCTAAGACTAATCTAGTCTTAAACTTGTTGAGCAAATGAGGTGATGAAATAAGCACTTTTATTATCTATTTATTTATGAGTTTTTTAAAAGAAAGTATAAATCCTATGAATCTACAGAATTCCTAGGGCCTACAATTAATCCATTACCTGTATTGATTGCTGGGGCCTTTGCTATCCTAGGAGCCAATTAGAATCCCTCTCAGTGAAGGGTGCCCTGGAGTGAATGATTAAAGAAGTTAGCTGTAATCTAACTCTTTGGGGCAATAATTCTAACCAGAACACACGCTCTATAGAATTTTTATTTCCCTGAAAAGGCTACAACAATATATTTATAACATTCTTTGGGAAAGTTAAATTGTGTAAGTAGAGTGAAATACTATTCATAAACCTGACTGCATATCTTACTGTTAATTGGTAGTACAAATTCCTGGTTAAGTAATTTTTTTTTTAGAAATATATAGAAGAAATGTCCAATCTCACATTATTTAAACACTAGAGGCCCGGGGCACGAATTCGTGCATGGGTGGGGTCCCTTGGTCTGGCCAGCGATCGAGGCCTGTGGGGGGCTGCCGGCTGGCAGGGGGGAGGGACGGGGGGAGGTTGGCCAGTGGCTCCCCCGATCAGAGCTGAACGGGGGAGGGGGGCAGCTAGGGGAGGGGCCACGGGAGATTGGCTGTGGGAGCACACTGACCACCAGGGGGCAGCTCCTGCATTGAGCGTCTGCCCCCTGGTGGTCAGTGCATGACATAGCGACTGGTTGACCGGTTGTTCCAGTCATTCTGGTCGTTCTGGTCATTCGTTTGTAACAGTCGCTTAGGCTTTTATATATATAGATGAATTTTAAATAAAATTGCTGTTCTGAGGCCACAAAATGAGCTGTTTGGTATCATCCATAAAGTCAAGCGTACAGACAGACTATACATGTATGTGTTCCTCAAATAAGACAATTGTGATCTACCCAGAGACTAAATCTGATGTTGCTTTTTTCAATTAAAAATGACATAATCAGAAGCATCTTTGTGTTTTCACTTGGCAATCCAGGAGCCCTACTTTCAATGTTCCTTTTATTGTTTTAAATAAATATGCTTACTAGTTATTTTTTAAGAGGCAACCAAGAAGTAAATAAGTTTATTTATCTACACTTAGTGTGTAGAGTGGCATCTTAAAATTAAAAGATACACATTTTTCTACTGAAATTGATGAAATACTTCAACAAAACTAATAATAAACTGGAGAAAGAAAAAAAACTCAAATGAGATTATGAATAAAATGAAGCCTTTTCACCAGAACTCACCTCTAAATTGCCAAATAGTCTAAACTATTTTCCATGTTAACTTAAGAACACCTTATGATAAATTAGATATAAGATGGAAAAAAAATGTTTTCTATTCTCAACCTAATTCTCATAGGGCCTCACAGAAGAAGCTCAAGGGAGACATTTCTTCAAATGAAATACATATTTTTAGAGTCTAACCTGACTTATAGAGATAACATCTAATGAGGCTATATGAAGATCACACTTTAAACACCATTACTATGATTATTTTAGTAATGCAATATTGTATTGTAAAAGACACATCAATACTAACAATGAAAAGCAAATTTTTACATTGTTACAGAGGTATGCTCAATTTTCAAGGTCTCATGCTAACAGAGTATATCAATTATATGGATGATTCAAAATAGCAAATAATCCAAAATGTACTGAAGTATCTTTTATTTTATATAAATAAATTTCATTACATATTTATTACATATTTATTTTTTAAATATAAAATCTATTTTGCAGCATATGTGCAGTAAATGCATCTACCTAATTGCTTTTTACTTGGGTTGACACTAACATCATGCAGCTCACGTTCTAAGACAGCAACTGGGTAGTCAATGAGGAAAGATACACCAAGAGTATGATAGTTGTATGGGAAGGGTGATCAAGTATTTAAAATTTCACCCAGATAATGCAAATGACAGAGATTCTCCACTGGGGGGCGGAGATGGGGTAAGGAACATGGAATGCTATTAAGAGCATCCTAACAAATGTGAAGCTCAGAATTCCATGGTTAAAACATAACTGCCTTCCCTTCAGTCCACAAAATCCATGAGGCCTAGATAAGATGCCTTAGAGAGGTACTGATTGTGCAATAGTTTTCTCACTGATGGAAAACTATTCATCTGTTGACACAGTGGATAAATCAGGAGGTTACAACTTACACCACTGACACAGGTTGCTATTGATGATAAGTATATTTTTCTTTCCACTACCTGGTGTTTGATTTTCATGTATAGTCACATGTTTGTCTAACCCTCCATCAAAAGGCAAATAACAGAAACATGAGATTCTTTCAGAACACATATTTGACGTGCTTCATAAAATCCACGAATGTATTTGTCTTGTGTGTTACTTGCATGCAAAGAATCCAACATGGAGAGTACACTACCTTCCTTCTACAAAGAAAACTCCTTGAAGTAAGTGGAGTCGAGTAGAAAGGCCACAATGCAGCAACTGGGCACTACTGGTAAGTAAATTACTCTTAGTGTCAACTCATACCGACGACTAAAAAAATGCATTGGATTACAGTGTGATAAAACAAGATACACTTAATAGCAAATCTACCACCTCCATCCTCCCAAGTTCTTATCTTTCTGGGCCTTATTCATGAAAATTATATAAATGTTACCTTCTGGCTCATTCACATAATCAACACTCATATATTTATCTCTTCACTGTACCTGGAGAATGGTCAGAGTGGGAAGCTAAGCTACTGAAAAAGAGGTGCACTGCTGAACCTTTCTCTGTTGTGACAGTTAACTCAGCACCCAACAAATACACACAGAGCATCGGCTATGCGCCAGGTAGTCTGCAGGCAAATTATAGCCAGTGGCCATTTAGAGAGCAGTAGAATCTAAATTTTTTCCTTTTATTTTCAAGTTTAGATTTAATGAACATAAATCAATAATTTAGGACATGGTGTATTAAAGTTATATCTATCCCCAAAGCCACCACCACGGCGCCTAAAAAATGCCAAACATTTCCATCTTTAAAATAAATTTGCAAATAAGTCCTTTTTTTCCACATTTCATAAAAATTTACTTTCACTCGAGATAAAATCCTACCAAGGTTTGTTTTATTTCATGAGGCTCAATCAAAAGGAAAAGAATTGTTCTACCCTGAATTTTCAGCTACATGAGTATCAAACACCAGTGCACAAAATGGAAAAGTACAAAGTATTAGTCCTGATTTTAAACCACTGAGTAAAATTGGAGGTAAAAATGTAAAAGCGTTCAAAACAAAAAGAGGAAAAAGCACCACCGAAATGGAGGGAATAAGATTATGAATAGCTTCCATAAATAAAATGCAATCACACAATTTCCATTACAAGTAAGATTTATGCATTAACCAAATAAATGAGAAAGCTATTCACAGCTTAGAACAATTCACTTTATTATATCCCATCAACTTATACCTGAATATCTAAAAGAAAAATCCTGGACTGGGCTTTATAGAAATCACCATCATTTACTTTACATTTTACTAAGTGTTCATGGTATGCCAAATAACCTGCACAACGGGAGGCATTATCTTCTTAAGCACAACCTAGTTTAAAATAACTCCCAAATTACAGATTTTCATCAATATTGTTTGAAATGTTTAAAAACACACAGGACCTCAATATTAGCTTGTTACTCAATTTTGATAGTGTGTTTTGTATTCAGTAGCAAAATCGAAATTGGTTGAAAGTATATTCCAGCATATTAGTCTCAAAGGCATGGGCCAACGCATCATAGTAAGTTATTTTTAACTCAAAACTTAGAAAATGCTGCATAATTTTTAAAGTGTTAAGATCTTAAAGGTGTATGAGTAAACTTAAAAGATTGAAATAATAAAAATCAACAAAATGAGGGTATTAAACTACTTTCACTAGCAACCCTAACCAACTTAATAAACAATAGAAAATTAGTATTCAGTAGTCTTGTTATGCAAAGTTAAGAAGTATGTCTTAACATTTGAAACCATCAAGCCTGTTTCCTATTGCTATGGCTTTGAAAAGCAACAAACCTATAGGAGTTATGATCTGTAATTTTATTTGTAGTTTTAAGAAATATATGCATTTATTATTATAGCCATAATGACTGATGACTAGTTCCAGTGGCAAAATCTCGGCAGGAAACAGATTTAGCAATTTAAATGTTTTATAAGTTTTTGTAATTGAGGAAACTTTTCATAATCTGACATTTGTTAAAACCACTTATTAGAAATTATGCAGCACAGTAGCTGTGGAAATATGAGCTAGCTTCACAATTATAAAGTCAGCCTATGTAGCCCTTTCCTATTGTATATAGTGGCATAAACCCCACGGCGGCCTATCAGCTAACTGGCAGGCAGGGGGCTGCTCTATTCAAAGTGAGAGATACAAGCTGCAGGGCAAAAACCTGGCAGCTCCCATCTGACCCCACAATCCCCTACTGGTGACAGCTCCAAGCTCCATGGCAAATTAGGCCTTCTCATATTACAATTGGAGAAGACAGATTCCATTAGCAGTATCTGAAATTGAGTGGAGAGCTGCACTGTTATCAGACTTGACTCATAAGCACTGCTATTAATCAGAGCTATGATAGCATTTATATATTTCAAGCTATCTGCTGCCGCTGTGATATTCTGCTACAAAGGGTTGATGGGACTTAGGAAAGTGAACAATAGAGCTTTCTGGGAAAAGCAGAGTAAATCAAGAAAGTCTATGACTTCCGTACATTCTGAAGGGATTGTGGTTTACATAAATTTTCTCCCAATTGGAGATTGAGCTCTTCCTCATCTTACACATGGGATTTAGTTGTCACTCAATGGTAACAGCTGTGAAAAGGTGAAGCGGCCCACCGCTCAGAATATTGCCTTCGCTTTTAAAGCAATTAACCCATGAACAGGAGGATACCTGGTGATATCAAAGGGATTAGGCCAGGCGGTGCATTATTAACATTTCCTTGAACTAATTCTAACTCTGACTAGCTGTCAGAAAAGACTCTACAGTCTTAAAAAAGAGTTTTTGCCCTGCTTTTTTCCCTTCAAAATGAAGTGCTGCTATTTGAGTCTAAAATGTCTCTCTACTTATAAGAAAATGCAAATGAACCAAGCTCTTAATATGCTTACCCAGTCTGAGTCAATGCAATTTCAATACAAGTATGAGAGAAATGTATGATCAATTAACCAGGGATCAAGACAGATAGTCTCCTGAATGGAAATTAATGCTCCAGTACTTTTCATTCTTCTTCAACTACAAAAACTTGGTGACTATTTGTTACTTATGCATAGTTACCTCTGAAATTAGGCAGAGTTTCACATTATTCTCTACCGCAATCATCTAGAATACTCTTTGAGTTGGAACATCCAAATGTCCCTTAAGCAGAAGATTCTACATTCTCTAAGGTATGCCATTTTCCTATTCTTTATTGAATGGAATCTTAGCTGAAGCTCTAAGAATAGCAGACACAGTGCTCAGAATCAAGTGTTCCTTTTCCTAATCAAATTAATTTTTAGCAGCAGCATAATGTTTAGAAACATACAACTTATAAAAATTAAATACCCCATAAATAAAATAATGGCACAAAACAATTTGCCAAAAGATATTTAAATATTACTGAAGTTGGTTGTAGGTTCTTTGTAGTAAACAGGCACAGTTTCCATACACCTTTAATTATTATTAATATTCACATATTCTAGGTAACCTGCTTGACATTAAAAGATCTGATTTCATACTGTGCAATATTAATGGTCTCAAAGTTTTTTTATGCAAGTTTCCTGAAACAGTACCTTTTAGAGAAAATATTTTAAAAACTGCCTGTTTAAAAGTTGGTAATTTTGTCTTTCTTTAAAATAAGCACTGAATTTTGATTATAAAAACTAAAACAAGTTTACTTTCGACTCACCTGGGTGCTCAACAAATATTGCTGACTCAGTCCTTCTCTAGCTCCTTTTGGCCCCTAACAGTTTGAAAAGGATATGCTGACTCTCAAACCTGTTGAGACTATATTCCCTGCCTTGCAGCAACCAAAGTAAATGATACAAGGTCTGCCCTCATCTGAGATCATAAACAATTTAAATTTTTCCTGAGGTAAAGAATTTTTATGCAATGCTATCCATTCTCTTTTAGTGATACCAGGATATATGAAATGTAAGCACATTGATGTTTAATGATAGTGATTTCACTATTCCTTCCTTATTAGTATATAGGACCTAGCCTGATGTTTCTCAGGAAATAAGTTTGAAATTCAAGTACAAGGCAATGCTAAGTGGTGTTCATGTTAGTGCTTTACATTTTCTATAACTTTTTCTATGTTGTATTAACGGGATTTGTGAATTTCAAATTTAACACTTTAAATATCATACAATCAAACTCAAAAATAATTTATTTTAATGGCCTTAAAAAAAGAGAAAATCCCAGTTCCTATAAAACACTAACTGTATTGCAGTCTTAAATGCACAGATGCACACATTAATAAAATGAATATTATGTAATATAAATTAAATGTATTACATTAAACTCCCTTAACATAATGCATGCTTAAAAGTACCCCTGAAGGGGACAATATATAAATACATACAGAAACAACTGGCACAATCTTACTATTTTTAATTCAATAAACTACAGTGATACAGATAGCTTTCAATTTGCTGTTTTACTCATATGCTTTCCACATTAGGGCAAAGCAAATATATAAATGAGTTCTTGCCAACCACTAGAAAAGATTGACAAAAAAATGCAGTGTTAATGACATCTTACTGCTTTTAAAAGCAAGAGAAAGATGGAAGAAAGGCAAAAATTACATAGTAATTGGAAACAACGAATAAATCGGTCTCTCAATCAAGTCATGTTTACTGAAAAAAATGGAGCTTTTTACATCAACACATTTAAACAGAAATTGGCTTTTGAAATACAATCTTTGTTTAAAAGGTACAGAAGGTCTTTATGTCCACCCAAGAGCTAAATATAGTGAATGCTATGTGAACAATTACCTGAAAAAAAAACCAAACCTGTTAAAAGAATTAATTTACTGCACACCAGTCAGCATTAATCCCATATGTACAGTAATGTTCTCTTAAGTGACAGGAAAAAAAGAATAAAACAGCTTCCTGGATCAAAACCCCTCAATATGTAACAACAAAATAGAATGATGATTTGGTGTGTCAATGAATAAAGTAGTGAAATGTCTCCTCAACGAAGTCTGATAAAGGAGTCAACCTGCACAGGAATACATTTACTGTATGGTGGGGCTGGAAAAAAAGCCGTCACTGTAATGGCTGTACAAAAACTGCATCCTGCTGTTGGGTTTATATTCACAGAAGAAAGGTTTTAAAGGTTAAGTTCAGGTCATACAACAAATGAAATTGTAACAAGCCAGCTGACATTGTATAATGTCTTCTTCCACTCAATCAATAGGCTACTGTTAGTCCTATTACCATAGAGATGGCTTGCTCTTTCCTGAAGGGTGTCTATTGTTTGACAAAACAGATTTGCCACTTGAACTAGGTTGCTCCCAAAGGACGTGTACCTTGTCAATTATTTGTATTCAAAATAATGAAGTATTTTCATATTAAAATGCATGTAAGAGATAATATTGTTAGATCCCTTTTCTGAAAGAAAGCAACTTTTTCAAAGTATTATATTACTAAAACAACTTAAATGTCCAGTTTATCATATTAAGAGTTTTTGGTTTAAAACATGTAACAGCAAGTACATAAATTTATCATTAAGACTACATATTAAAAGAAAAGGGTTACAGACTAGTGTGCTAATCCAAAACCCATTAGAGTCAAGCATAATAATTAATAAAAGCTATTTTAAAATCTAGAAAACTCAAAGGGAAATTATTGTCCAGAACTATTTGGATTCTATAAAGATAAAGATTTTTACGTATGATTTTTATAGTGGTTTCCATGTAGAATAGCATCAGCAATCCATATACTGAAAAATATGGAAAAGTGTTAGAAAGAAAAGCTCTTTATTTGCATAAAAGCTATTTATATCCACACAACATTTAAACATATATATATGTTATAGAAATGATCTTCTAAAATACAGTTGAACTACCTAAATACAAGTATTAATTTTCTTTACATGTCTATCTTAAATGTCTTGTGAAAATTAATAACTCACACATTCAATATAGAAGAGGTAAGTCTAAATTTCAACCTGAACACTTAAAAATAAAAAAGATCAGTTTTCCTATCAACAGAAATAATAATAGATTCTTAATTATAAAAGATTCAGAAGGAGCAATCTAAAAAGATTATTCTAATTATTTAGAATAAGAAAATATTAATAACATTCATAATACAAATAAATCCAAGCAGAGATGTTACTTTAAACATTTCATGCTTAAAAAATTGGCTATCACTGAAAACCTGTAAGACTGAAATAGAAACAAATTAAATAATATAGATAAAAATTTAGTGAATGATCAACAATTATAACATCTGAATCTGAAAGCTTTCTACAAATAGATTTAAAAGTATAAAGTCATAATTATGTTAACTTTTACCTTACTATAAATAATTAAAAGAGAATTTAGAAAATAATTTAGCTGAGGGGCAATATTATGACTAACCAAAATAAAAACATTCGTCTCCAAAATGACATTTAAAATTATGTCTGTTCAAATTCTACTATATTTACATACAAAAGTTATTTGTTTTATAATCAAACCTACAATAGTTTTTGAAAGAAGTATTTTAATTTGGCATTCCCTTTGCAGGAAGTATAATTTGTATTTTTCACTCTAATCCTCTTAGGCATAGGTTAGACTGAGTTAAGAATGAAGGAAACAGAAATAGCAAAGACAAATGAGTTCACCAATATCCTTAAACTAATGACCCGTTTTTTAAAAGCAGCGCTGTAGCCTTCAAAACTAAGAAAGCCTTCCATCAATGAAATAAGTGGGGTCTAATTTGCCTATTTTCCCTACAGCTATAATGGAACAAAGTGAAACCTTACTAAAACCACATCCCAAATGATTTCTTTCGTGAATAGCCTCATTTCAAAAGGTATACAACATGTGCATATTTAAATACAATAGAATTCGGTATTAGCTCTGAACCTAATGGGCAGCTGCCCATCAGCAATACTGTGAGTAACTAAAGGACATTTATCATTTACCCAAAGATGAACTTCATATGGTTGGGTTAAACTGGCCCATCTACATTTTCATAAAACGACAAACCTTATTAGTTCTGCCTAACCAGAGAACTGTGATAATGAACTGGTGATACTTTCATGCCATTGTATGAAGCAGAATTAACTGTGTAATCATTTAGGGGTCAAATGCATATGAAATTACTGTAAATTAAGAAAGTGAAATCGCATGGGTGATATTGGAAAACCATTCAAACAGTAACAAAAATCATTTTTTAATGTATGTATTTGGGCAATAAGAAAATTACATCTCCAGTTAGTCCAAGTGGATTTTAACTAATCAACTACTTTACCTGAAAACGGTGAAAAAAAGCAATGATGCAGCTGCTGCTCCAAATAAGCCACACAGAAAATTGACTCGGTAGGCAACAGAGCCAAAAGGAAATAGTATAATGGCCAGTTTAGCCACCAGAGTGAACAAAGGATAGCCAGGAGGATGGGCAACCTGAGGAAAAATTCACAAGTTAGAAGGTTCTCATCTAGTAAACGAAGGGTCACACTGGCTTTAATTAACAAGTAGCCCTCTCCTCAGGCAAGTAAAAAGATTAAGAGCCGATGACTAACTGTTTGAATAGGGGCTTTCTATTGTAATCCTCTTGTGCCAATACAAATAAATATTTTCTTTAGTGGATTTGGCAGCCGTCTATCACATGGTATGTCACCTAGAGACAGGGTGACATATTTCATTGTCAATTCTTAAGCAGTTTGTTCTCTGGGTTCATAGTACATTAGGGTCATTTTAAAAGGCCATTGAAAAAAAAGAAGCAGGTTCTGAAATATCGTATTGGTGAGAAAGTGGAAAGACCACACTGCTATCGGATTACCACCATGCTGACAGTCCTAAGGTCTTGCCTAAAGGGATCATGCACCATAATAAAGTTTATTAAATAATAAACTTATTAGAACTGTTAACCCGATTTATTTTATTCTCCACAGCTTATACAAAATTTAGGGTGATAATAAGCCGGCTACTGTACATATAGTAAAGACTTTGCTTTATAATTTAGTTTAATTGGATTTAAAACTTAAAGTAAATTGTCACGTACTGTACTTATAAGTTACTAAAAACTGGGGTTTAAAAATAAATTAATCTACTTTATTCCATGCTTAATTAAACTTTCTTAATTCCTAAAACTGTTAATGAGAGCATTGATTAAACAATAAAACTAATACTTACTCCAAGCTCATGTGCGGCTGTGATCAGTTCCCCTGTGAAAAAATAATGTAAAACCAATAATGACTATTAGAAAATGACACTCCTCCAAAGTTTCCAAAATCCAAATGCTTGCACTGGGGTTTTGCATTAATTTGACTGGATAAAACTAAATCTGCAGAGATTTAACAGCGTGAATAGTCTAAGAATATTTTCCACCTTAGGTCTTACTGAATAAACTATCTCTGGTAGCTTTTAGCAACTGGTCAGTAAAAAAAGGCGAATTCTATTTTTACGAAAATGCTTATTTTCCCTCCCGAAAGTTGTACACACTTGCAAATATATTTTTTAAAACTCTTAGAGAGCATTAATGTAATATGCTATATTATCCCTCGAGAGTTTAGTACAAAACTGTCCATAAAGATGTAACCGTGTGAAATGTAGAATGTGCAGACACCTGAGGTTTGGACACTCCAAAGAGTGTGCCATCCTGCCCTACCTCTGACATTTGAATACCTCCTCTACATTAATTAGGTTGGATACCTTTAAACAATTTCCAAGTGCTAATTTGCTCCAGATTATTTTGGTAAACTTCGATTACTGTAATATATTTTTTTCAAACTATTAAATCCTTACACTATTTACATAGCCCTCTATAGTTCCTTGCCATTAGTAATTATTTTTAAAATTATAATGCATTCATTCAATGCCCGTTTTGTTAATATTGCTTTTTGGCAGAATTTTATGATTTTATTAACACAAATACAATGTGTACACAATCTGTCTATTCATTTTCTTCACTGAGCAGCCTGGCATTGGGATTGGGGACTCTGAGGGCCAGCTGGGCTGCTCTTTCCACAGTGGCTTTGCGGTTCTTTGAGGAGACGTTGTGAGCAGTCTCAGCCCAGTGAGATCTGTTGCACATCAGCAGCACTTCAAGCTCCTTGACGTTATGGGCCAGAAACTTCCGAAAGCCACTGGGCAGCATGCGCTTTGTTTTCTTGTTGCTCCCATAACCAAGGTTGGGCATCAAGAGCTGGCCCTTGAATCTTCTACGCACCCTATTGTCAATGCCTCTGGGCTTCCACCAGTTCCGCTTAATTTTGACATATCGGTCTGACTGGTGCCGGGTGAACTTCTTGGTCCTCTCTTTGACAATCTTGGGTTTCATGTGGGTCTGAGGGCAGCCATGGTGCCCAGTAGGAGATGGCTGCCACCTCCGTAGGCAACGCAGAGGAAGAGACTATTTTGTTAATATTTTAAGTATCCAGAGCACGGGGACTATTTTTGACTCACCCATGTATACTGTAATACAGTACAATGTAAGAAATCAATCAATATTAATTGATGATTCATGAAAGTTTTATTATCTATTAGGAAATGTATTAATGTCCATTTTCTATCCTTCAATGAATATCAATATTCTTAATCTTTACTGACTGCCCTAGCCACAGTGTAGACCTTTCCCTTCTCTGGCTTGGACTACAATAGCATCGACCAATCTTCTATTTCAATTCCTCTTCATACTGAAATCACTTATTAAATGCCACCCCCCACTCACTCCCCCAAACCGCAAAAGGCTAGATCATATCACTCATCTAAAATTTCTCAATGGCTGCTCTCTGCTTACTCAATGAAGTTCAGATTCCTCAGCGTGACATGCAAGCCCTCTATGGCTTCAAGTTCCCTTTACAAACCTACGCTCACCTCAGTCAAATCTGATTACCCACTGTTCCTCTGGAATGGTCCTTTCCTGCCTCTTATCACTCATTTCCTCCCCTGGTATTCTCTTCTAAATCCTTCAAGGTCTAGTTCAATTGCCACCTTCTCAGTGACATGTCTCCTTACATATACCCGCTCTGCAGCTAACTCCCCCATCAGAACTGATCACTGCTTCCTTATAGAACCTGCCTGAACCTCTCTATTTAGCATTTATTTAGATTGCCTTTTATTCTGGTTAGTTGCTTTCATTTCTGTCTTTTCCATTAAGTTACAAATATTATCCTAATCAGTTCTGGATCTTGTCAAGACATCACCACCTCTTCCTCCTCTGGCCACACACAAAGACTCTAATTCAAGCTCCAGACATAGAGGCTGACTGACACCTATCACACTGTCATCCTTGCTCCTCAGACACCCCTCTTAGGTAAATGACTGCTTACATCATGTAACCCCATAAAAGCACCTAAAGACCGATATTGCTTATTTAAGTCAATTACTTACGGGCATATTTTAAGTTTTCTGAAGATATTCAAGAAAACCTTAGAAACCAAAGGTAATTTTTGGTTATGATCTAAAGAATGAAATTGTTTATGATCTAAAAATGTCTAGAATAACTGTTCCAGTTGTAACTTCTGTCAAGTATATAGTTTTGTTCTAGAATAGGATAGTTCTAATGTCTCTAGTCCAAAACTATTTTAACCAAATTTTTTGTTCTTCCCCTTCAGTAGGTGTAATGAAGTACAGGGCAGTTCAAAATTTCAAGGCCACTAGCCATTCTCTTCCATTTAAAATGTTAACATTAACAAAAATAGCCTATTTTCTCTATTTATCATTAGAAAGTCAATATGCTGTTATTCTTTGCTGGTGTTAGTATATGGATAATTCTGGAATATGACAAACTTCCATCAACTCTTATCAAATGTTAAACTAAAATCTATACAGAGAAGATGCTACCATTCAAAGCAAAGCCTATAACTGTATCTGTGATAAAGAGCTAAAGAGAAATATTACTCTTTTTTGTTGTTAATCCTCACCAGAGGATATTTTTCCATTGATTTTTAGAGAGAGTGGGAGAGGGAAAAGACAGAGAGAAACATCAATGTGAGAGACACATGGATTGGCTGCCTCTTGCAAGCACCCCGACCAGGGCTGGGGAACCTGCAACCAAGGTATGTGCCCTTGACCAGAATCGAACCTGGACCCTTCAGTATGCAGGCTGATGCTCTATCCACATTGCCAAACTGGCTAGGGTGGGAAATATTACTCTTAAAATTACATATGATAAAGAAAAGAAAGGACATGAACAGTCAAAAACAACAAAGAGCCTCCTGGGTCCTTGCTTCCTCCCAACCTTTCACACTACTGAAATGTAAGTCCTACTACCACCTGCCATCCGAATCATCTGGGTGCTTCATAAAAATGAAGATTTCTTGATCATACCCCAAATCTACCTACACTAAGACCCTCTGGCATTGGGGCCGAATTTTCCCAGGCAATTCTGAAGTATATTCAAGTTTGAGAAACACAGCTTTTTGTCTTTCGTGATGTCCTCCTTCATGCTTTTTATCACTTGTCTGGGACACAAATGGTAGCAAGCTTAGAATTGTCAGCAGATGCTTAATCATTAAAAATGAGTTCCTTTACATTATAATTCTTATAGTAATTATATTGTCAAATATCAAGTCTGTTAAAGATGGTTTTCAAATGTGGACTCATTTTCCCCAAGAATAACAAACTGACGTGAAGGCTAGATTCTCACCCTCTCCTCCAAAGGACTGAGCACTCCTACCCATAAATCAACTATGTGTATCAAGTGGTACAAAAGATTGACAAGGCCACACAATAGGATGGATTGATGGAGTATAGTTGAAGACGTATCAGGAAGAATAATACATGCTTTTTATTGGTTTGAGATGGGTTGTTTATTGATATAAAATATATTTCATAAACACAAATATTCAAGGAGAACAGCCCATCCAACATAAAATTATCAAAGATATGATTATACAATTTATCATTCCCCGAAATGAAAATACTAGAAGTGACTACTATTTAGTGTCAAACTAAACAAATAAGAGCACCTAAAAAGTTTTTTGGTAACTCAGTGAATAGATAACTTTATTCTTTTGGGAAAAATTAAAACAGCATGAATAAAGACAAGGCAACAATCGCAGATTTCAAACACTCTAAATATCACCATATATGTGATGATGGATTTAACAAACAATTTATGAAATTCTTTGACAGAGAGTGAAGGTTAAGAGAGCATGTTTTAAAGTCAATCTTTTTGGATTCTTTCCTTGACTGCCCCTACTTTCTAGTTGGGTGACTCTGGACAGTGCTTAGCTTTAGTTTTCTCATTTATAAAGATATTTATTTTTTCCATTGATTTCTAGAGAGGGAAGGGGGGAGAGAGAGAAACATCTACATGAGACACATGAATTGGTTGCCTCCTCTACCCACCCCAACCGGGGCTGGGAACCTGCAACCGAGGTAAGTGCCCTTGACCAGGAATCAAACCTGAGACCCTTCCGTCCACTGGGCGATGCTCTAACCACTGAGCATCCTGCCAGGGCTATACAGATATTGAAAGTAACTACCATATTGGTAGCTGGGAGGACTAAAATAACAATCCATGTAAAGCACTTAGAATTGTACCTGCACATAGCAAGTGCTCAGTCAAGTATTAGTTATTACTATTCATTACCCGCGCCCCCCCACCCCCCATATTCAGTTTCAATCAACCATGGTAAGTCCTGTCAGTGGTTTTCTTTTGGGAAAAGTACAGAACCACCCAACCCCTGACTAATGCTCTCCAATGTCAAAATCCTCACAAAAATAAGGTTTTTTTCTCTTATTTAATATAAGCCTTGGAAGCATGGTAACTCCATTCCCCACTATACTCATGAAACAATCCTCCTACATGTTGAACAGGACCTGAAAGAATAAAGGTAATGGCTTGAAAATGGAACATCAAGGATCCTCAAGTGTGGCAGGCGGCCCTGAAGATGACTCCTAAGGACCTCCAACTCCTGGTATTCTCACTGTATAACCCTCCCCCAGAGAGCGGGCTTGAGTTATGGACTAACTTCCGTGATCAAACTAGGGCAGTGGTATATCACTTCCAAGATTAAGTTACAAAATGACGAAGGGGCCATCTCTTCCTCCCAACAGAGGTTAGCTCACCCGGACCCACTTGGCAAAGAACTGGATTGAGCTTAGAAGCAAGTCCTCCCCGAGTTGAGCCTGGAGAGGACTGTAGCCCAGCCAACACCATGACCGCAACCTTGTCCTGAGGAAGAGCACCCAGAGTCCTGCTACACATAAAATATGAGCTAAAAAATATTCGTTGTTTTAAGCGAGTACCTTGCTATGCAGCGAAGGTAACTACAGATTCACTATCTGAATATCGGGCACTGACAAAACTACTGGCCGTTAGTGGGCATTATTGCACCGTCACTCAAGTTGGCAGCAAGACAAAACCTATTTCTTATTTCTTCTGGGGCCAAATACAAAACAAGAATTCTCGTGATTTAAATGGCACACGAGTCATGGGTCTCTTTTTAATAGAAGTAGCTTGCTTTGAACTGCAACCTGACTTCCACTATTTTAAGTATTCTAAGTATTCTCCCCCAAATATTCTGCAAGACTGGTTCCTATTCAATAGTCATGAAAATACTACCTCTTCTGTGGCCTTTCCTGAGGAGCCACCAGATTTAAAAAAAAAGAAAGAAAGAAAAAAGCAAAAGCTGTGTGTAGTACATTTACCCAAGAATACTACTACCCAGCGGTAAATAAAAGGACATCTTACTACCCTTTGCAACAGCCTGGACAGATCTGGAGAGCATTATGCTAAGTGAAATAAGCCAGAGAAAGAGACACACCACATGATCTCACTCCTGTGTGCAACATGATGGACAAAATAAAGCTAACAAACAAAATAGAAACAGACTCATAGGGAACAGGCTGACAGCTGTCGGAGGGGAGGGGACTTGAGGGGCTGGGTGAAAAGGTGAAGGGAATCAGTGGTTCTCAACCTTCTGGCCCTTTAAATACAGTTCCTCATGTTGTGACTCAACCATAAAATTATTTTCGTTGCTACTTCATAACTGTAATGTTGCTACTGTTATGCATCATCATGTAAATATCTGATATGCAGGATGGTCTTAGGCGACCCCTGTGATAGGGTCGTTCGACCGCCAAAGGGGTCGCGACCCACAGGTTGAGAACCGCTGGATTAAACAAACAAACAAACGAAAACTCCTGGACAAGGACCACGGTATGTGATTAGTGAGGGAAAGGGGTGGTGTGTGTGTGTGTGTGTGTGTGTGTGTGTGTGTGTGTTTGTGTGTGTGTGTGTGTGTCGGGGGGCAGGGAGGGGGGAGGTAGAAGAGGGTAAAGAGGTGATAAGCGGTGATGGAAGGAGGCGTGCCTTGGGGTGGTGAATACCAGTACAACATACAGACGATGTGTTATACGATTGTACACCTGAAACCTATGTCACTTTATTAACCAATGTCGCCCCAATAAACTCAATCGAAAGAGAATTTTTAAAAAAAAGAGCTACTAGCCACCCCTTCGTAATCACACCCCGCTCACTGTCCACACTGACTTATCGCCACTTCATTCCGCAGCTCGCCCGTCTCCCGGCACCAGAGTCCTCCCCGCGATACCGTTCACCTGTCACCTCTGTTATTAATGCCCCGGCCGGGGCACAGCACGCAGCGGGAAGACGTGTGCACTGAATGGGAATGGAAAGCAAAAGGGTCCAGGGCAGCGGTTCTCAACCTGTGGGTCGCGACCCCTTTGATGGTCGAACGACCCTTTCACAGGGGTCGCCTAAGACCATCCTGCATATCAGATATTTACATTACGATTCATAACAGTAGCAACATTACAGTTATGAAGTAGCAACGAAAATAATTTTATGGTTGGGTCACAGCATGAGGAACTGTATTTAAAGGGCCAGAAGGTTGAGAACCGCTGGTCCAGAGAAATGCCCCGGGGACGTGGAGAGTGCGTCCGTCCCAGCAGACAAGACTGACAAGCCCGGTCTCAGAAGCCGGACGACTAACGAAATCACAGGAGGCAGGAGGGGGGCGCGAGAGCCCAGGCCTGGCGGGACGAGTGTCGACCCGGGGAGAGGGACAGGAGGGACGGCCCTGAGAGTACTTTACCCGCGTCTCCCCCGGGCACCGAGGGGGGCAGCGTGAGGGTGAACACTGCGGCCACGGCGGCGAACACGGCGAGCCCGCCGCACAGGCCCGCGGAGCTCCGTGGCCCCGCTCGGGCTGCCCGCCCCGGGGCCGGGCCCCTGCCGTCGCTGTGGAGGCCCATAGGCCAGTGGGGACCCAGGAAGGGGGGCCCAGGAGGAGAAGCGGCGAGCCCACCGATTCCGGGCAGCACAGCTCTCAACTTCCCGTAGCGGGGATAGCGCAGTGCGCGCAGCGGAGGCGACTTCCGGGTCGGCCCTCCGCCGGCCGGGCCGTACCTTCCTCTGCCGGAGCGGGGGGGGGCAGGAAAATGCTGGGCTTCGCAAGGCCAGGCCCTGGGAGTGTTCTCACGCACTTGGGTTTACACAATTATAATATGTTTTTTAAGATCTCATAATATGGAACATATTTCTCTTGAGAAGGCAATCCTGAGCACAAGTCTGCAGTCTCCATGGCCATCCCCCCTTTCTCACTGACTTGGTAGGGTCTGACAGAGACAGACGCCGGCGGGGAAACCGGAGTGAGGAAAGGCTGCTTCTGCCCCATCTGGTGTGGGGTGGAACTACACATGAGGACCAAGATGAGGAGCCCAGAGCCCCGTGTTATAAAGCAAGGGGAAGTGTGCTTACCGCATGTGCAAGTAAATCGATAACTAATTTGATCGCTTGTATTTACTACGATTGACTATAAGCCCGTGTGCTAATTATTAAATCGCTGAGTAATTTTCAGAGAGATTAAAATAAGCCAATTGGTCTCTTTTTTTCTTATGGCAAGAGGAAAACTCAGCAGATGAGCTGAGAAACTTGAGTTTCTGCATTAATGCAAATAATTCATATCCAAACAGTGTTGTCTCCTACCTTTTAACACTTGGAGTGGGGGAAACGAGTTAAGTCGGCTCGCGTGAATTGCGCGTACTCCGCGGGAGCCGTCTTAACTCGGTTCATATAGATTTGCGGTGGAGTGCGGGAAACGTGTAAACTCGGGCCGATTGTAACTGCGTATTACCAAATATTTGTTTGTTTGCCGTTCACAAAGATACCTACCTGCGTATGCGAACCGTTTCATACCCATTGGGGTAATAGGTATCATAAAAATCCCTGATTTGCGTGGGAAACCTAAATAATTGCCCGCGCCATCTTATATTTTGGCGGGAAATTCACCCCACACCGGAGTGTTAAGGAAGAAGGGTATTTGGATGGAGTTTTGACCACCAAGTGAGAAATAGACACTGTCCTTCCTGACTAGCAGCAATGCACAAAGGAAGGGGGATTCTTGCACAACCACATAGCAAACTCTTAATAAGATTCTTAAGCTTACATTTTACATCATTATCGCAGTTTTTCTGGAATGGGAGGGGAGGAGGACAGCCTCTGTGAAATGTATCTCAAAGTACGGTGAAGATCAGTGACCACCTAAAACTTGTTACAAGCAATCTGACAGGAACACAGTGACTCTGCTGTAGAGTAACGTACATCTACACTGATAGGCAGTCATTGAGCCAGCACACCTTAGTCTTTCTCAGGTACCTACACAATGCGTTCTCACCTATATTGGGAGTCCCTGGAGGGCAGGGCTTCCAATGATCCCTGACTCCTGGTCTTCACTCCTTTGTGTCATCCTCTTCCATTGTATGTGGGCTGGATCTAGTGACTCCCCTCTAGCAATAGAATAAGACAGTGATGGCGAACCTATGACACGTGTCTCAGAGGTGACACGCGAACTCATTTTTTTGGTTGATTTTTCTTTGTTAAATGGCATTTAAATATATAAAATAAATATCAAAAATATAAGTCTGTGTTTTACTATGGTTGCAAATATCAAAAAATTTCTATATGTGACACGGCACCAGAGTTAAGTTAGGGTTTTTCAAAATGCTGACACGCCGAGTTCAAAAGGTTCGCCATCACTGGAATAAGACAACAGTGGTGGCTGTCACTTTAGGCTGACTTTCATCTGGCTTGCATGTTCTCTGGTGGTCACTACCTCTCTTGCTGACTCTGATGAAGTCATCTACTGTGTTGTGAGCTGCTTGAGGTCCCCATGGCAAGGAACTGAGGGTCGCCTCCAACACTCCAAGCCAGCAAGGATCTCAAGCCCTCAGTTCACCAACCTGCAAAGAACTAAATCTGGCCAATGCCATTGAAGGAGGCAGGAAACGGATCCTTTCCCAAATGAGCCTTGAGATGATGATAACTCCTCCCCAGGCCTGGATTGCAGCAGGTGAGAATCCCGGATGCAGAGGACCGGGTTGGGCCTCACACAGATTGCTGTCCTACAGAGACTGGGAGATTGGCACTGTTGTTGTTTTAGTCCACTCGAGTGTGGAGTAACTTGTTATTCAGCAGCAGATTCCTAAGACAGGCTGCATTCTGTTGTTGTTGTTTTTTTCCTACAAAAATATGCCAATGAATAATACTGTCTGAGCCAAGTATATATTTCTTTCCTTTTTGATCCATTTCATCTTTTTCTTGTGTATGAGCTTTCTAAAATGATAAATGTTTATCATGGCAAATTACTTTCAAAAAGGCATAATTATTTACCTGTGTTTGGGAGGTAGAGAGCCATACTGGAAGTATGAATTTGGGAATTATTCATGTAAGGGTGATATGAATGAATAATTTCACAGAGGCTTAGGTTAGAGAGAACAGGTTGAGGCCAAATGTTAGCCCATATCTTCCTTTAGGGAATGGTGAGAGAAGAGAAGCATGGAAGAGAGGAATGTGCCAGAAGAAGCTAAGGAGGAAATAATGTCCGTGAAATATATGTTGTCATGGAGAGGTGAAGGACGATGAGGAGGGACAACACATCTGGGTTTTGTGGGGCTTGAGTTTATACAATTTGGAGAGTCATCTAAGCAAAAGAATATAAAACTGCAGATACAAAATTAGGGACAGGCATCAGAAGGAGCCTGTGCTAGTGACCATCTGTGAAACTTAAGCTTCATTAGTTTCACAGGTAATTTCCTTTGTGGGTGAAGAGTGGCCAGTTCTGTCTAGCTCTGCCTCTCAGTAAGCCTCTCAGTAAGCTCCTCCGTGAGAGCTTCCTCCTCCAGCTTCAGTGACAGCATGCTCCTTTGGCTTCCCTCTCCCCCGGCCTCTCCACCCTGGCTCTGCTTCTGTCAGACCTCCAATTAGAAGTGCACCAGGGCTGAGCTGTAGACTTATTATCTCTCTTTCCGCTTTCTTTCCCACAAGTGTTTTACCAAAACTGCAATTAATAACTACAGGATGATCACTCTGAAAGCTACATACCGCCAACCTCTCCTTTAAGCGACAACTTTTTTAAAAAAAAACCCAACTGCCTTGTGATTTCTCCATTTCCATGTCTAAACAATATTTCAAACCCAGAAGACTCTGTCTATCTTATTTCCACTGTATACCTGTGCCAAAAGTGGTACCTGGAACAAAATAGTACTTAACAAATATTTATGTAATGAATGAATAATATAACAATAATAGACCATCAGTGTATCCATTAGGCATCACATTTAGGAACTAGTAACAGAGACCCTGCTGCTACCATAAAATTTGACCTAAATTGTCAGTAAACATATGAAAATGTGTTCAACTTTATTAGTAATCAGAGAAATGCAAATTAAAACCACAGTGGGACATTACATACCTACCCTGTTAGCAAAAATGAGAGTCTACATGCCATGTGGGCAACTGTGTGGAACAATGGAAATGGTAGCAGGAATATAAATTGGTAAAACCATTTTGGAAACAGACATTTTTCTAGTGAAGACAAAGATGTGCAGAGCCTATAACTCAGCAATTCCCCTTCAGGTTTGTACCTGGGGAAGCCAGATGCCAAATATAAGATGTTCATAGCAGTATTGTTCATAACAGTGCCAAATAGAAACAACCTCAAACACCCATCCACAATGGAATAGAGAGTATGCCATTCCTGGTATATCTATACAGTGAAACACAACATAGAGAATGAACAAACTACAGCTAACTACCACAGAATAATATGGGCGACTCTCGCTCAAAAATTCTAGCACTTAGAGTTGAAAGACTTTATTGTGAAACTAAACTATATTGTTTAGAGCTATATCCATAGAGTTTAAAACTATAAAGAAAATCAGAAAACCAATATCATGGATGTTGGGATAATGGTAGTTACCTCTGGGGCTGAGTGGGGGCAGTGACTGGGGAGGAATGGTAGTTACCTCTGGGGCTGAGTGGGGGCAGTGACTGGGGAGGGGTACCTGTGAGTTTTAGGGTGCTGTCAGTGTTTCTGTTCTTAACCTGGGCTGTGGCTACATGGATATTTCCTTTATAATTGATCTTTAAACTATTTCTAAATCTTTTATGCATTCTTCTATCTGTATAATATGCTACAAAAGTATTTCACTAAAAATAGTAGACAGGAAGGAAGGAAGATTATGCAACAGTTATCTAATATCGAATGGACATATTTATATTGAACAATAACCAGAATCTTACCCTTAGTTAGCATGAGACAGCTCATGAGTTTTCCTTCATCTTTTTAGTTCATATAAGATCCAGACATTGCCTTTGACTCATATGTCTCCGAAGTCTCTTTTAATCAATAACATTTCTCCCTCCAGAAGGTGGGGAATTCTACGGGACAGAAAAGAAACTGGATTATTCATTCTCTAGGGTTTTCCAAATTCTGTTTTTTGTTGTCGTGTTCATGTGATATCACTTAAACATTTATGCACCAGTCATCTATTGCTTCAATGACGTTATGAACCCTAGCCGGTTTGGCGCAGTGGATAGAGCGTTGGCCTGTGGACTCAAAAGTCCAGGGTTCGATTCTGGTCAAGGGCACATACCCAGGTTGTGGGCTCGATCCCCAATAGGGGGTGTGCAGGAGTCAGCCAATCAATGATTCTCTCTCATCATTGATGTTTCTATCTCTCTCTCTCCCTCTCCCTTCCTCTCTGATAGCAATAAAATATATATTAAAAAATAATAAGGCTGTGAAACAAAACACTCAGTGGCACATAACAATAGGGCTTATTAGTGCTCATGCATCTGGGGAAATTGTCGTGGTGACTCTGCTGGTCTTGGCTGGCCTTGCTCACCTATCTGAGGATGGGCTGGCTGCTAGCTGGTCTAGGATATCCTTGATTGGGAGGATGTAACTCTCCATGTGTCTCCCATCTTCCATCAAACTAGCACAGTCCTGTCCTTCTCATGGTGATGGCAGAAGAACAAAAAGACTGTGATGGTAAAGGAAGGCCTCACAAAAGAGCTCTTAGGAGTAGACTGAGTCAGAGGGAACTGGCTAAGTAGACAGGTAGTAAGGTGGAGTCTTAGAGAACAGTAGGGAGTACAGCTACAATTGGACTATAAGATAAAGGACTAGTCCCAATGTGTAAAATAAGAGCCCAGGTTTTGGGTCCTAAATATAAACTAAGTCAGAATCAGGATAAACACAGATTTTCTTTAAATGAATATTTGAGAAACTTCTACTGTATGCCAGGCACTTCATCAAGGAAGTTACGTGAGTTATGGAGTAGTGGCGGGGTTGGAGACCTTCCCCCAACGGTGAAATGTGTTAATTCCTGCTCAATGCTTAAAACGCTGCCTGCTGCATCAATAAACACTCAGAAAAACGTTACATGTGATCTCAGTTTACATCCCCAGCAGCCCTGGGAGCTGGAAAACACTTTCATTCCCATTTTACAGATGAGGAAAAGGAGCACTGGAGAAGTCAGGTAACTTGTCCAGCTCACACAGCCAGTGAGGGGTAGTGTAGGAGTTCAGATCCGCGCATTTCATCTCAGGGCCCACACGTGAACCACGATGGGCATCAAGGGTACAGCTAGCTCGTCTGTACCCCTTGATGTTTCACTGAGGCCTTGAGTTAGCTTTGGAAGTGCCCTTGTCTTGGGCTAGGGTGGGCCCCAGAGCCTGAGTGTGGACGTGTAGGTGGGGGTGGGTGGGAGGGATGGGTTCATCCTGAGAAGTGTCTTCACTTGTGGGGATCAGTGAGCCATGGGGCAGGAACCCAAGCCGTCAGAACAGAATGGGACGACCATGGAGAAGCAGAGGTGTGTTTCTAAGGCCACAGATGCACAGGCGCACGCTGTGAAGTCTCAGCAGGAGCGGAAAGGCGATGCAAGAGACCAGAGGTGGATGTGAGAGAGATTTTATTTTATTTTTTAGAGTAAAGAGGCCTCTTAAAGAAAGACCAAATGTGGCCATGGTCTAAGGTGGTATTTCCTGAACCTGGAAATACCAGCCAGATTATCGGAAACAGTTGGCAGACTTTTTAAAATTGTGGATTCCTGGGCCCACCCTTGAGGATTCTAATTAGTAGATCCAGATAGATCCTGGATCGCTGCACCTTTTCAAAGCTTCCCAGGTGATCCTGTTGATGAGCTTGGTCTGGGGCCCACTGATCTAAATCTAAAGTTACAGCCCTTCATTGTGCAGATAAGGAAGCAGATACCAGGGAGGTTAAGTGTCTCACAGAGCCACACAGCTGGTTGATGGCAGAACTGGAACTGGGTTTCAGTCCAATGCTCTTGCTTTTTTGCTTTAAAAAAAAAAAAAAAAATATATATATATATATATATATTCATTTCAGAGAGAAAGGGAGAGGAAGAGAAAGATAGAAACATCAATGATGAGAGAGAATTATTGATTGGCTGCCTTCTGCAAGCCCCCCACTGGGGATCGAGACCGCAACCCAGGCATGTGCCCTTGACCAGAATTGAACCCATGACCCTTCAGTCCGCAGGCTGACGCTCTATCCACTGAGCCAAACTGGCTAGGGCAAATGCTCCTTCCATACTATTCTATATTCCTGTCACTATATTGGATGGGAAAGCTGCTTCAGGGGAAAATACTCCCAAGTTTATATGCTGGCATGAGATTATCAAATAGTGTTCACACTATAAACTGTGAGGAACTGTAATTATGCACAATAAATTCTATCCCTGACCAGTGTGCCAAGTGGTTAGAGCGTTGGCCCTCACACCCAAAGGTCCTGGGTTTGCTTCCCAGTCAAGGGCACGTACCTGGGTTGTAGGCTCCATCCCTGGCCTCCTCAGGGCACTTTCGGGAGGCAACCAATAGATGTGTGTCTCTCACCTCCATGTTTCTCTCTCTTTCTCCTTTTCTCTCCTCTCTCTCTCCCCCCCCCCCCCTCCCCTCTTCTTCCCTTCCACTCTCTCTGGAAAAAAAAAATCAATGGGAAAAATATCCTCAGGTGAGGATTAACAACAACAAATTCTGTGTAACAATCTCCGTTGACAGAGCCTACGTATGGATTCTATTCCCAGGAGGGGGGACGTGGGTGGCTCAGAAGTAGGAACCATATATATCTTTTCATTTTTTCTCTCTCCACCTTCTCCCACAGTACACTTCTAAATGACAATGAAATAACTGCAATGAATTTAAAAAGCCCACAGATTATAGAAGATGTTTAGTGGTGAAAAGTCAATATTGTGGTAGGAAAACATTTATTTGTGTTGATCTCAGACTTTTTTTTCTTTTCAAGTCTGTCAAACCTCTGTTGCTCTGAAATGACAGCTTGCTTGGTAAATAATATCAACCCAAGATGGAGCAACACTAGTTCCTTCTCGAAGGCAGCTGTGACCATGGGGCTGAGTCGGCCCCCTGCAGGCGGAGGGATCAGTGAGTGCGTGAGCGCAGGGGCCTGAGAGCTGCCTGCCCTGAGAGCACCGATTCTCCCTTTCCGGGTAGCAGGACGGTTCTCACATCACCCCTCTGTGTAAAAAAGGAAACCGAGGCCCAGAAAATCTGAGTAAACCTCCTTGATGACACATCTGAGAGCTGAGGAACTGGGGGCCTGTGCTCCTCCCGGGATCACGCTCTGCCGGAGTGCTATGTTGTGTTTTGGTTTTGCTCTCCAAAGAGCATCTGCAAATCACACACGCACAGCCGCTGAAGGACCGTCCGAGCAAGCGGAGAGCCAGGCTCAGCTTGGGGGCTTGGCCATCACAAACCACCTCTATGGGGTTTTCAGAGCCTCTCGGGTGCCTCAGAAGCTGGTATTTGCGGGGCCCCTTGTCCTGAAAATCCCAGAACCGGGAGGAGGACTGACAGATGGTGCTCATTTGCCCCAGGAGGCGCAGAGTCCGGCAGCGCGGCTCCCCGGAAGGGGCGCTGCAGATGAACCTGGGCTCACAGGTGTCCCTGCTGATGGGGCTCTGCTTGGAAGCTGGAGGGGCCACTCATCACATCACTCGGCTTAAAGCTGTGCTTACATCGCAAAGGCACTGCTCTTATTTAGATTCTGCTTTATATGAGGGGGCTTTGAAGGGGCTGGGTGGAGATTATTGGGGAGGGGGGGGAAGAGGGGTGGTCCTGAAATCTCCCGAGCTGCCTCTTCCTGTCTCAACAGTCGGCTGCAGGGTGGCCCCTAGAGCAGGACCTGAGCTGGGCCTCCATCCTGCCTCCAGGCGGCTAGCACTTCTGTGAAAGTGCTCTGGGGGTACCTCCTGGGCCCCAGAGGTGATGGTCTCCAAGCCCTGAGCAGACAGAGGGTTTTAGAGATCTGGGGAGATCAGGGAGTCCAGCCACAGGGACCTTGTTTCAGACTTTGCTGGAGCAACTGTGACTCATACCCAGAGAAGGAAGTCACATTCCACCTGAAGCTGTTTAAAGGCCCGAGAGCAGAAGGGTCCTGGGTCACTGGAGGTACCAGGGGCCTGAGGGGCCACAGTGCCTGGAGAGAGGTTCGGCGACCTGCTTATTTCTGGGGAGGAATGCTGAAACGCAGTGCTCTGTTTCAATAGAGGGCTGAGGGAGGAGGTGCTAGAATCGCACTGCTGAGCTCAGAGCCGCCACCATGACCAGCCTCCAGTGCTGATGCCCGGACCTTGCTCTCCTCACTACCCACATCCACGATTGCGGAGGGGTCTTCTGCCAGGGACTTGAGACAAGGCAATAGATACTCAAGGAGTTACTTCTTCCTAAGTCATCCCACATTCATGCACTGGGCCACAGTGACACTAATTTTATAAGTAAAGTGAAAGAGTTATTGCCTGAAAACATAGCTCATGAGTGGAGGGGAAGTATTATTTCTTAGCACCCCGTTAGAGCTAAGTGGAGCGAATTCAACTACGAATATGAAACTCATCCCAAACATTATCCAGTGTTAGTACTGAAGTAAAGCCATGAACAAAATCCAGTCTTACCAAGACACTTAGAAGGACACATATTAGATGGAAAGATGTTTTTCTAGGTATTTATTTCATCCATCTCCGCCAACCAGCTGCAGAAACTCTGAATCTCATGGCACTATAGCACACTCTAGTGGTGGTGAGGCAAAGCGCACACTTGTTTGGGCCAAAGGTTAGGCAGGCTTGCCTCAAAACAGCAAAATAAGTTAATAGAATATTATATGACGACTCCAAGCCTATAATTCTCTAAGAATAAGGCAATTTGTTTTGTTCAATGCTCAATGCCAAGGGCAAACAAACAAGAATTAGTAAACATCTCAAAACAATCTAAAATAACAACCAACCCAGTGAGATTTTAGGAAAGCTTTTGTTTTCTGTTTTCTTCTTAAATCCGAGCTACATTCAGACTTCCTCCTTGGAGACCCGGTTTTAAAGAAGGGAGAGGAAGCCGATAATAGATATAATACCTAAAACAAACTCCCTTCAGCCATGACGGTGTTATCACAAACTTGAGTGAGTACCATTACTGCAGATAAATAAAAACAATGGACCAAAACCAATTTTGCAGAAGGAAATATCGTGCAATGTGTTGCAAGCCTTGGTGAAGGCTTTTCTCTGCTCTATCAAGTGATGCTTAATGTACACAAGAAACTTGTCTTTGGTTACAGATAGCAAGGGCTCTTATAAAAACACACAAGGATGTTTAACCAAGTAGCAACGTTGCACAGACTGTTTTGTGTGTGTGTGTGTGTGTGTGTCTAAAGTAAAGGAAACATTTTCACTTGGTTCGACATGTAAATTATACTCTTAAAATCAAACTAACATAAACTGGAAAAAAAATTCAACAACACACATAAAAAAATAAAAAACTTTTTTTTTTAAAGCCAGAAGCTTTGTGTTCTATTGTGTTTAGACTTAAAATATAGAACTATTTAGAAAGAATTAAAGAGATTATGTTTATTTGATTTCAAGTTATCTCAGCAAGAAACACATTTTTCATACCTCTTTGGAAGAACAGCAGGTCAAATGACACATTTGTGAGTGACTGTTTGAAATATTTCAGCCACGCCGCAGGGTCCACCTGACCTGAGCACCACAGATTGAGGGAACAAAGGCTTGTGTTTTAAATGTTCCTTTAAGAGCCTTTCTGGGGAGTGGAGGGGAGGCAGGAAGCTGTCACAGGCCTCCCTTTTTATTTTTATCCTATGACACTAATCAGTTTAATTCTATTTCTGACCCATGACTTAGGCTCATAATTAATTTTCCCAAAGGCAAACATTATATAGCATAATTCTGCCACTTTGCAAGAATAATACAGTTTGTTTCAAAGTCACCCACATTCAATGCCCAAGCGTTTCCCAATAGGTGCACATTTATTCCTCGTGTAGGTTTTGTTTTAGAATCTGCTCAATAACCAAGGTAGGGCTTTATTTTTAATGCTAAAATGAGGAGCAGAACAGGTTTGTTAAACAGGGAGATCCAGGATCTAAGAAGTCATTCATTTTATCACTTGGCTAAGTGAAAATGATACATTTATGTGAGCTTAGTTCCCTTATTAAAGGAAACAATTAATATAACACGTGTCTGAAGATCATGCTCAGAGGATTTCACTGAACGTTTCTGAGAGTAATTATTCCAAACAGCAGAACATAACCCCTGTTCAGGGTGTAACTCAATATAAAGACTTGTGAGTCAAATGCTGAGCCCTTTAAAACGACACACCTTTGTTTGCGGCCTTATTAAAGACATTCTCCCATCTCCATTTAAAAGGATAGATTGCCAAGGCCGAAATAAAACGCCAGAACCGAAAACGAAAATGGTCTGACCTCACTGCTGCACCTGATACTTCCAATACCGATTCCCTCCGAGTTCCCCTTTCTTCACCTCCTTTGCCCCAGGCTTCCTAAGCCAGAGAGATAAAAACGAATTTCACTTCCCAAATGCTAAGATTGCTGGTGCAGAACGGAAGTAAATATCAGCAGCTGTGCCAGGGCACCTGGGGCCATATAAGAAAACTGACAAAAGGCTTCGTTATGAGCAAGACCTGGTTCTCTGCTCATCTTGGTTTTCTGTGCTTTCAGGGCGGCAGGGAGAACTGCAATTGTGCTCTAAAGGAAAGAAAGAACGAAAAGTTACATGTATGGGAGAAATTCATAGGTAAAAGAGAATAAAACAGATGTTCCTAAAGCCACACCATGGGACAAGTAATGCCAAGGATACTGCTCATGGCCACGGCTTCCAAACTCTACTGTGTGAATGTACCAGGCGGGGATCGTTTAAGATGCAGACTCTGAACCCGCAGGTCTGCGGTGGAGCCTGAGGTTCTGCATTTCTAACAAGCGCCACGGGATGTTGGTGCAGTTGGCCTGAGGACCACGTTTTAAATAATTAGGGCTCGGGCCATTCACTGCCTTTCAAATAATTTGCCCTCCCTCCCCCCATATTACTATTCCAAAGTAGTTTCATTTGTGTTTTTTTTTCTGCAGCAGGTTTGTGATGACAGCATTTAATAAATAAAACAATACATGTGTTTTATCAAGCATTTAGGTATGTGCAGTGATTGTCTCAACAAAATTAATGTGGTTCCTGCCTTCCTGTGACCCCGTTTTCCCCCTGTAGTTTGCAATACTTGATTGAAAATGGTTTCCTCTGGCTCTGTTAAACAGATAGTCGTCACACTACTAAAACCAATCTGTGGTAATAAGAAAAATACATTTTATATTACTGAAAGTCCTATTAATATTTTTATTTTTAAATGTTTTTATTTTAACTTTTTTTTAATTAAGGTATTACATATGTGTCCTCATCCCCCCATTGGCCCCCTCCCCCACTCATGCCCTCATCCCCCCGTTGTTTGTGTCCATTGGTTATGCTTACATGCATGCATACAAGTCCGTAAGTAGTTTTGTTTAATATTGCTGTGTTTCTCTGCTATATCCCTTAGCTCCTTGCGTCGCCTTGCTGTAAAAACGAGAAAGAAGTGCTAACAGTAACAGGGGCAAACCCTTTTCAGAGGTCATGGCAGCACACCTGTGAGGAAGAAGACTTGGGTTCAAGGACAAGTACATGGCATTGGCAGAAAAGGTGTCGGAAAGCCTTTACAGTCTGTTCTGAAGAGAGTTTGGGAAGGTCATCTCTGTCTCTTTCTATCTGCCAGTAGTTCAGTGTGTGAAATGCTGGTGCCCTCCTCCTGAGAGGCAGCTTACAGCAGTAAGGATTGGGCTTGGGGGCAGCCCACAGGGCAGACTCTGTGACCTTGATTTAGCTTTTAGGCTTAGTTTACTCACATCTCAAAATGGGCTGAGCACACCCACCTGCAAGCTGATTTTAAGGAGTTGAAAGGACTCATATAAAGCACCCAGCACACTGCCTGTAGTTGCTCACAAAATATTAGGTGCAATCAACTCTGCCTCAGGGCTTGCTCTAACCCAGGCGTTTTAACCTTGGCAGCTGCACATTAGAATCACCTGAGGAAGCTTTTAAACACCCTGATTCCCCCTCCCAGGTCACACCCAGATCAATTAAATGATAATCTGAGGAGGTGAGGGGGCCACTTTTAAAGCCCCCAGGTGGTTCCAAGTTCAGCCATTAGTCTAAGTGTAGCTCAGGAGCAGTTGCTTCTTGGGGCCTAGTAATAGGACCAGCTCATTAGCCTGCCCCAGGGGTGGTGGGGAGGGAAGGAGGAGGGGGAGAGGCTCCCCAACCCCCATGCACACCCCAAGCCTGTCTTCCCTTTTCTTACTCCTGCTGGGGTGGCAATCTGCCCCTGCTTAGTGCTCATCAGTTTCTTCCTAGTTACTGATCTGCCCCAGGGGACATCAGCACAAGCCCATCCCTTCAGATATTCGAGCTTGGGCTACTTTATCTGTGTTCTCCTTAACCGATGGAAGTATTTTATTATTGTCACTCACATTTTCTGCGGTTTCACCAACAGTAAAATCAAATAAGGTCACATGAATAAAATAGCCACCAGAAAAACTCACCCCGATATTTAGCCCCTGGAGAGCTCAGCGCACAGTGTGTCTGAAGTTCCCGGGGAGTGGGGGTGCCTCACATGTGTGCTTGAACAAATGCAGTCAGCTACCATCCTGGTTCTGTCACATCGTATCTGTGAGGTCAAATGATCTCAAAGGACTGTGACTAGTAAATAAATAACATACGTAATGTCCATTAGCCTAGTGCTCAGAATGAGGTGTATTTTCAATAATGTTAGGGTTTTTACAATTAATAGATGGCACCTGTCCAGCCTGGCTACCTCTACCAGGCACCATTTTCCTTTCTCAATGCTGAATTTTTAAAGTAATTATCATTATTATTATTTTTTACGGGCAGATTGCCCTCTCATGGTGCTTCTCCCATGGTCTGAAGACTGCACAGGAATTTGTGGCGAAGTTGGGCAGAGTCCCAGTCTTTCGGGAGACACGTTCTGTTTCCAGGTTCTATGCTGGACAGCTTGGCCCCAAAGTCTCACTAAGCTTTTACTTCCTTTCCTCCCTCTGCCCCAGGCATAGTCCCCACCTTGTACTTCAGCAGCTTTCTGCCCTTTCTTCCTGAAATGTTGCTACCAGGTCAGGTTCCCAGGCCAGATTTTCCCTTTCCCTCCTCTGGTTGGGCCAGCTGCATTGGTTTATTAGATATACCAACCAATCAGAACTGCTTCATAATGACCAATCAGAATGCAAAATACTGACCAATCAGAGCCACATGATCACTGACCAATTAAAACTGTCCCAATCCGGAAACTTAATTTGCATAGAATTAGACCAATTGGGAACCTGGGCAGGGACTTTCTCCATAAAAGGGAGCCTCCCTGGGTCTCTGTGGAGCTGGAGGCTGAGGTTATGTTTCCCAGTTTGCAAACTGTTCACCTGAAGATCTCCTTTTCTCTCCTGTCTATTCATCTGAAGAAACTCTCTTTCCTCTCTTTTCTCCAGTGCCTGGCACATTCCAGGTTTCATTGAAATATGGCTAATTCAGAGGACTTTTAATGACTATAAGAAGTCCTAGAAGAAACAGATCCTGGGAGTCAGCTTGACATGAGCTAGTCAGAAAGACTGTCGATAAGAGTCTAAACAAATGTACACAGAGTACTCATGTATAAGGGGTAGGTTCATGAAAGTTGTCAGCTGGGTGTGTAGGCAGAATGGAGAGAGTTAAAAAAAATCAGCTTAAAGTAGTCGCCTCTTTATTGTCAGCAATTCTAGACAAGAAAAGACTATCCTTTATTGCCTTAGTAATTCTTACATAGTGCTATCAGCTGGGTGCTTTATATTTATTCTCAGAAATCAGTCTTTTTGTCTCGTGTTTGACCTCTTCCTTCCTTCTGTCAAATAAGATTTGTGTTTTTAATTTTCCACTTGATACCATTCAAGGAATCTGGTACTTTGGGGGTCCTTTCTGGAAAGTATAGTGTTTAGTGAAGGTCAGTTTATTATAATTTAGGATGAAAATGGGACATCAGAAAGGGGATTCTGGACGGAAATAATTGGAGAATGGGCAGTGGGTCCAGAAGCCTAGAATTTTGCCTTCAGTCTTTACTTTCATGATACCCTTCTATAAAGCTGTGTTTCATCCAAAATCAGTCTGCCCATGGTTTCATGGAATTAGACCTTAGAGGGTGGGGGTCTTTGTACTATTCACTGATGTACGCAAAGCCCCGAAATTAGTGCTGGGCCAGAGGAGGGGCTCAACAAATACTTGCTGTGTCAGGGGAAAAGAAACAGTTCAGGTATTTCTAATAGAGGTGAGGTCAAAGGCTTTATTCAGCTGATGCAAATCTGGACCTGAAACCCAGAAACTCTCCAAAATGATGCAGGTCTTGAGGATTGAGGATGCAGGATTGAGGTCTTCTAGGTTGACAAGAGAGGGGTATGGGACCTTGTGGTCTGGCCTAGGCTGCAGTTTTCTTTATCTCGAACTCCTGTAAAGTTTGCGTTGTGACAAACAGTTGACAATGACTCTGGGTTTTCATGACTCCTGCTGGAGATCATTGGAGTAATCTTATTCCAGAAATTCAGAACAGTTCTTTCAAGAGCTGTTTTTGTAAGCTTGGGGGTTGTGTGTTAATCAAGGTTCATAGAAGGGGAGATAGCAAAACAACAACAAAAAAAGGGGGGGGATAGGGAAAGCAAAAATGGGAAAAAGAAACAGAAAGGAGGTAAGAGTTGAAACAAGGAAAATGAGATCTGTTTTAATCTTTTATATATTTTTTTGTCAAATGAATGAATAGGCAAATTGCCTTTTCTTCCCCTCAGCTATGCATCTGCCCTTGTGAAATTGCTAGAAATATTTGCCATGTTAATTTTGTTTGGATACACACATATATCCCAAGCAGCTGCTGCCGAATGTCCCCCTAAGAGCTCTGATCTTATACGGGAGATTTGTTTCTGTCTTAGTTTCCAAAGCCTCTGTTTTAGTAGTCATGGTGAATTAAAGTCAGCTTCACCAGGGGCATAACATTTCTTAAGCGGTGAGATCAGGACTTGGGGTCCCCACTGAACACTTCAAATATATAGGCAAGAGAGCAGTCAGCCAAGTTCTACCAAGTTGAAAATTCAGTCTAATCCTGTGCTTGTATGTAGCTTTGATCTGTTCTGGGGACATAGCCTGTACTTCTAATCTGGTCCCATCACCTTGGAAATGTGTACCTTGCTCATAAGAGACCTGAGAAAGAAGGGGTAGATAGATCAGGGTGAGACTATCACCACCCCTGGAAAAAGCAACCCCAAGGATAGCACTGGCACTGTATCAGCATTGTTACCTGAAGTATGAAAGGTCCTTAATGTAGGTTCAAAGGTATTTGATTAAAATTTAGGACTGTGCTTGAATTTTGGAATTGAAGGGGGAAAGAAGGCAAAATGCTATTTTATTTCTTAGGAAAACCCTAAAACACACCATCTTCTCTTTTAAAAAATAATTCTTGTTACAATGAATGAATCTTCACCACCTGTGTGTAGAGTCATTGGCTCACAAGAGTCAATTGTGAACATCTGTTTCCCACTTTATATTCAGTGATGTTAGGTTGGTAGCTTTAAATTAGCCAAAGGGTGGGAGTACTTATGAAAATTGCAAAATCAGGCTCCCTGTTCTCCTCCACTCCTCTGCTCAAGAGCTGGTTTCCACCAGCACGCCACTGCCCCATCCATCTTCCATGACCTGGCTTAGTACTCATCCTATATAATAAAAGGCTAATATGCAAATCGACTGAATTATGGAAAGACTGGTTGCTATAACATGCACTGACCACAGGGGGAAGACGCTCAATGCAGGAGCTGCCCCCTGGTAGTCAGTGTGCTCCCACAGGGGGAGCGCCGCAGCCAGAAGCCCTGACCCAGGCTCACAGCTGGCGAGTGCAGTGGCGGTGGCAGGAGCCTCTCCCGCCTCTGTGGCAGTGCTAAGGACCTCTTGGGGGATGTCCACCTGCTGGCTTAGGCCCACTCCCTGGGAGCAGGCCTAAGCTGGCAGGTGGACATCCCCCAAGGGCTCCCCTCCCTCACCCTCCACCCCAGTGAATGAATGTCATGCACCGGGCCTCTAGTTTCCTAATAAAGCTTCAACGGACTATTCCAAGCAGACAATGATTTCCTGCCTGTCAAAAGCTGAGAGTACTTACATGATCTATTCCACTTATTTGACACTTAAACAATATATTGTGGCTTAGATTGTTGACTTTGCATTATTTTAACATGTCACCATTTTACCTTTAAGGATCCTTCATGAAGATTGTAAGCTCCATGAGAGGAAGAACAAAGTACTGCATATCTATATGTCCCTTGGGGTTTGCCAGAATGAAATGGCAGGGACCAAAATAATGTGTTAAAGAAATGTTATTGCCCTGGCTGGTGTGGCTCAGTTGGTTGAGTGTTGTCCTGTGCACTGAAAAGTTGCTGGTTTGACTCCCAGTCAGGGCACATGCCCAGGTGATAGACTCAATCCCAGGTTGGAGGGTGCGTGGGAGGCAGCCAATTGATGTTTCTCTCTCACATTCATGTTTCTCTTTCTCCCTCCCCCTCCTTCTCTAAAATAAATAAAAACATATTTTTTTTAAAGAAATGTGGCATTGAGTAATATTTAGGTGTTGGAAAAATGTAGGCAATTGGAAGGAAAGGAAAATACATTTTGAAGTATGTAAAATTGTAGTTTTGGAAAATTTAAATCGACCACATACAGCTGTATGCTATGCCTCTTCCAAATTGTTGATAATTGAACTGGTACATGGTTTTGGGAAACTTTGACATGCCTTTGTGCTAGTTCAGGTGTGTAATCTGAACATTGATGCCCTGTTTGCTCATGCCAGATGTCCTTCAGCACTGAAGCCAGGCATTCAAAGGCAGGGGAGCAAAATATGTCCCAAGGTACCCTCTTTTTAATCTGCTGTCTCACTAATCAGTTCTTAAATGGCCATTAATCTTTCCTCATCTAATAATTGAAAAAGTGATGTAAATTATAATCTGTGCTCCCTACCCAGCTTCACATAGTCATGATTTCTACTAAATGTGTTTGGGGTCAGGATATGTCTTAATACCAAGCAATAAAGCTTCATACATAATGTACCACAGTAATGGATACACATGTTTATAAATGTTTGTTTTTAATGCTAATGTCAGATTATTTAGAGCCTAATCCATTCTGTTTACTGGAACTAGTATAAGTGGAAATATAAAGATTTCTATCCCTACATTAACACATTTTATGGGTTGCAAAGCCCACTCTTTCTCTACTAAAACACAAGGTTATGAACTAACGAAATCCTCACTTTCTGAGGGTTTTATTTGACTTAAAAATAGTTTTAGAAAAGACTAATCTACAAAACAGGCTTGTAGGAGTACTGGGTAAATAAGACATCGGAGTTTATAAAATGTTGCTTTCAAATCAATGTCTGTTCCACAAAACATTTGTTAAATGGAGTAGAAGTAAATGTTAAGAAGCACTCTGCTCAAAGCTATTTATATTAATGTGCTGTCACAGATTACAATTAAGTGACTTGAGGCAATCTCCCAAAAAACAAACAAAAGACTAAAAGGAAAGACTCTTGGATTTCTTCACATCCTTTCCCCTGAAATGGCTAAAATTCCTGTCTTACGGCCATTAATAGTTGTAATACTATGATTTATTGTTACTGGGCTCATGGTCTGCTTCGCTTTTTCCTCTACCACATGTTCTCCATGCAGCTGTCTTTACATCAATAAATGACAATTTCGTGGGTGATTAAAAAAGTAGGGCAACCACGTACTTAGCGCTCTGCTTCTCAAAAACAAGATGGTCCCGTTTCCTTCGTGCTCAGTTACTGACAATCTCCTGCCTGACATGAAAGAGAATTTTCTCCCTTTCCTCTTAGTGTACAGGTTTCTATTCTACTAATTTCTTGTTCCTCCAGAATGGTCCATTTACAACGGACAAAAGTGCTGGAAACTAGGTCTGAGCCAGGTGACCTGACCCTGTTTTATCTGCCTGTCCTATCTGTGGCTCAGACCTGGCAGCTGATTCAGGACTCAAGGCTTACGGCCAGCAGATGGAATCCATTTCCCAGGAAAACCTGGGCTAACCTATCTCTTTGCTTGGGATATTTGCTTTGAATTGTACCAGGATAAATATACGGGGGGGTGGGGGGGGGGAGCAGGTTTACCATTCATATGGAAAAAGCCATGCAGGTTATGATTATAATAATACAAGAATGAACTCTGTTTCGTGTACTCACAACTGTAAACCTAGTGTTGCTCACCCCATGCATTGCAAACTTTTTCCTTCCTAAGTAAGAAAAGGCTACCGTAGGGACATTACCAGAGCTGAAACAAGTTTCAGGTGTCTAAATAAATTCTATTTGTCCACCACGAACTTAGTAAATGCTGGGTTTTAGTTTTTAAGAAAATGAAAAATCTGAAACTTTAAAGTATTTTTCCCCAATGAAATAATGGAGATAAAGAGACACTCTGGATTTGTCCAAATAACTTTGTATTGCTTCTCTTTGAATTATTATGGAGCACACGTGTTTTCTTCCTGCCCATAGAGTATCATTTAGCAGCCCTTTTCTTTCCCACTCCCAGGGCATTTTCTTTCCTCTGTTCCTATTGGACCATCTGTAGCCAGTCTCACCATATTCAAAACCATCCTCCACATAGCCACTTGAGGGGTGTTTTCAAACTGAAATTGTATTATGTTATTCTGCTTTTTAAAACTCTTTAACATATAAGTCCTACCTCCTCAGAATGGCCACCAAGGGCCTGGTCCCTTGAGAAAGTAAAAAGCACCCAGGCAGCTAGCCTGTGGTGTTCCCACTGAACATACTGTGCTCACAGAACAAGGATCAGACAGCTCCTCTCTGCAACCACATCTGGAACACACAGACAAGGATATTCTAAAATTTAAAAAATGACTAAATATGTCCGTTTCCCAGCTAGCATGGAAGACTATACAATTGACAATGATAGCCCCACTTAATTCTTCCTTCTCCTAGATAAAATTATTACATGCCCAATTACTAAGTCAGCCCTGTTTTTGATGGCACTCAATCCAGAATGGGCCTGCACTGTCTTAACCCCTCCTTAGAAAGACAGCAAGAGCCCCAATCCTGGCATGAGCCCTTCCCAACTACCTTTTACTCAGCTGTTCCAGGAATCTTCTGCTCTTCATTCCCTTGTTAAATTTACCTTTTTTTTTTTTTTTGGCCTAGGAATAGATTATCAATAGTTTTGATCCATTGGCTTTAACATATCTCTTCCCTCCACCTGCCATTTCCTTGACCGCCCCCTCCCCAAATCCAACTCTCATGTCAACTCGTGTAATCACTTCTAAGACCCTACGTACTTTCTTGAGTCAAGTTCCCATTGTCTTGTGTTAACTCTGAGCCAGAGTGTGTGGTGTGTAGAGGCTCACCATCTGCCAAACATTAAAAGTAGAAGACCAGGTTCAAGTTCTGGCTTTGGCAATACATGACCTTGAGAAGCTTTCTTATTACACACATCAGGGATGAACTGAAAAATGTCATACCCCCTGACTAATTCTATTTTCATTACTACCCATCGACACTTAAATGACCCTGAAAGCAACTGCACACATATCTCCGGGCCTGGAGCTTAGAACAATGTCTTTTTCTTATTTGGAGCTTTATAAGACAATGCCCAAGATTACTAAATAAATTATGTTCATTTCCTTTGCCTTTTTGCTTCTCTAGTTTGTAAACTGATATCTATCAACTTTATTTTAGAGCACAGCTGTGAAACACTTATGAAGAATTGGCTCTTAAGGGACAGAACCAGCAGAGGGTCTGAAGAGGAGGCGCAAGTCTCAGTCCCCATACTCTCTCCTGACCATTTGAACCAGCCAGACTGTCTCTACCTAAAAATTTGTGATAATTCTCTGAAAGTTAATGGGATGGATGTAAAGAGTCTCTAAATCAGTGGTTCACAACCTGAGATGCACATTAGAATCACCTAAGGAGCTTTTCCAACATATGCCTGGGTTCTACCCCCTCCGAATTCTGGCATGGGCCTGTTCATTGGTAATTTTTTAAAAACATATTTTTATTGATTTCAGAGAGGAAGGGAGAGGGAGAGAGAGATAGAAACATCAATGATGAGAGAGAATCATTGATCGGCTGCCTCCTGCACGCCCCCCACTGGGGATGGAGCCCGCAACCCGTGTATGTGCCCCTGACCGGAATCGAACCTGGAACCGTTCAGTCCTCAGGCGGATGCTCTATCCATTGAGCCAAACCAGCTAGGACTCACTGGTAATTTTAAAAAGTTCTGTACGTGATTCTAATAGTGCAGAACATCACTGATCTAGTTCTTGGCAGGAAAGTTCCTCTAAAAACAAAGTATTCTCCAGAGCTGCAGAATGGATAACAGAACAAGCATGGACAAATGATTGATAAATCATTAAATTTTATGAAAACCCCAGACACCTTTCACAGGGCAGGATTCCTCCAAACCAAATAGAAGTAAATGATGGAAAGAATCATAATAAAATTCAAGCTGTAGAAATGAAAACATTAGCAAATTTGGAAATGTATACTATTGAACAGATCAGGGAATTTAGAAATGAAATAGGGCCAGAAGCTAATTATATGGAAATATTTCTATTTGCACATTTCTCCAGAAGGCAAAGTAGAGATTGCAACCAATATATCTAAACAAGTGACAAGAATATTAAGTTTTCTATCATTCCCTAGTGCAATACTTTTCTCAGCGTGTTTTCTGTCCTAGTTCTTGTGAAGGTGAGAATAATATCAAACTCATTAATTGTCCTCATTTTAGATACGATAAGACTTTAGTGGATGTTGTTAATTAAACTACAAAACAACTCCTCTTGCTGTGGTGTGCATTCCAAGTTAGAGCAATTAATTCACTCGCTTAAACTGATCAAGATTTAATTAGCATCACTCTGTGCAAATTACTCCATAATTAAAGTAATTTGGTTCATTCCACTTGCTGACAGTGTCATTGAACAGCCATTCACGGAACCAAAAGAAGTGATAATTAACTTAAAGAATAGCTCAGGGCAATTTTACACAGACAAGTTCACTGTTAGTTATTACTAAAACACCTAAAATGGGGTAGAATTGGGAAAAGAAAAATTCTGAGAGAATTCTTAAACAAACATAATAAAAATAAGACTTCAGGGTTTTTTTTCCTCCCTGAAATGAGATTCCCAGCAATTTAAATGATTGTGGTAGCTATCATTATAACCTAACCACAAATTAGTGTCATGGCAAAACAAATAGAACTTGAAAATAAATTAAGCACTTAAATACTGGTTAGAGCTAAAAACATTGTTGGTACAAAAGGAGCACTCAGACTCTTCCAAGAGAGCAACCCAAAAGGTGTTTAAAAATTGCAAACCTCAAGTTTGAAAAAAGCTTTGGGGCACACACACACACACACACACACACACACACACGGGCCATGGAGATGAACTGTTGTCTCTACTTACCTGTGGAGTCATTGTTTTATACAGTACGTAATTGATTAGTTCTCCAACCAGAGGAAATGGAGAGGCTAGCTGGACCTGGGGCTAGGATTTGTCTGCCTAGATCATGCCATTGTCACTGGTCAATGACTAATGCAAACTATGGCACAAGTGACTCTCCATTAATCAAAACATGGTGTGTTTTCCCATTCATGACATTTCCATGTATGCATAGAAAATTTAGCTGAATGCATTGCTCAGCCTTCTCTTAGGAAAATTCCTTTGAAATCCTTTTGCTTTACTGATCCCATTTGAAAATATGAGAAGGGACTGTACAACACTGTTCAAAACTGACAAACATTAGGTGTCAGTGTCTTTATTCTGCTCACTGTGATACTGCAGAGAAATTATTTTTCAGCACTGCTCAGCAAAATCATCGAATATGCTTAATGCTTAATCATCACTTGTATTATTTCATTTTATTTTTCCCAGTTTCCTTGCATTACTGGTGTTTAAGAGCTTGTTTATGACTAAAGATGTTAACCATTTCCCATGCATTGCAAATGAAATAAACATGTTTTTTGTTATTATTTTACTCTGGTGTGTTACTTTTTGGTTGTATCATACTTGTGTATTAAATATAATCATGTTCTGTTTAACAAAAAAGAAAATATGATAAGGGGATGTTAAAATGTCATTCGAGGGATAAGGCATAACCTCAGAAGATTCTTACAAATTAATGTCATCTATTTCCTGAATATAATGAAAACAATTAAAATAAGGATCTATGGGCATTGGATTAAATGTAACATTAATTTCATCTGTTTCAAGGGTCTCCAGTACATTTAAAACTTTGTATGTGGCTTGCATTATGACTATTGGGACAGCACTTCTATAGATTATTGGCAAAAGGCTTTAATAAAGTGAAAAATGCTAGAAACTTTAAATAAGAAAGTAATAGGAATTTTAAATAAGAAAATAATAGGAAAAATAAAAGGAGGGGAATGATATGGTCACCTGAGTACATGTATGTACATTTTAGGAAAAAGTGTGAGAGTTATTAAAGGTACAGGTGTATAGAACATCTTCCTGTTAAATGCCCATTAAGAACATTTAGACTGAATACATCTCATGAATGAAGTAAGTAGTTATCAAGTGCCAGGCATTGTGCTTGACACTAGTTTTCAAAAGCTTTATCCTCTTCTTACATCTCATTGGCTGGAACTGCTAATCCCCAGAGGATAATAGGATCACCATAAATCTGGGGGAAGAATCTACCTTTCAAGGAATCTCTACCTATTACCTGAACAAAGCCTTGTTATTTTTAAGACAATGTTTTTATTTTTTTAAATCAGGATTTTTTTTTTAAAAGCAGAGAATGAAGGTAACATGGCTGTATACCACAATGTGTGCCACAGTATCCAGGATTTAAAATGAGCAGGTTCACAGCAATAGATCCCTTAAATTAATAACTAAAAATATCATTCAGACAAAACCATCGCCTGGGCTCATTCACATTTGATCATCATTTTCCCAAAACTTCAACCACAGACATAGAGTCCCGTGTCAGCAAAACTGAACTTTAACAACATATTTCATTTAGGTTTGGATTAGGAAATAAAAATGGTTTCAAATTAAGATACACTGAAGCATTTGGTCTGGAACTGGGTAAACCTTAGCAATGACTTATTTATTGGGAGGTGGAAGGGCAGGTGGGGAGGCTCAAAGCTTTTATAGAAGATAGATTTTCTTGGGTACAATATACTTATGATTACATTTGTAATAAACTACCACAATGTCATAGCTTTCTCTGGTGATGAACTCTTTTGTAGCCACATCCATCATGGACTGATGTATAAATTTATACCTTTAAACACTTGTTCACAGGTGTAGTAACCCATCTTTTTAAGGCTTCTAAGGAGGTATTTTAGAATTTAGAAGAGAGGATTCCACGGACTTGGTTCAATAAGCTTTCTTACACAAGGATGGAGCACATTTAGTAATAGGTAGATGTAGACATTATTCATACTCACCTTGCACATTTAATACCATTAATTTGTCAGAACTAATAATATTAATTCATTCAAAAATGAGATTAAACCGGGCACCCCTTGCAGCCATAATCCATGACTGATGGCTCTGTGACATGGATGGCACAGCCCCTCCAGCAGAGTGAGCAGCGCACATGTGGCAGACTGCAATGAGAAACCATCTAGTATCTCCTGTCTTCAGTTAAAGCATCTTTAAAAAAATTTGCTTGTCTCTCTGCGCTCCTTGAATATTATATTTTAGCAGCCAAACTGACTATTTATACTTAAAGCCAACAGGGCAAAGTCACACAATTATTTTTCTAAACGGCATTTAATGGAAATCAGCAGGTAAGAAGAGTCCAACCAGGCTCACAAAATGATGGTCGCTGCAGTTGACTTGCTTTCTGACCATGTAAATCGGGCGTCATTAAATGCAGCCGACCAGAAATGGTGCAACATGGTGTCACTCTGAATTATGAAGGACACCCACTTGTTTCTTATTTCCCTCTCTTCTTTGCAATATATTAACACACCATATCTACTTTTCTCTACTTTTATTCACTTACTGAATGCCTACTATGAGTGAGGAAATGGACTAGAGCTGGGCATATGAAGATTAATAGGAAATGGAGATCTTTCCCATGGAGAGCTTTGCCTGTTGAGAGCCATTGTGGTGCATAGAAAAGAGCAAACAGCCGTACTGCAGTCTGGCAGCTCCAGCCTATAGTTCTAGCTGGAATTAGAATAACTAGCTGTGTGACCTTGGCCAAATTACTTAGCTCTCTGAGCTTCCATTTCCTCTTCTGTAAAACTAGAGGCCTGTTGCACAAAATTCATGCACTCGGGCCAGGGGGATGTCCTCACCCGGCCTGTGCCCTCTCGCAGTCTGGGAACCCTTGGGGGATGTCTGACTGATGGCTTACGCCCGCTCTCCGCTGAGAGCGGGCCTAAGCCGTCAGTCGGACATCCTTAGTGCTGCTGTGGAGGCAGGAGAGGCTCCCACCACCACCGCTGTACTCACCAGCTGTAAGCTTGGCTACTGGCTGAGCGGCGCTCCCCCCGTGGGAGTGCACTGACCACCAGGGGGCAGCTCCTGCTTTGTTCCTCTGTTTGGTCGATTTGCATATTAGCCTTTTATTATATAGGATGGAGATAACTACCTACATGCTGATCACATTGTCATGAGAATAAGCTGGAAAAAACACATAGGTAAGACAATTAGTACAATGCCTAGCACATGGTAAGACAATTAGTACAATGTTTAGCACATGGTTATTTTAAGAAGGATAGCTAACATTGCTTTTTTTAAAAAAAATATTTTATTGATTTTTTACAGAGAGGAAGGGAGAGAGATAGTTAGAAACATCGATGAGAAAGAAACATCGATCAGCTGCCTCCTGCACATCTCCTACTGGTACATGCCCTTGACCGGAATCAAACCTGGGACCTTTCAGTCCGCAGGCTGATGCTCTATCCACTGAGCCAAACCGGTTTTGGCTAACATTGCTTTTATATAAGGTTCCCAGCAAAGCATGCATGAGGTAGACACTCGATAAATATTCACTCCCTTCTTCCTTGTTATTTAAATTGATAATTTTCTGGGCAATGGCCTTAGGCTGTGCTGAAGTGGGAGCAATTTATTTTGGGTGCTGTCCCCCTCTTCCTCTGGGAGAAGGTCCTCTCCCCATGCTTCTGTGTCTTCTGTTGGGAAAAGTTCTGAAATTTCTCCTGGCTGAAAAATGTGAGTGAAAAACTGATGAGGAAGTTAAGTTCTAATGGTAACTTAGTCACCAGCCTATAGATAGGGAAGACTTCTGATTTTTTTTCTTTCTTTTCATAAATGGATTAAAAAAGTATGTTCACCTAGAAAAATGGACTCCAGCCAAAAATACAAGTTTCATTGAGCTTAGATTTCCTGTAAGGTAGAAGCAACACACTGTCCACATACATGGGCATGTTTCTGACCCAAGCTAAGGGGCTGGGAAAAGCAACGCAAGTGAATTTGGGAAGCCAGAGCAGTGATGAAATCTAAGATTTCTCAGAAATAGTCTTAAGTGGGGGTAATCCTAGCTGGATGGTGCTTTTCTGTGGGTTTCTAAGCATGAGTCCAAACTTCACAAAGCACCGTCCAAGACTGGGTTGCCCAGTGTCCCAAGTATGGCAGCAGGTCCAAAAGGCTAGATACATGGGCCATGTAAATAACGGCAAAAGCAAATCAAGGCCCAGATGCTGAGACTTGCCCGAGTGTCCCACAGCCGAAGAATAAGTAGTTGAACTTTAAGTAGTTTTCCACTTCTTGTCAGATGGCCATTTAAATACATCTCGTACCCCAGCTGCCTTTCGTTCAAAGAACTTCGTGTTCTGGGCACTCTCTTGGCCCTCTGCTATGTCAGAGGAGGTGGTGTCCTGATGCACAAGGTGGGTGTGTTTGGGACCAGAGCACCCGAAGTTCTTGACCTGCATGACTTTGGGAGGAATGGTTTTGTTGAAATGATCCTCCAGGGTAGGTGCGCTGAAGTCTCTTCATCCTCAGCCATGAAGAAGGCACCCCGGGGATCATACTTGTGTAAGAACTTATATTTGCCCTCAGCAGCTTTGTTGATAAAACTACTATTTGCCCGAAGCTCAGCTGGCCTCTCTTCCTCAGTCAGGTTTCACATGATTCAGTTTCTGCTTTCTCCTTCTCAAGCGCTTCTCAATCTCCTCTGTCCCTCTTGATTCTCTTCAGCTCCGGAAGTTTCCGTGCCTCATATTTCTTCTCCTCATTTTCATCATCAGTATTCACTGCATCCAGGGATCTCTTGTTCTCCCCCAGCTCTTTCTTGGTCTCCTCTTCTACAATCTTGAGCGTGTACTTGCGCCTCTCCTCAGCCATGTGTTTTGCCTCCTGCTCCAACTCCTTCTGTTTCATTGCTTCAGCCTCATGTTCTTGAACTATTACTCGGTCCTTCTTTCGAATGAAGGCTGGTTTAAGGCGAGGCTCCATCTCATCTTCATCTCCTCATCCTCAGACTCTGATTCTGATTCCTTCCCAGAGTGTCCCCTCAGCTTCCACTTTCATGACTTCCATCCCCTCATTTGTTCTCTCCTATGCTCGCTGACCATCATGCCAGAGCACCGCTCTATTTCCTCCTCATTTTTTTCCTCTTCTTCACTACTATCTTCTCGTTCCATGCACCAAGCATCTCCTACTTTCGAGTCACTTCCTCCTTCCACTTCAGGTTCCACTAGTTTCCCATGTGGAGCCAATCTCTCTCCCACATCTTCACAGATACAGTTCTGCAAACGCCTTAGGTGAGGGTCACCTTTCTTATAATTCCTCATGGATAATGGTGAATGCAGCACACTTGGCTGCTGATCAGTTGAGCATTAAAATAGTCTCTGTTTAGGGAAATTTAAAAAAAAAAGGGGGGGGCAGGATGCTAAGCCTTGCTACATTGCTAAATGATGTTTTTAGATTTGGAGACCATCTACATGAAAAGATTTCCTGACAGCTAGATATAGAAAACAATTCCAAAAGTACTCTTGTCTGTTCTTCTAAGTCTTTGCTAATATGTTTTTAGCCCCAAACACCTCCCTCAAATCCTTTGCATTTAAAGTAGCAAATTATTGGGACTAAATTTTGCTTTTTGCTGAAATAATGTTTTTCCCTAGGGGACATGGGATGTTAGTAGATGAAATGAGGAATATTTTTGTAGTTGGAAAACAAATCATTTTTGTGAGCCTGTGTATACACACACATGTAGACATAAGAGCTGTGGAGGAAAGACTCTTTTAGACAGCCGTTGATGAGCCAGACCTCTGGCAGAGCGCTGGAAGGAATGGGTGAAGCCATCATAAATATGACTTTTCTTCTAGGATAGTGACAAGTCCATCATAGGGAAACCCTATGGTTTAGTCAGAGTTTTTATGAGACAGTCTCACTTTAATCTGTCCCTTGGTAGATCAAGTGTTTGTCTTGATCTGTCATGTGTGAAATATGAGCTACTGGTGATCATTGGTAAGACTTTCACTTAAACATGGTCTGAACCCATTTTGGCTCAACACTTATGAGGGATTCAAAGTTTGGCCATTCCCTCTCCTCTGTTCTCTTCTTTGTAATACATTTCCAGGGGTGTAGCTCACATTTTCATGCCAAGCCACTTCTGTATTGAGACCAGAGTGCTCACAGGGCCAGGCAGTTTCTTAAATTAGGAATCTTGGGAATTGCTAATGATTAACAAACACACACACTAGGTCCACTTTATCTGAAACCATTGCACTTGGTGACACATATCTGATCAAATGGGTGTAGTTGTAACTACAAATAAAATAAGCAAAAAGTGTTTTACTTTTTAAGTTTTATCATATATATAGCATACCTTTAATTCAACTCTCTGGGCTGCTTGGCTATTAACTAGGAATAACACTGCCATTATAAGAGTATAATTATTGTATTAATTTATGCCCACTGGTCAACTATATTTTCTGTATTTGCCTCCAATTTCATCCAAAATATGATTTTATTTTGAAATATGGCCACATTGTCTTCACATGGGGCAAGGAAATGGCATTTTACTCATTTTATGATAAGCTAATAAAATTTTATTCCAGTTTTTTTGTTTGTTTTGTTTGGCCTTCCCCCCACCCCCCTCCTCCCTTAAAGCTCTTACATTTGGGAACTTTGACTAAAATGCATATTTTAAAAGATACTACAGTGATCGAGACATTCTTTCCAGGGCTTTCTTTCAAATTTTAATTTGAAAATTACAACAGACAAAGCTAACAAAGAGCAGTTAATCAGTGCTTTGCCTCATCTCCTGGCCTCTCAGTTCCAAATTTTCAGTCCAACAAATAGCAGTTTGGGGCGTTTCTTTAATATGGCATCTATCTGGCTGAAGGGTTCTGGAGGCTCTCTCTCCAGTCAGAACCACAGCATCTCAACACACTGGCATCCATCATCCTAGGGCGGGCTCAAATGCAACTAGACTGTGTGAAATGTTTTCATTTCCTATTGACTGGTTGTGTACTTCCCTCGTGTTAATCCCTTGTTAATGGACACTTTCTTCGAGCAGCTGAGATCGGAGTTATGTTGTCTTTGTGATTCTAGCAGATTTGATTACTTGGATATCTTTGTTTTCATTATTTTGAGATTTTGGGATTTTGTCTGTTTCATTGATATCGATTCTCTCAGTTAGAGATGGCCTGGCCTCCCACTGTTTCTGTTTGTGTTTGATCTACAAGCAGTGGGAGGGAATCCTCAGGCTGCAAATGTTTTGGTTCTGTGCGTCAACTGGGAAAGGCATGGTAAGAGCCATTAGCAGCTTTCTCAACTGAAAACAGATGAATGTGGCTTTAAACCTGGGTGAGGGACTAGCATTTTGTCATTTAAACGACCTCGGGTGGTGTTCTGGGGCACTCATTTTGGAGGGCAATGTGGAATTTTGAAGAGCCTTGGCAACCACTTTATGAGAAATCCAAAGAAAAATAACAGTCCCTTCCTTTAGTCGTTAGCTCTGCCTATCTGTAGCTGTGTGACTTTGGGCAATTCATTTAACCTCTCCAGGGCTCACTTTCATTACCTTTAACATGATGATACTAGACCTGGTGATATTTAAGTTCTCTCTCCCATTGGTTAATATATGGAAAAGAAATAACATTTTTTTTATGCTCAGGTGCTTAAATATTTCATTTCAATGACATGTAGTTATTTCACTTAGCAACAACCCTGTGGTTAATTATCCCATTTGCCAATGAGATAACTGAGTTAGAATATAGGTATATGTTCTGTAATCTGTGCTAGAGATACAGTTTGCTACATAACTGCTTAGCACTGTGTGGGAAAAGGTACCTTCTCTCCATTAGGGTTCTAAACTCCTAGAGAGGAGAGACACCACTTTGGCAGCACCCCAAGCAAATTGGGTCATGACATTGAACATGCATAAAGCTGTGGGGTTGCACAAGGCACCAGGCCTACTTCAGATGGAAGAACTTTGGCTCTTCGCTGGAGATTCTAGCTGTTTATTGCCTTGTCATGACTAATTGCCAGAAAGATGCTCCTTTCTGCTCACGATCCCTTGTCAGGTAACCTATCCCTTCACTTATGTAACTCTTGAGAAAGGTTAAGCATTGACTTAATATGCATTTTTAAAAAATATTTTTTAAGTATCAGCATTAGTAAGGAATTTAAAAAATAGAAAACATGTCAGGAAAAAATTTAATAGCCACACAATTTAAAAAATCTAACCTAAATTGGCTACAGGTGTTACAATTGTTGTACTAAAAACGCTGTCTGAGAACGCATGCTTCTGAGCTTCCCCTTCATTATCACTGGCAGTATGGGCTGGACATCTGTCTGTCTGTCTTTGCAGGGGGTCTGGGCCAGGGGACGTAGGGGAGCAGATGGGCAGGTCCAGGCCGAGACAAGACGACTTAACTTGGATCCCTTTCAAACTGATATTCTTTACATTTAGGTTCAATACGTAGAAAAGGCTGAAGGCTTACGGTGGGAAGGTTGGAGAACACCAACTGCTGGTGTCAACAATTCAGCCTTGGCTGCACAATCTCTAATTCCCGCCCAGCAAAACAAAACTGTGGTTAACCGAGTTCATTCTTCTTATTTTGGAAACCCTCAAATGCCCCTCCTGGCATGCCCTTTGGGGTTTTGATCATTTTAAACTTCAAGCGATTTGTCAAAGAATTCTTTCCAGCCTGAAAAGTGTTCTTGTAAGTGTAGTTTTCTCCATCTCCTTCCAGTTCTGGAGATGCTGCAATGGGGTTTTGAACACCTGTTTTGCTGAACCACCCTTAAATCCAGCTCTGGGCCCTGATGATATGGTTTGATGCTCTCCTGCCGTAACTACCCTTCCACGGACTGACTTGTTGGGATGCTTGAAGATTACCATTAGAACTTCTCAGTGGATGGCATCTCTAGATCAGTCATTCTCAACTCTGACGGCACATCAGAATTCCCACAGGAGCTTTAAAAAAATCCCCAATGGCCAGGCTGCACCCAGACCGATACCTCAGAATCTCTTGACATGGAACCAGGCAGGAGGACTCTTAAAAACTCCCCAGAGGATTCCTGTGTGCAGCCAAGGCTGAACCCCATGGCTTGGGAAGGACTGTGCTTACATGGCTGTTACCTGGAGTTTGCACTATATTCATCTGGATCTATTTACCTGGCATTTTCGATACATTTATCTGTTGAAAATTTTGGCTGCTTCATCAGCTGGTCTGCAGAGGTCTGAAGGAAAAAATGTTTCTATTTTTAAAAAGAGGAGTGGAGAGGAGCATGCAAAACCAGAGCGTAGCAAACCACAACAAACCGTGAGCTTGTAGTAATGCCAGCTCTATACTCACCGGGGCTACAAGGGTAGCTAGCCTACATGTGTGGCTAACCCTTCCTGGGGAGGCAATTGGGAAAAAGTTGCCTTGTGGAAAACGAGGACAAGAAAAGGCTGGGGGAAGGGCCAGAGGAGGGCTCTGAGTCAAGGATTCTCCTGAGAGGCTATATTGGGGAGCAGAAGATTCAGAATGGCCCGCATCATTGTACCCCTCCCCCATCCCAGGATGTCAGTGCTCCTTTTGATGGAAGTAGCTGCCCATTGTCACACCCAGTGGCTTTCCATTGCTCTGCTCTATCTACACCCCATTCCCCTCCTAGATATCTACTTACTCAAAAAAAATTTAGTAAGTGATACACTTACAAGAACTCTTTTCTATGCCTTCAGCAATGGTTTCTTCTACTATAATACACATCAGAGTTACCTGGGGAACGTGTTTTAAAAGTCTGCTTCTGCCCTGCCCTATCTGATTAAAAATGAAGATTTCCAGCACTCACCCCAGAACTTTGATTCAGCAGAGCTGGGTGTGCAAAGAGAGCTGCATTTTAAAAACGTTCCCCCTGTGATTCTGATGAAGTCTGAGAACCTCAATTTGATATGCTATCCCAGAGGATGTATAGAGAGAAAGCTCATGCAGTCCTTGACCTTGAGGAGAAAAACAATTGGTATACCAAAGAGTTATGAGAGCCAGAGTGCAGGACCACAACATAGGGCTCCCAGCCCGGGAGCAGTAGGGGCCTGTCCCTCCTATTCTCCACTCATCCAGAGAACTCTGTCCTCTTCACTAGAAAGAGCCCATGTGGGCTAGTCACAGCCTTGCCAGAGGGTTAACCCAAGACCAGGGTAAGATCCATAGAACATGACTTGCTATCCCCCAACTGGGCACTTTGGTGCTTGGTTTCTTCTGCCTCATCTGCTTTTATCTATATGGAGAATCCCATCAAGTCTTCAACATTCAATTAAGTGACCCCTTCTGGATAAAATCTTTCCTGGTCCTTCCAGAGCCTGGTTGATGCATCCTGTGGCTCTCATGGCATATGTTTTGTGCCATGTCTACGTGTTTGCTGCTCACTATGTCTCACATGGTCTCCAGGGCAAGTAGTGCCTACCAATCTCAGTATTACTAACACCTCTCTGGGCACATAGCAGGTACTCAATAAACATTTATTGAGTGAAGTCCTGGGGATAGAACAGGTGACCACTGGGCCCCTTACCACAGATAGGAGCACCCTGAGCAGTGGGAGTGAGATGGGAAGACACTCCCCTCCCTACACTCCAAGAATGAGGAACTGCCCAGCTGGCGTGGCTCAGTGGTTGAGCGTGGACCTAGGCACCAGAAGGTCATGGTTCAATTCCCAGTCAGGACATATGCTCAGGTTGTGGGCTCAATCCCTGGTGTGGGGCGTGCAGGAGGCAGCCAATCAATGATTCTTTCTCACCATTGATGTTTCTATCTCTCTCTCCCTCTCCTTTCCTCTTTGAAGTCAATTAACAAAATTTTTTTTTAAAGAATAAGGAACCATGGGATGCGAGCATCCCTCTGTGAAGACCAAAGCATCCAGCATGCTGACAGACAGATGCATTTCCTCCAGAGCTCACAGTCCCAAAGACAGCGCTACCCAACAAGCCAAGAATGCATGTGTAGCAAATAGAAATAGCTGATACACAGTGTCCTGTGTGCTGGCCCTCACTCTAAACACTCACATGAGTGACTCGCCTATTGTCCCTATTTTACAGATGAGGAAACCAAGGCAGAGCATGTAGTTGATGTACCCAAAGATGTTTATCTCAGAGTGACAGGATTGCAACTCAAACGTGGGCAGCCTGGCTCCAGAGTCTGGTTTAACCACTGTGCTTAGTGGTCTCTGTAAATATTGGAAAGTGTTCATTTTTTTTTTTTTTGGCAGAAGTGGGGGAGAAGCTTATCATTTGTGCAAAATCCAATGTTTTCATTGTATTAACTTTTCGTATCACTAAAAATTGTTTAAACCTCTTTGCCAATCCATTTGCGGTAATGATTCATCATCTTCAGGTATTTAATGCCACCCCCAAATCTATATTAATTCTCTAATATAGAATTCAACATTTTTGTTTACCTCTTCAGCTGCTACATGGGGAAACAAATTGACTGTGTAGAATCCTTTCCAGTACTTTGTATGATTTTATAGAATAAATTATTCGTTATTTAAGCTTAGTTTTCAATGCTCTCCACTGAGTTTGCCTTTTTTTTTTACTCCTTTTCATTGCTTCAAGGTACTCATTGGAAAGGATTTAAAATTATTGCTTAGAATGCTCTCTCCCTCAACCAAGAGTTTTAAAGAACATTATATATCCAATAGCCTGTTAACTCACCTTTTCCATGTAACTATCAGAAGTTACCCATGCTTAATATTTGAAGCAGTAAAGAAAAAAAGGTTGTACATTAATGATTTCAGGAATCAATGCAAGTGAGCTCAGGGGGAACTGGCAGGGGCACAACACAGAAGAAAAAAAGCTTAGGAAAGTCAGAGAGGAGGTGCTGTCCTGAAGCACCCTGGGCTGGCACTGGGGTAGGGACCTGGGCATTGGAGGATGCCTGAGGCCAGAGCCTGCAGCAGACAGCTGTGTCCTGTTGCCCAAAGTGTGGGGCATTCTATATCAGCAAGCAAAGTTCCAGAGACTTAGAGCTTTTGCATTTGTCAGCAATTATTCACTAACTCGAATCCCTTTTGTGATGAAGGAAGGAAGGAAAGAAAGAAAAAAAGAAAACACCCTACCAAATACACTCCAAAAATGGCAGAAAGAAATGGTAAACCTACTAAATCCTACATATTATCTATTATTGTGACTTTAGTTCTAAAATTTTTTCAAAAAATACTTAGAAATTTGCATTCTTTTCTGTTTTAGTTTTGAATGATGAGTTGATTCTTAGAAATTTTCTGGAGTTGGTGTAGAAGGATATGGGATGGTTTGGGACTCCCCTAGGAAGCAGAATAAGATAAACTTGCCAGAGGGTTATAAACTTACCTCTTGGAAAAAGACGGAACATTTCACATCTGGTGTGGGGGTGATAGTGGTGAGAACGGCATTTAGCACTCTCTAAACAAAATTCTAGCAAAGAAACTGCTGGATTGTATGGTAACAGTATGTTTAATTTTGTAAAAACTCTTCCAAAGTGACTTTATGATTTTGCATTTCCACCAGCAATAAATAAGAATTCTTAATACTCCACATCCTTGCTAGCATTTGGTGTCAGTGTTCTGGATTTTGGCCATTCTAATAGATGTGTAGTGGCATCTCATTGTATTAGTTTACATTTCCCTGATGACATATGACGTGGAGCATCTTTTCATATGCTTATATCATCAGTATATCTTCTTTGATGACATGCCTGTTAAGGTTTTTGCCTATTTTTAAATCAGGTTTTTTTCTTATTAAGTTTTAAGAGTTCTTTGTATATTTTGGATAGCAGTCCTTTATCAGATTGGTCTTTTACAAATATTTCCTCCCACTTTGTGATGGCTTATCTTCTCATTCTCTTTGTATTGTCTTTCACAGAGCAGAGGCCTTTAACTTTAATAAAGTCCAGCTTATTTCTTTCATGGATCATGGTATTGTATCTAAAAAGGCATCACCATACCCAAAGCCATATAGGTTTTCTCTTATGCTATCTTCTATAGTTCTCTATTTTCTGTTTAGATCTGTGATCCATTTTGAGTTAATTTTTTGATTGGGTGTAAGAACTGTCTAGATTAATTTTTTTCATGGGAAGAGGTATACTATTCTTTGACCCTTCCTTCTGCTTGGAAGGTGCACATCATGGCTAGGACTTGAGTAGCCATTCTGGAACATGAGATGGCATACAAAGGATGGCAAAGTGTCCATCTAGACTAGAGAATGCCTCTTTCTCTACCATGGAGCTGCTATGCCAGCACTCAGTTGCCTTCTGTTGACTTCTTTTAGGTGAAAAAGAAAGAAAGACACTCTATCTTATTTAAGCCTCTGTTTGATTTTTGTTTATTTGATTTTTGTTGTTGTTATCCTATTTACATGTAGCCAAAGCTAATTTTAATATATGCATCTGCTTTTTATAGCTTATTATGGGCATTATCAGTTAAGTTACACAAATCTTTTTAGATGGGGAAAGCTGAGACAGATTTTCTCAGAGACTTAGAACTTATACCTCAGTGTATCAACAAGTTTCTATCTAATAGGCCTTCTTTTGCCTCTAAATCAACAAAATATAACTGAATTTGATGGCTAAAGAAAAAACACATAAACATGAAGAAAAGCCTAATTCTGCAACCCTTGTGGCGGGGGTTCAGGATCTGAAGGAGGGGCCAATGCACAAATGAAAATGGTATACAAGAGATGAATTTAGGAGACATCGGGGGCCAGGTGGAGCCTCTTTCTTGAAGAGACACACGACTTGTGGCCTGGTCTGCTATTTACTTACTTGAATACACATTTGCCCTTTAGCAATGCATACAAACATATCAAAGGTAAAGTTTGGTAAACAGTAAAAGGATTATCAGGTTAGGGAATTGCCTTGAGCCACCACTATCTCAACAGACTGAGGTGCTTAGCGTCAGCCTTGCTAACGCCCAAGGTCCAACAGCTTTCAGCGTTCCTTGGTGCACTCTCGTGACAGTATTAGCAGGCGGTGGCGTCCCGCAGCCTAAATAAAATGTTTCTGAAGAGGGAAATGATTTGTCAGCTTAAAATTCCCCTTCCTCCTATCAGCAGATCTCCAGAAGAGGAACCGGTTCTGATATCCTGATGCTTAATCATCAACATGGCAAACATCAAACTGACCTCTTGGTGTTAGCAATAGCTGCTGCTAGCATTAATCCTAACATCTCAATACTTTTGCATCAATGCAACCCACCTGGCCTTTTTTCTTGCACTAAGTGAATTGAAGCCCTCAGCTGGTGCACATCACACTTGCAGATGTGTGAAATGCTGACACAGCATAAATAACCATTCCTTTCTCTCCTGAAACCATGCCCATGATTCATCATATACATTAGGGCTGTCAGGAACACACCAGCTCAGTATCCTATACAATAAAAGGCTAATATGCAAATCGACTGAACAGCAGAATGACCAGTCACTATGACGTGCACTGACCATCAGGGGGCAGATGTTCAATGCAGGAGCTGCCCCTTGGTGGTCAGTGCACTCTCACAGGGGGAGTGCCACTCAGCCAGAAGCCAGGCTCATGGCTGGCAAGCTCAGTGGCGGTGGCGGGAGCCTCTCCTGCCTCAGTGGCAGCACTAAGGATGTCCGACTGATGGCTTAGGTGGGGAGCAGGCCTAAGCCAGCAGTCAGACATCCCCCGAGGGCTCCTGGACTGTGAGAGGGCTGAGAGACCCTCCCCGAGTGCACAAATTTTGTGCACCGGGCCTCTAGTCAGGAAAATAATCCAACACCATCTCCTAGACACAAGATGTCATTCCACAATGCATTTTTTAAAAAGCCCTTTATACTTTCTTCAAGCAGGTGGATGATTGAAGTGTAAGTTGGCTAGCCCCTAAGAATGGGCTTTTCAACAGAAATCCAACACAATTGGCAATGTTGTTGGCATTTCTTTAGAAAGACGATTAGTGAAGAGGATCCTATTCTCCGGGGGGGAGTGTCCTGGGGAAGATCAGCAGGACCCGTGGGACTTAGTTGATTCCTCCACAAGGCACGGGGCATCTCGATGTGACCATGAGGAGCTGTTGCTAGGGTTGAAACAAGAAGGGTGCACTGGATGACTCATGCCATTTTGTGGGAATAAAAGCAAACTGGAGCTTAGATCTGGCAAAGAGTTAAAAAATAATAACCAGCAGTTAGAATGTTTGGTTTTTCATTTGTGTTTATCTTTTTTCTAGATCAGTCATGGTGAATGTGTGGCACCTTTTTAATTGTTTCCCTTTCACACCCATGGAAAAAAATGTATTCTTTGTATGCATGCTAAGTCCAGATGTAACTTCAGGGTACCTCTCAACACAGCACTAGGCAGCAACTACCAGTCCATTGGCTTTGGATGATTACTGGGTCCCTGCTTTGGATGCTTGAAATTCGGCAAATGTTATTTTATCCAACGCAGTTGATGTTGTGTCTGAGTCCGCTGGAGTTTCTGGCCATCTAGGCTTAGAAGACGTCCAGAGTGCCTCATCCATGGTTTCCAGTTTCAGTTTTTATCAAGTGAAGTAAAAATGTAAAAGCAACTGTCAAGCAACCTCAGTTCAGAATGCTTTTTTATTTTTAGAATTTTCCCCCTGACTTTGTTCACACCGAGTACATCTGCAATATTTTTTTTAGGGCTCAGTTTCATCAAGTTTTACTAAGGCATTCAACTGGGTTTTCATAGAAACAACTCTTTGTGAGCTCACATTTCATTGACTTACATAATATTTAATTAAATTGCATAATTAAAATAGGCTGATGTAAACAGGTTTGGGAACAATCCTAACCGAACCTCAGGAGGCATACAACTCACCAGTGGGAGCTCAGATTTCACTATAGATAACACTGGAGCATGTTTTCTTTAAAAAAATAAATAAATAAAAGGAAACCCATTAGCTCTGAATGTTGTCATTACATTTTTCCTTTTTTGCAGGAGTAGGGGAGCAAATAATTTTTTAATGGAGTGAGGTGTTTTTAAACAAACACATTGGAGAGTGATACCATGCCTCAGCTTTGGACACAAGTCTGCAGAACACCTTTGCAACTGGTTCTATGATTGCAGAACCTTTCATCTCACCTCTGTTGTTTACTACCACTTACTATGACCCCCACACAATGGTCCAAATAAAGAAACGCAGTGTTTCTTCAAGATGACCTTTGTGGTTGAGTTTGCTAGGTGTGCCTTCTTTCCAAACTCTGGTTTGTTTTCTTGACTATGGCCATCACCATGTCGCCCACGGCAGTTCAGGGAAGTCTTATGGGCCATTCCTCCATCCACTCCGCAGAAACATACAGAATTTTGGCTCCTGTGTTGTCAGTATAGTTGGTCATGATTCTTCCAGGAAAATACAAAAATTTGCACATCCTTGCCTCCATATCTTGAACACGGGAAAAGGCTACATTTCTTTTTTTTTAAATGTGGTAATACATATTTATATGATATGTAATCAAATTTACCCTTTTAACTCCTCTGAGTCTAAGTATCATGTTGCACAACCAACACCACTGTCTACCTTCAGAACTTTTTCATCACCCCTAACAGAAAGTCTGCATTCATTAAATGCTAACTTCCCATTCTCCCCTCCCCAAACTCCTGGCAACCACTATTCCACCCTCTGTCTCCATGCATTTGACTACTCTAGGCACCTCATAAATGGAATCATACAAGATGTGTCCTTTTGTACCTGGCTTCTTTCGCTTAGCATAATGTCTGTGAGATTTACCCATGTTGTCTTACTGCTTTTTAAATGGCTTTCCCACTCAGACCACACCATCGTAGCCTAGAGTCTTCCATACACCCCCATGAAGACCATTTTGAGGTTGCCTTTCTTCCTTCAACCTCCTGAAAAGTGGTAATCACCTGCCCCCCCCCCCCCCCCAAAGTGTGAGTGCCAGCTGTGGGCCTTTTATGGCGACCACCCTACAGTCCCCCAGACATGGTGGCTGGGCTGCATTCGTCCTTTCCAAGGTTCTAGGATTTTCAATTGCCCATTAAATCTTCTGCAACAATCAATTTAAATGCACAAGTTTGGCTATTCAAATTACTTTTTCCAGAAGTACTTTAAAATGCATTAAGTTATTAATTGCCTGCTGGCACTTTAATCAAATGGGAAAATTGACATAGCCAGAGGCATGTATTTTTGTGGAAAGAAAATTTATTTAAGAAGAAACAGCAGCTCTAACTGCTTAATTTAAACTGAGAAAACTGTGGAAAATCAACTGCTATGGAAAATTAATAAAACATTTCCAGCTGCAAACAGTGACTAATTGTACAAGGTGAAGACTGCCCGGAATTAATAACTCGCAGTCTTCTGTGTGGAGAACCCCCCACCACTTTAATTTACCGGGAGATTAAATGACTTCTAAGTTTGCCACATTAAAACAGAACATGAATAAAACGTTAGTGAACGCACATCTATTATTTACTGTCTGTGATATGGATATAATTATTTCCAAACAACTACAGTGTGACGTGACCAGTCATATTTAAATGACTCTTTTAGCAAGAGAATCTACTGAAACATTTTTCCCCCCTGAGGGAAAAAAATACCCTTCTTACTTGTAAAGTAATAAAACGATGCGTGGTGGACGTCCACAGATGCTACGCCCCTGCCCTGATAGACTGAAACATGCTCAGTGTCGGAGCCTCGCCATCCCCCTCTCTGCATCAGAGAGTGCTCTGGGGGAGCATGTGCAGCAGAAAATCTTAGCAACTCATTTCTGAGCTCTGATCTTAAATGGACGCTGATCCCACAGCCTGGGGAAACCGATGCCAATGCTTATAGGCTCCTCTGGTGCCTGGTGTGACGGTGTGACTGTGAGCACAGGGGCCTAATGGAAAAGATTCCTCTGTGGGAGGCAGAAGGGAAGGCCAGAAGGATGTCCAGAGGAAATGGGACTCATTCACAAGGGACAGACACTAGCACAGCCCCGTCGACATCATGACCATATTCTCAAGCTTGCTTAAGACATTGCATTCCCTTGTAGGCCTTAATTTTCTCAGCGATAAAATGAGGATTAAATAACACAAGTTTTGTCCTTTTTCTACCTCTGTTGTCAGGATTGGATTATTTTCTTGCCCCAAAGAGCCACCAAGAGAGTTTGTCCATTTTCCTGGTGCGCTGACACTTTGAGATTTTGTGAAACAAGATACCGCAAGAGGAAGGCCTTCAATGACCAAGAGAGATTCGGGCAAGCGAGAGATGGAGGAAAGGGATTCAGAAAACCAAGAGTTCTATTTTTATGGAGTGGTGGATTTTTTTATGTTTGTTTACTCGTTGTTTTAATTTTAGAGATTAAAAAATAACTCAAGAAACCAAGAGGAACGCGGCTATCGGATGTGTGTGTGTTGAGGAGATATATCAAAAATGGAGATTTGCTCAGTGGAGAGGCCCTGCCTCTTGGCCCTTATCCTCTAATGCTCTCACAGAGGGTACATTCAGCCTCTTGCTACTTGATATTGCCTGCAGGAAGGTCCGAGTATTGGCCTGGAGAGAATAAAGGCGTGTTGTTTAGAAATGCAGAGGCTTAACCTGAAGCATAACTGGTTAGGGGTTTACCACAGAAGTTATCTGGACATATCATTTGATTTCCAGGTTTTAAATGTAATTCTAAACAAGATCGGGCTACACAGTCCTCCGCTGTGTGACACAGAGAGACTTTATCTGCCGCCAAATGCCATTCAGGCTTAATGCTGTAGTAGTGGTGAATTGTATAAATTGGGGCATTCTTTGAGGCCTGAAAACATATGGCCTCTCGGAGGAGGAGAGATGAGGCCTGCTTCCTCCTCTTTGCTGCTCAGGCAAGACATTTTTTAGGTCTATTTGAGTTTATTTTGACCCCTTTTTGAAACACTTAAGACTTACTTTAGCAGACCACGACTTGTGTGCAGGCCGGTGGGCAGCTGCAGATACCATTGGACTGAGGAGTCATGGGGAAGGTTCCTTGACCTGGGAAGTCTGCCCTCCCTGCTGGCAGACAGGAGGCAAAGACTCCCAAGAGAGGCAATGAAATGATTTGTGCTTCTGCTAGAGACAGCTCTCAAGCAGGAATTGAAAGCATGAATCACTAGATCCTGAAAGGGAAGTGTGACTAGGGAAGGTGCCAGACAGGGAGAAGGGAGACATGGGACATAAAACCAAACTGCCTGGACCCAAATGGCTTCTGCCCATTAGAAGTGGCACATGTCTTGTTCATGTAGTTCTGATGCATGGAAGGCACTTCATAAATATCGATGTAACATTGAAGGAACATAGTGGTTGAGAATATTTCATTCCATTCAATGTAGGGATGCCCTCTCTTTGCAGAATATGTGCAATTGCTATGGTGGAATCATATTGTACATAGGGATTGGGCTCTTAAAGTCTATAGATTCCAACATACTTGTTTCTGAATAAGACCAGCTAGTCTCTTCATTAGTGTTGGAACAGAAATTGCTATATCTTTGGTTGAGCACCAGATGAAGTTGTTGGTTTGGTTTAGGAGCCAGGATGTACAAAAACACACATTTTAAGCACCAGCCTTTCATACTTGGGGTGGGAATGTGCACACACTCTGAGAGGCTGATGGCAGTCAGCAAAGTGGACTCCTGGCTTCAGTCTCCTGGCCACACACGCTCCAGGGCTCATGCATGCTCCCTCCTCTTGTCAATCCTATTAACCTTACCCATACCTCTATGAAGCATCCACTAACTAAGCTCTTTTTGACTGCACCTCTGTGAGTGTGATATTTGTTTTCCATCAGAACTCTGGCTGATAGAGAGGTAGAGTAGTATGGCGAGAAAAAATCAATTTGGTGTCAGCCATGAATTTGAGCATCAACCCCATCCATAAACAGTGGTGTGACTGCACATATTTTTATCTCACTGATCCTCAGTTTCCCCATTTATAAAATGGGGATAATAACACTGTTTCTCACAAGGTTACTGAGAAGAATAGGATAATAGATAGTACCTGGTAAATAGCAGGGGCTCAACAATGGTATTACAGAAGTCGAGGGAGTATTCGCTTTCATTTTACAAGATAGTCCTGGGAATATAAAGCTTAAGCCCAAAGGAATGACTTTCTCATGAGGAAGTTTCAGGTGCCACAGCAATATCAAAGAAAAGATTGAGGCCCTGACAGGGCCCCTGGGTGGGGAGGGAGGAGCAGAACTCTGAAATAGTCCCCAAGTTTCCCAGCCCATGGTGTACACGCCCCTTCTCCCAGTCATTCAATCAAGCACTAATACAGTTATTATTTTGAAGGGGTTTTGCAAATGTAATTGAAGTTCCACATCAATTGACCTTACGAAAGGGAGATTATCCAAGTGGCCTGATTTAACCAGATGAGCCCCTCACACGCAGATAGTTTTCTCCAGTCACAGGAGAGGAAGACAGAGATGCACTCCAGATGGTGTGGAGGAAAGAAAACATCCAGATTATGCTGCTTGTGGGGGCCACATGGTGAAGACCTGCAGCAGCCTCTAGAACAGCGGTTCTCAACCTGTGGGACGCTACCCCTTTGGCGGTCGAACGACCCTTTCACAGGGGTCGCCTAAGACCATCCTGCATATCAGATATTTACATGACGATTCATAACAGTAGCAACACGACAATTATGAAGTAGCAACGAAAATAATTTTATGGTTGGGTCACAACATGAGGAACTGTATTTAAAGGGCCAGAAGGTTGAGAACCACTGCCTAGAAGCTGAGAGTGGTCCCCAGCCAACAGCTAGCAGGGAAGCAGAAAAACAAAGACCTCACTCCTACAACCACAAGGAAATGGTTTATGTCCACAAAAGGACCTTGGGCCCCTGATGAGAACTGTGGCTTCAGCTGACACTTTGATTTCAGCCTGATTGCACCCAGATGAATAGAAACTAGAAGATAATAAATTTGTGTAGCTTGAAACCATTAAGTTTGTGGTCATTTGCTTCATAGCAATAGAAAACTAATTCATTCCCAACCAAGATGCCAGCAAGTTCCTCTCCTGACTCTAAAGAAGATGCATTCTGGTTCCAACTCGGTCACTGAACTGCTCCATCCTTCGGCTTCCCCATCAGCAAATGACACACACTCTCCCTATGCTTCCAGCTCACTCATCTTGAATAGTTGTCCCCCAGGAACAAGATTTCAAACAATGTCAAATAATGACAACCACACATCAAACTTCTACCCGTGCTGGGGGAAAAATCGTTTGCACAGCTATTGGCCAAAGGGATAAACACGCGAGGAGAAACAACAGAGAAGAATATCTGACTTGAAATGACATTTTTAGTAAGCTCACTTAATTTCAAAAGTGATAATGGAAGGCTTCGGAAAATTTCTCAGTTCAGGAAAGAAAAAGGAAGGCTTACCAAAAGGTGAATGTATTGGCACATACGTTCTTGTCTGCGCTACCTGTTTCTTTAAGCTACTGTGCTCTTTCTCAGGGGACCATTGTGCAAATACCTAAAATATTAAAGAAAATAAAGTGAAATAAAGCATATAGGGGACTTTGTTTATGTGGTGTGCCTGAAAAAAAAAAAGATTTTAAATAACTATTGTGGTAAAGTAGAGTAGATATTAGCCTTAAGAATCAAGGCTACTATTCAAGGAACCTTTTGAAGTCTGTATTTATAAGGAATTATAGGCTACAAGAGAAGAATCTTATTTATGATTGCATATATAAATTTATTTAATTTATCTATATAATTTATCTATATAATTATATATTATCTTATAATATACAAACTTAATTACATATGTTTGATTTTTTTCTTTTTCTAGTAAGGCACATATTTGAAATTGTATGCTTCAGTAGATTTTCATGTTAGATTTTTAAAACATTTCCTATGAGCACTGAAGGGAATCGAAGTCCTTGTTGTGTTCTATGGAATCATGTGCAGAATTGAGCTTTGCAAAACAGTGCTAATGTCTTTGTTCCATCATGGGGCTAATTATTACCATAGGTCATTATAAGATAAGAAGCCACAAATACATTAGTAATGGCAAAGATCTAAGCAGCTAATGCAGTGTACATGCTTGGATGGTGAAATATTCTTGCAAAGATATCTTTACATTTCAGTAATTAAATGTGTCATATTAATTGCATGGCCCTTTCACAAAACCTTGCAAAAAAAACCAAACCCACAACACAACACCAAGAACTTTCTCTTGATATCAGATTACAACTGATTGCATAATTACATTACCTGGACAATTAAATACACATTTAGAAGCCTCAGAACTGTACAATATTGTGGTTTCATTTTCTAATAGAATTACCCTGCCTTTGGTGTAGAATTCTTGCTAAGCAATGGAGATCTAATTACTTAGCGACATGATATTAACTCCTCAGGGACCTTTCCTCAGAGAAAAGGCTCAGATTAAAAATGATTCAGGGAGCTTCTTTCTCATTTCATTACTGGCAGCCCAATCAGAGGAATTAGAGATGGGAGAGATCTATTAGGCTGTCTTCTCTCTCATCCAGGGGGCAGGAGAAGAGTGCTCACCAGATTTGACCTAAATAGGGTTAAGTCCAATTTAGATGATGAAGAACCAATTTTGGATACAAGACATTGTTGAGGCAAGTCCCTCTGCCAGTCCCCGAAAGACACATCATTACTGTCACCTCACATATCCTAGAACGATGATCCAAGGACACACTTGTTTGGCCACGGTACAGAGTGGTAATATGGGTGTGTTTCTGCCAGAATGACAATTCCATCATGTTGGAAATGATTTTAGGCATAACTAAAACAGGAATGTCCTCAAGTGAGAGGTCCCTTCCAATAACTCTGAAAATAAATCTGTGTAGCATTGGAAGCCCATCATCATTTGGTTTGGTAAACAGACTTTGAAGCCACCTTTGCAAGTCAGAGCCCAGATGCTTTCATAGTTGTCCAAACTTCTACCAGCTTCAACTCTGAAAAATTTTCAATCAGGTGTTCGAAGAATTATCATCCAGGCTGCTGACAAGAATCCTGTCTCTGTCCTGCCTGGGACTTCTGTCTCATTAACTAATCTCAGTCCATGACATGGTTTGAGATAACGCAAGTCTTTTAACTCTGGGAAGATAGAATGAAATGTGTAAGTGTTAAGAGACTCAAATGTGTAATTTTGGTATCTTTGAGTGAAAAGGAATCTGTGCATATTTGATACATATTACTATTTGTGATATTTAAGAGAAACTATCCTATTAGAGTAATGGGTCAGTTTTGCAATTCCAGTGTTAAAATGTGTGATTCAGAAATTGATTTAAACTTGTGATTTTAAGTTGGACTCTAACTAAGGTTATAAATAGTGTTAGACTGTCTAAGAGAGCTTAAGAATTGCCATGTACCTTGACACTGAACTCAGCCGTGTGACTTGCTTTGGTCAATGCAGTGTCAGTAGGCAGGACCCAAGCAGAGGCTTGAAATGGGGCTGTGCATTGGTTTGTTCTCCCGTGAACTTTTGCCACCACCATGGGGCCGTGCCGGGACCAGCCTGACAAGGGCTGACTCACACCAGTCACACCAGCTGCGATCAACCTGCAGCCAGTCTAACTCTAGACATGGGATGGAGCCAAATCAAAGTCAGCAGGGCCACTTAGCTGACCCTTGGATGGTCGCAGATGCATGACCTACAAACACAGACTGCCACAGACTTCAAACGTGGGCAACCTACGCTCTAACTGGTCATTTCCACTAATAGAGTCAATAAATGATGTTTGAGTGCAACAATTGATGAATACATTGGTTATATATACACTAGAGGCCCGGTGCACGAAATTCATGTACGGGGGAGAGGGAAGTTCCCTCAGGCCACCTGCACCCTCTCCAATCGGGGACCCCTTGGGGGATGTCCGACTGCAGGTAAACTGACAGTAAGACATCCCTCTCGCAATTCGGGACCGCTGGCTCCTAAACACTCACCTGCCTGCCTGCCTGATTGCCCCTAACTGCCTATACCTGCCTGCCTGATTTCCCCTAACTGCTCCCCTGCTGGCCTGAATGCCCCTAACTGCTCTTCCCTGCTGGCCTGATTGAGCCCAACTGCCCCGCCATGCCAGCCTGATTGCCCCCAACTGTGCCCCCCCTGCTGGCCTGGTTGCCCCCAACGGCCCTCCCCTGCCAGCCTGGTCGCCCCCAACTGCCTCCCCTACAGGCCCAGTCCCTACCAATTGCCCTCCCCTGCAGGCCCAGTCGCCCACAACTGCCCTCCCCTGCAGGCCTGGTTGCCCCTAACTGCCCTCCCCTGCTGACCATCTTGTGGCTGTGGACGCTGCCATCTTTGAGGGTGTGGCAGTAAATTAGCATATTCCCTCCTTATTGGCTGTGGGCACCGCCATTTTTGTGACAGTATGAGGGTCAATTAGCCTTTCCCCTCTTTATTAGATAGGATTGAACCACTTTCTTACATCTTACACCAAACAGCTGTTGACCTTAAAACTCCTCCTCAGCCCCCACCTTAGGTTCTGCCTTCACCGTTCACCCAGATTAGGTTCTGATTGGTTGGTTTCTATGGTAGTCCGCGTCAAAAGTGCCACCTCCTAGGCAGCCATTGGCTCTTCTGGGAAATCCAGAATGGCCCTGCTGACAGTTGTCTCTCTCTCTGGGACTATTTCTGGGCCTGATCCACAGCCTCCACAGCATCTGCTGATCAGGCCCTGTCTCTCTCTTTCTCAGGCCTTGCCAGTAGCCATGGTGGCTGTTGATCAGGACCTGCCTCTCTCTCCGGGTCTCTCTCTGCGTCTGATCTGTAGCCATGCCCACTTCGCCCTGCCCACCGCCCTGCCTGCCTGCCTGCTGCCAGCCTTGTGGGTCGCGGGGGAGGGACCAAGAGGTGCTCCATGTACTTCCTGGTAACCAGTCGTCTGTCTGGTTGTTTAGGTCATGATGGCCCTAGGCTATTATTAGTATAGATATATATGAGAATATATATGTACATATATCTTACCAAGAATACAAAATGCTTTGAACTCCCAGTAGATAAGCTATGTATTACATATGTGCTATAACATTGCCCCAGGGTATTAAAAATAAAGCCAGTTCTGAGCCAGGACTATAAGTCTATGCACTGAGGTGTGGTAATCCCTCTCCTGGAGTATACCAGTAGGTCTCTTTAACTCATTAGGATACCCTGCTTCTTGTTTGCATTTCTTTTCTTGGCATTTTCATGCCAAATGCAAGCAGGAGATTGGAGAGTTCAGTCTGTCTACTCTGCTGGAGGGATCTAAACAGTACTCCCTGTGTCACCTGCTCACTGCCACTGTTACACGGCTGAGCAGTGGGAACTAGGAGGTGCCCTAACATGGGTGTCATTTGATCAGGGCTTGTGCCTGGTCTTTAAAAACAAACAAAATAAAATCATTCTCACTCTGATCCTCTTAACCTGAAGTTCTTACCCTGAGGAGGGCTCCAGGAGCCAGGGGGAAAAAGAGAAGAGGAGGGGAGCAAATTGAAAGTCACAGAGGGGTGTTCCTCAAGGCAGTTTGCAAATCCACTTTCTTTGTCATAACAAGAACAAATCCCACCTTTGAAGTTTTTCCTTCTTGTTACAAGGGGAATGTCTTTTGTTTAATCCATTTAGCCCTTAATACCTGACCTGATCAATCCTGTTGGTTAGATTACACAGCATTCATGCTGATTTTAAACTGGCCTGGTCAGGGGAGGGTGCCAGGTTCTGCCTCATTGGTTGGAGAATCTCAAGAATAGTCAACATCTATGCCCAGACCATCTTTATTTTGAGAAAAACAAAACCAAAAACCATCTCTTTATACTAAAGTGCTTAATCTTAATGAGCGTTGTTAAACAGATTTTGGTGTGTTCTATAAATGGTGTGTTTTCAGTGGTCCTTTAAAAACTTTCTTATTCACAATGGCATAAGGAACATAGTGTCTTCAAACAAAACTCAAAACCACCTTTTTCCCCCAGACCCCACATCAACTGTGGCTGCAGTTTTGAGTAGCAGTGGACACAACTTCTCAACCTCTAACCTCATAGTGTCGCATCTCTTTCCCAGGGATCTGATTATTGAATTAAAAAGAGAAAAGAAGGAAGAGAGCTTGTCTGTAAAATGCAGCCTTATTTCTTCCATTTCTAAGAGCTGTTAGCTCCATTCCTTGCAAGAACTCTCAAAGCCAGTGACCAGCGAAAGTGAGGAGCCCTCAGAGTAAGCCTCAAAAAGGTTACTAGCTAATTCGGAATTTTTCTAAGCAAGTGGCCATTAACAATACCTGTTGTTTCACAAATCACTTCAGGTTGCCTGGGAGTTGAGAAACCTTCCCAGAAAACCAAATGGCTGAGTAGAGAGGAGGACCTGGGCCAAGCTGCAGTTATCAGGGGCCTTCTGCTTACCCTCTTGTCCTGAAGGAGCACAAGACTTCCCAACGACGCCCTACCAGCTTGGCTTGTTTTTGAGAAAAAGTCAATTGTAATAGAAAAAAAAAAAAAAAAATTTCAAAGAAGAAATAGTCAACCACATGACTAGAAAATGGCCCAGTCAATGGGGGCAAGGGATACATTTTTGATACTTGGATAAAGAAATGGGCCATTGGCCAAAGAGCAAGATGGGTTGGCTCTGGTTTCATCTTTGTGTCTGTGCTGTGCTTGCTTTGATAGTTGGCCCCAAGCTTCCCAAGGGCAGAAACCACATTTATTCATCTCTCCAGTCACAGCCACTTCGCAGGGTTTGGATCTTTGTCAAGATTTAAGAAATTCATGGGTACCCGAAAAAAATGATTTTGAGAGGATATTTCACCCTCTAGAAGAAAGTGACAATATCATTTGTTTTGTCACTAATAATCACATGAAGTAACAAATGTGGAACATGCCACTTTCTCTCTCTCTCTCTCCCCGATGTTTAAAGAGAAAGAGAGAGAGAGAGAGAGAGAGAGAGAGAGAGGAGACTAAGTTAATGGTATGTGAGAACTGAAATTAGTTAATTGATATCATATTAATCCATTGATTCCCATGATGTTTTTTCACTCTTTCACATTGGCAGTGGAATGCACTGGTGCTTGTATAAAATAAATACACGAAATGATCCTCAGAGAGAAAGCAGAGCATCTTGGCCCACTTGCTTAAGTCACATGGATTAGATTTCAAAGTTACTGATTTTTAAATTTATCTTAATGTAAAATGAATGTGGGTGTGGAAGTTGACAAGATAATTCTAAAGTTCATGTGGAAATGCAAAGAACCCAGAACAGCCACAACAATTTTTAAAAAAGAAGAACAAAGTTAGAAAACACTTCCTGATTGCAACACATCACAAAGCTGTACTACCAAGACCATACCGTGCTGGCATTAAGTGAGATGTGGGCTGTGATGGTCAATTTCATGTATCAGCTTGGCCAGGCTGCTGTCCCCTGTTATTCAGTCAAAAATAATCCAGGTGTTGCTGTCTAGGTATTTTGTAAATGTGTCTAAAGTCTATAATCAGTTTACTTTAAGAAGGGAAGATTATCCTAGATAATCTGGTGGACCTGATTCAATCAGTGGGAAGGTCTTAGGAGAAGAATATAGGCTTCCCTGAAGAAATGCTGCCTTGTGTGTAGCAGCTTCAACTTGTGCCTGATAGTTTCGGCCTGCCTTCCTGTCAGTCTGCCCTGTGAATTTCAGACTTGCCACAATCGCATAAGCCAACTCTGCAATAAATCTGTGTGTGTGTGTTTGTTCTACTAGTTCTGTTTCCCTGACTGATACATAGATCAACAAAATAGAATTGAAAGTCTAGGAATCACCCTTACATTCTTATATTTATGATTCCATTTATATGAAATATCTGAGATGGGCAAATCCATAGAAACAGAAAAAAGATGAGTGGTTACCAGGGGCTTGGGGGAGGGGAGTATGAGGAGTGATAGCTAATGGGTACATGGGTTTCTTTTGGGGGTGATGAAAATATCCTGCAGTTAGTGATGGTGGTTGCAACTCAGAATATAATAAATCTACTGAATTGTATGCTTTAAACTTTAAATGGTGAATTTTTATGGTATGTGAGTTATATACAGTATATCTCAATGAAAGAATGAATGAGGGGTAATTATAAATTATTTTACATGCATTTAGAACATATATAACTTTATTATATATTACCTTTTGTGACAGCATGGATGACCTGGAGAGTATTATGCTAAGTGAAATGAGCTAGTCAGAGAAAGACAAATACCATATGATCTCATTTATATATGGAATTTAATGAATAAAATAAACTGATAAAGCAGAAACAGAGGCATGTACACATGAAATAGACTGACTGCTGTCAGAGCGGGAGGAGAGAGCGGGGGCCTGGATGAAAGTAGGTGAAAAGATTAGCCAAAGAACATATATGCATAGCCCATGGGCACAGACAATAGTGTGGTGTTGGCCAGAGGGAAGGGCGGGGTGGCAGGAGCTGGGTGGAAGTGAACAAAGGAGGAGAAATGGGGACACTTGTAATAGTGTAAATAATACAAATAAAGTTAAAAGATTTACATGTAAAAAAAATACAGTGGTTGCTATGGGGATTTCCTACAATCTTTCCTTTAACCTAGGGATATAATTATCACCAGGTTTTGTTTCTTTTTTATATAGAGCTGTCTAAATATGTGCATGATATAGAACTAAGAAATTTCCAAACCATTGAGTGATATAGAACTTTCTGACTCTAGGGAGGTGAAAACATCTGCAAAAAGAAAACTTTGACCTGATAAAAGTATATCATTGAAGATATAAGACATTCACTAATACTTTCTTGAGCATCTACCATGTGCTGTGCACCTTACATCTGTAGCATCTTTTAATACTCAAAACAACCCTCTGAACTGTTATTTTCTCATTCTACCAATGAGCAACCTGATGATCAATGAGGTTCATTAACAGGTTGACTCAGGTTACTCTTTAGTAGAGTGTGACCATGGCTTCGCCAAGATTCAAACCTCCAAAGCTCAGGCTGTTTTTGCCTTCTCAGAGATGGCCCGTGGGTGAGAGCACTCTCCCTCCACCGCATACATTTGGAGAGCTGGGACTGGTGAAGGGATGGAAGATGTCTGCTGGTTCTAGAAGATGGCCGACAAAAGTAGAAAAGCCAGACTGGATTGTCTTCTCTTTGAGATAGGGCGCTTCTTCCTTGAGAAGTGTGCTCTTTTACCATCCCACATAGCAAAGTTTTCTGTGGGTGCTTTATCCAGCAACATCATTTCTTAAGGAATTATAACATATAACAAAACTTTGTTTGGAGTTCTCATTGATTCAGCTGGTCTGTGTCAGCCTCTGGGCTCAGTCTTGGGGATATGAATACGAATATGACATATACGAATAAAACTTTTCAAGAAACCCAATCTGGTGGTGAAGAAAGATAAGAGACAGGTATGATTCAGTGTGATACATGCCAGGGTAGAGTTTGTTGAGGGAGCATAGATATGTCTAACACTGGAATGTGGGTCCAGGTCTCATGAAGATGATTTCTGTAGAATCTAAAGCCTCGGTTCTCAACCTGTGGGTCGAGACCCCTTTGGCAGTTGAACGACCCTTTCACAGGGGTCGCCTAAGACCATCCTGCATATCAGATATTTACATTATGATTCATAACAGTAGCAAAATTACAGTTATGAAGTAACAACGAAAATAATTTTATGATTGGGTCACAACATGAGGAACTGTATTTAAAGGGCCAGAAGGTTGAGAACCACTGAGATGAGCAGGAATTACTAGGAATCTCCTTGTGCACAGAAGGAGAGATTAGTTCTGAAGAGGGAGGGACAGAGAAGAAGGTGTTCAAGGCTGCAGGAACATGTGCAAAGAGTGATGGAGCCCATTGTATTTCTATCACACCAGGTAAAAACCACATCTGCAGACCATTGAGTCTGTCACAGCAAGGGGTCCTGAGAATCACTTTTAGTTATCTACCCAATACTTCCCCTCCTTTCTTACTAATGGAAGCCCATTTATTTGTGAGAACAGACAGCCCAGCTCTAGGAGATGAACATGGCTGGTCTAAATTGTCATGACAATGGTCTTCTTTGACAAACATTCATTTTCCCAGCTTACCTTAGAGGTTGGAGTGGCCACATGACCCAATTCTGGCCCATGATCTGTAGGGAGAGGTAGAGAAGGATGGAAACATCAATGATGAGAGAGGATCATTGATCGGCTGCCTCCTGCATGCCCCATGTGCCCTGACCGGGAATTGAACCATGACTTCATGGTTCACAGGTCTATGCTCAACCACTGAGCCATGCCAGCTGGGCTCCTTCCTTGATAGAAGAGACTGGCAACACATGAAGCAACAAGCAAAAATGAAAAAGGTAACATGCTAAGAATGAGGGACAGGCTATTTCTATATTTTCTATCTCCTTGATGCATCTCAGAAGTTGTTGTAATCACAAAATCCATCCATGTAGCACTTCTTGTCATGGAATAAAATAATAAGCCTTTATTATTGGGCTTGCTGTAAGTAGCAATCAAAACCATCTATATATAAAAGCCTAAGTGACCAAATAACGGGTCAACTGGTTGCTATGACTCAACTGACCACCAAGGGGCAGACACTCAATGCAGGAGCTGCCCCCTGGTGTTCAATGCACTCCCACAGCAGGAGCACTGCTCAGCTGACCAATGGGCACCAGACACCAGGCTCATGGCTGGCAAGCACAGCTGTGGTGGTGCAAGCCTCTCCCACCTCCACTGCAGCTCTACAGAGTAGCGGCAGGCGCAGTGGGGCCAGGATGAGCGGGAGTGGCGCAGCACCTGGCCCAGGCTTGGAAGGATCCCGGCCATCTGCGGCTTCGCACACTACTACATCCCTCAGGGGATGTCAGACGGTGGGAATTGGGCTGAAACTGGCAGTCCAACATCCCCCGAGGGGTCCCGGATTTCGAGAGGGCACAGGCCAGGCTGAGGGATCCCACTGGTGCACGAATCTGTGCTCCAGGCCTCTAGTTTCTAGATAAATACAGAACACTTCCAAATAAAACAGAGAAGCAAAGTTTCTCCCACCCTTTAAAAAAATCTCCCCACCACCAACTTTTCTTAATTTGGTGCTTCTGATTGACCACTACGGAGAAAGGCTGAGCTCATGGGTGTTCTTCCTAACGTCCATTCCTTTCCAACTCCATTTGCTCTGGGAAATTACGAGACGGACATGGCCATTCTGCCTTGACAAATTCATGACAATGCAGCACCCATGGCAGCCACCACATAGTATAAGGTCCCTTCAGTCATTCCAGATAGCTAGTAAATTGCTGTGGTGAAGATGGCCCACAATCCCGAGGCCATGCACATATCAGGTTGTAATTACCAGAAAGATTTCAGCTTCTGCTCCTGGCAGAGGACCTTGTTTATCTTTGTCATTGGCACCATTGCGTCACCACTAAGCCAAAAGCTTATTAGCCACGAAGTTGGCAGAGGCTCACAGACCAGAGCAGCTGACTGTGACATGAAGAGCTGATATTCTTGCAGCCTGAAGTGTCTCCACTGCAGCTTCCCATTGGCCATGTTGGCGATGACCCACCTCTAACAAGGGGCAACTGACTAGATGTCGTCATCTGTGTCACATCCATCTCCAGCCCAAAAGACAGAAATAACTTGATACTAGACTTAGATATTTCCATCAGGTTTTTCTTTCAAGCTCAATGTAAGAAAAACCCACAAGAAAAGCAGCCCAAGATGACTTTTTCCCCTGAGTTGAAGCCACCTAGTTTTTATTTATCATTGAAGGTTCTGAGAAATGACAGTCTTATGAAAACACATATATTTTTTTCTTGTGAATAAGAGACTTGGTTATGTATAATCTTTAGGAAACTAAGAGCTTGTCAAGGGCAGAAGCAAGGTTTTATTTTAGTACCTGCCCATAATTCAGTATTCCCTCCCCACAACATCAATTTGTACTGATTTTGTCTTTACTCTTCTCTCTGTCTCGCCTTCCTCATCCCCACCTCTTGCATCATTTCTTCTCTTGGAGGTTTTGTGTCCCTACATATAAAGATTTTTTTTAGTTTATCCAGTTCTGCATCTCTACCTATTATTAGCACAACAAAGGCTGGCTAGCCAAGTAGTGCAAACAGAATCGAGGGAAGGGAAAGTTTGAACATTTTTATCCATGTAACCCTTGTAAATCATAATAACTGATAAATGTATACCCCTACTTAAAAACTCACATGTGTCCCTCAACTTCTGAATCTCTCTTTGCCTACCAAATAAGTTCCATTTAAGGTGCCCCTTGACCAAGACCAACCTTCCTTAAAAACAGGGTTTCCCAATGCTGGCAGTTACTGACATTTGAGGCTGGAACCATCCTTACAACTAACCTGCCACCAAAGGAGTCTTTCACTGAAGTTGACTCAGAGCAGAATTTATTTCAAGCATATCTACACTGCCACCTTGAGCCCACTGTGAGCTGTGTCCTCCTTCCTCTTGTCATTAAACAGACAAGCCAGCTGTGTGATCCACCGTTTTCTGCACCTCAAATGACCGGAACTGCAGCAGCTTCAAGAAATGGAAGCCTTGTCCTTACACAGGACTTTAGTTGCTCAGGTTATTCTGGCCACAGAGTGGACCTGTCAAAAGAAGACTTTGGTGTCTCATTGCTTGATGGCATCTCCTGGACGTACCATGTTGCTTTCTTTAAAAGAAAAGCTCAGAACTAAAAGCTCAGAATGAAATGGAATTACAAAAAGTAGAAAAAAAAATCAAAAAAAAAAAATCTCTACTCCTGCTTGGCCAGTGTGGTTCAATGGTTGAGCATCAACCTATGAACCAGGAGGTCACGGTTCAATTCCCAGTCAGGGCACATGCCCGGGTTGCGGGCTTGATGCCCAGTAGGGGTCGCGCAGGAGGCAGCCGATCATGATTCTCTCTTGTCATTGGTGTTTCTCTCTCTCTCTCTCCCTCTCCCTTCCTCTCTGACATCAATAAAAATAAATAAAATAAAATCTCTACTCCATCAGGCTGACTAGGATTCAAACTTTCAAAAGCAAAAATAAGAATAGTGGCCAAGGAATCTGTGTGTGTGTGTGTGTGTGTGTGTGTGTGTGTGTAAAAGATGGAGGAAATATGATATTGCTTAATTTCTCTCTGACTTCCAAAACAATTCCATATCACTGAAGTTAATACTTTGTCATATCACATAATGGGGTTTTATTTATATCTGAATAGCATCTTTAAACAGGAAGTCTGTTTAAAACTTTTTCACTGTTTGTATTCCTGAAATAAACTCCCCCCCCTCCCCTCAACACCTCCCACTAGTACCTGGTGGCTGGTTTAGAAATCTAGAGGATGTTTTTTCCCCCACTCCCCCCCTTTTCTTGATAATTGGAGTGTTTTTCTTAAACGTCTGTTATATTAATGATTAAAATCAATTAAGTTTATCTTGGAAAGTGGTATGAAAGGCACCAATTTTCTCATTCCAATTAGGTGATTTACTGCCCTCTAGTGATGTGATATGCTACATATGTATGTAAAGCAAAGCAGAAAGAATTTGAATTCATTCGCTTAACAATTTATTTACTACTCTGGGCCATGCATAGTTCTAGGCTCCCCGGTTAGAGCAGCAAAGAAGATAAGTCAGAATCCTAACTTCAAGGAGTGTACATTGTAATGGGGGAAACAGAAAATTAAAGTTTAAATAAGAACAATTTTAGCGATGCTTGCTCTGCAGAAAATTCAAGTGACAGGATCAAGAGTGATCGAGTGGACACTTTACCCTGGCATATCCAGAATGGCTCAGAAGGTGATATTTGCCCCTTGACTGGATGTGAAGATAGCCAGTCACATGAAGATCAGGAGATGGTGTGCCAGGCAGAGGAAATGGCTAGAGCGAGACTCTTAGGACAGAAATAAGCTTGGGTATTTAAGGAACAGAAAGATGGGCAGAGTGGCTGGAGCATGGCCAACGGAGAGAATGGTCTGAAATAAAGGTGCAAATATAGGTCACGGCCAGGTCATATAGGGCCTTAAAAAGCTGAAGGAAAGAAAATTGAAGGACATCAAGCATTTGAGTCACATTCTTTAAAAACTCACTCTGGTTCCTACGTGGAGCATGAATTGTGGGTCAGCAAAGGAGGAAGCGGTGAGAGCTGGGTGGGCTGTTACATTCAACCTCCATCAGCGTGAGGGTGGCTTGCTCTCGTGCTGCAGTGGTGGCAATGGCTAGAATTGGCGTGTTTGGATATGTGTTAAAGGTGGAATCAGCAGGACATGTTGGTTGGCTTGGATGCAGGCAGTGAGGAAAAGCGAGAACTTGAGAGCAACACCTCAATTTTTAATTCATGAACTGAGTGGGAGGACACGGTATACACAGTGGGGAAGGTCGCCTAAGGATTCGGTTTGGGAAGCAAATCAGGTCATGGCCTTCATGGTGTGGATACAAAACACAGTACAGTGGGGCCTTGACTTACGACTGTCCCGACTAATGAGTTTTTTTGAGATACCAGCTGTCTCTCGGCCGATTTTTTGCATTGAGTTGATAGAGTAATTTGAGTTAGCGAGCTCCTTAACAAGCTTGGTCTCAGAACGAATTAAACTCGTAAGTCAAGGCCCCACTGTACAGCCTTTTGAAGAATGTGTTATGCAATGAGGCCAGGCCAATAAATATAAATATTTAGGTTTCAAGAGGTACAGGAGAGCTACAGAGCTTATCGAAGGAAATTAGGAAGAATAGCCCCCAGACTGCAGTGTGAGGCGACACAAACAGCTAGGGCAGGAGAATTTAGTGCCATGGGGCCAAGAGCCCAGAGCTTCAGACCTTCAGTGAGGAGCCTCTCTCCCGGATCCTTGTCTGTGATTTGGGGACTGACATATGTACCGTGACAGAATGTTGCAAGTCACAGTCACAGGACACTAGAGATGAAAAACCTGAAGAAAAACTAGTCCCAACTGTCCCACCTTTTTTCTTTTTAATCACAAATAAAGGTGTTGAAGGCTAGAGGCAAGAGGTGGAAGACACACCTGCAATATACCAGATGCTAATGAAGAACTTTATGTACCCCACCTCATCGACTCTTTGAACGATTTTGCTGGTTTGGCTCAGTGGATAGAGCATTGCCCAAGGACTGAAGGGTCATGGGTTCGATCCCAGTCAAGGGCCTCTAATGTAGGCTCCATCCCTGGCCCTGATTGGGGCATGTGCAGGAGGCAACTAAGTGATGTGTCTCTCTCACATCGATGCTTCTCTCTCTGTCTCTCCCCTTCCCTCCCACTCTCTCTCTCTCTCTCGAAAAAAAAATCAATGAAAAAATGCCCTCAGGTGAGGACTAACCACAAAAAGGAAGAGAATAGTATATAAATTCCCATTTCCCAGCTAAGAAAACTGAGGCCCTGGGTAGGTCCTGTAAAGGGCTACTGGCAGAGGTGAACCTGTCACTCTTGAGTCCCAATACTGGAATCCATGCAATGATGTTCTGAAGAAAATTTTTAAAAATGTGAAGAGGAAAATGAAACTAATTTGGGTAACTTTTCTTCGAGTTTAACACTCCATCCCTCCACCCTAACATATGGGGCAAGCCAGACTGCCATGTTTCCGGAAAGCAGCCGAGTGACTATTCCTGCCTGGGCCAGAGCTTGACTTGGGAATAATCATGATGGTGATGATGTAGCTGCCATTTCTCAAGTGCTGTCTATGTTCCAGTGTTTCAAGCACTTTCTCTTGTTCAATTCTCACAACAACGTTGCAATCTGTTATCTCCATTTCACTAATGAAACGGAGACGTAGAGAGGTTAAGTAATTTGCCCAAGGTCACGGCACTATGACTCAGGGGAAAAGTTTGGATGAGGACAGACCTGTCTCCCCTATAAGCTCACATTACCCTTTAAATAACACCTCTTCTCTGGGGTCCCAGTGCAATGGCTCACACAGGCCTGCCCTCATTTGCAGCGCTGGAGATACGGGGAAATGGGACCACTTCTGGGGCAATCTTTGGCCACCATTGAGCACCACACACGGTGTAAAGTCTTATCTCACGTGGTATTATGACCCTATAGGGAAAGGAGACGCACAGATGGGAGCCAGCACAGCATCTGTCTGTGAAGCTGGGAGCTCTGGGGGTCCTCTCTGAGTTGGAGGGAAGGCCCTTTTGGTAGACAGTGGGTAGGTATCCCTACAGGCTCAGAGCGGAGACGCTGGGTTGTCCTGGAGAGCCAAGTATATCCTACTCAGTTAGTGGGAGGTGAAAACTGAAGCTGAGAACAGAAAGCAGGTGAGGGTATAGGCCTTTTCTGAATAGAAGTCTTTACGGATTGTAAGCTAGAGCCCATGGCTCACCTAAGAGCCTGTTAATACGATTCAGACATGCTTGAGTACGGACTCTTATTGCCGTTCTGTGGTTTAAGAATGAAATTAGACATCACTGGCCCGAGATACTGAGGAGTCTGTGGCAACCTCTGGGCTCTGTGGTCATATTGTTTGCTACCTAACGCTGAGGTTCCTGAGACACATCAGACCCAGATGAGTGGTTGCTGGCATCTACCCAGACGAGTTCATGTGTAGAACTCTCCAATCTCATCAAATTGATACTCAATCACAGGATATTTTTAGCCCAAGTATGCACTCACCTTTGTGAGGATTTGCGCATCTGAAAACTGACCTCTGCCCACCTAGATGCCCTCACCATCTATCCTGACGGCCACATCGCCCACTGTACCCAATGGCATCTGAGTCTGGTCTTTCCATCGATTCAAGTTTGCTATTGACATTTGTTCCCATAGTCACCTTGCAGAGGAGAGGCAGGGGTGGGAGTATTGACATGAGGAAGAAAGGGACCCTAACAGAGATGAAGAGACCAAGGCAATGTCAGTGTTGGAGTGACCAGATGAGCATCTGTGGTTTGAGACAGCAAAGGTACTGAGATATGTAACAGGAAGAAATGTGTGTGAAGCATGTCTTCTATCTTCTTGGATACGGCCCACGAACTTAAAATAGAGCATAGTCGTTTTTCCCACAGGAGTGTACACCTAGAACTGCCGTACTATTGTTTACGGCCATGGTGATAACCAGTGAGCCAGTCGGGGGAGCTAATTCACCATACAGGGGACTTCTGGATACAGAGATTCATTGCAAAGAACTCAACTCCTGGAAGAAGGGCTTAAAGTGACTTTGTTGCAGGAAGTTTGGGGATACAGTGAAGAGGCACTCGATAAAAACATTGCTAACAAGATTCTGTTGGTAAGTGGTGACTACTCCAATACTTACATGCTTAATTAAAATGAATATTATAGCCCAGCTGGCATGGCTCTGTGGTTGAGCATCAACCTATGAACCAGGAGGTCCACAGTTCGATTCCTGGTCAGGCCATATGCCCAGGTTGCAGGCTCAATCCCTAGTGTGGGGCGTGCAGGAGGTAGTCAGTCAATGATTCTCTCTCATCATTGATGTTTCCATCTCTTCTCCCCTCCCTTCCTCTCTGAAATCAATAAAAATATATTTTTAAAAATGAATATTATGAATGACAAAACTTGGCTGTCATCCAGATGACTAGGGTACCAAAAAAAGTGCCACTTTCCCTGTTTAATTGGCCATGCTAAATGGGAATCTTTGGATTTATTAAATCCCTGGATTTACCAATGCTGAGAGGTGTGAACATTTAAAACAGTGCAGGCTCTCAAAAAAACAATAGGAAATAGAATTTTCATGGAGGAAACAGTGAATGCAGCTGCCCATCGCTCCCCTTTTGAAAGACAATGGTCTACTGTTGATCACTGGTTAAAATGTGATCTCCTAAAAAGGACACCGGAATAATTCGAAGACCAGAAATTCCAAACCGTCCTGTGTAACACGTGAAAGACACTTAGACCTTGGAGGGGTAGCTCACAACAGGTTATTGATGAGATAGAAATGACACAGTAAGGAATGTACAAGAGGACGTTAACTGGTTGTGGGCTATAGGATCCATCACAGGCAGCTGCAGCCTGGAGCTCAAACATCCTCACTGTAAGATTTCCTTCTGACAACAGGGGACTTGCAAGAGTCCACGGCCAGAGTGGCTTTCGCGGGGTTCAAAGACTTGGAGGGAGGGCTGACTCGCAAATGATACACAAGACGGAATATTAATTTTTATAATTACCCGGGGGAACCAGAGAATAACTCAACTAAAGAAGTCGAGTTCTCCCTCTTGCTCCTTTCCCCAGCTGCTTTTATTAGCTAGAATACACAATTGCCTTTAGGAATGCAGACATATCAATGGTAATGTTTTAGCAAACAGTAAGATTGCCAGGTCTTGGGGGAGTTTGCTTTAGGCCATTGAGTCAGTAGCAGGTAATAAAATGTAGATATTCACCCTGTGAATATCAAAAGGAGGTCCTGGTCAGCCTTCTGCCAGACTCCTCACATTTATATCAATTACTATTGATCTTGATCTCCAGCAGGGACTTACTTGTGAGAAGGGAGAAGGGAGAAGGAAGTGGTTTGGGGGAGATCTGCCTATGAGGACAGGGCATTTACTGGAGCAGGACAT